>NC_046661.1:55134340-55150986 GCF_010883055.1 Belonocnema kinseyi | reverse complement strand
AGTTTTTGTCAAATGTACACTCGTTAAGTGTTCTAAACTTAAGGTCAAGTTCGTTAGCCAGTTTTTCGAAATCCCTACAAGATCATGATAACAATTTTTTTAATTTAGTCGAAAAGTTGAAAATTCCAAATTTAATTATACCAAAAATGTTTGAAACCACATTTTTTCAAGAGATAAAAATCCTATGTACGGTTGTTTGTAGTACTGAAAAACTCAAACAATTTATCTTAATGTATTTTTTCTATAAATACAAAATGATCAGAGATAGGGCATTTTCAAGATCCAAAAAATAAATAAAATGAACATTTTAAGCCAAACAAAACAAGATATGAAAAAAAAGCCAAGAGAAGAAAAACTTTGCTTTCTGAAGGCCCTACAGGATTATGATAACAACTTTTTAATTTGGTCGAAAAGTTGAACATTCCAAATTTGATCCTATCAAAAAAAAAAATAATCCACAAATTCCATTTTTAATTACACTATGCAAGATACAAAAATAATGAAAAAGCTCAAATTACACGCACTGGAAGAAACTACAAATTCATAATTAAAAAAAACTAAAAATTCATAATTCATAATTTCAATTTTTTAGTAAGTAATCCCAGGCAGAGTTACATAAAAAATGTATTAGAATTGATATAAAAGTGTTGTGATAATGTAGAAAAGTTGACATGTTGGACAAAATCGAGTGCGAAGCACGAGATACGTGATGAGAATGTGTTCGTTAAAGCCAAAAGAGCTTTAACAAAAGAGCGTTTAAAATCACAAAATTACAGTTGTCGGTCCGTTCACCTTTGATTTTAAAAGGTCTGTGCCCGAATGCGGAAGAAATATAAAGACCAAGTGCGGAGTGCGATTGCCATCAGTCGCGTGCCGTAGGTACGCTCAAACTCTCTTTTAACGAAATAGAACTCAAATTTACAAAATTACAGTGGTGGATGTTTTGAGTCTTAATTTTAAAATGTTTACGCAAGAATGTGCGAAAATATAAAGACCGATCGCGTAACGTGAGATAAATAGAACATCAAGCGCGAAGCGCCAGAAACCAACAGTTGCGCGCCCTAGGCGCACTCAAACTTGCGAGCCGCGCGCGCAGCGCCTGATAAGAATGTGCCCGCTTAGCGGGCAGATTTTTTTGTTTAAAATCCTGCTTTCTGCTGTATTCCTTATTCGAATGGGAAATTTAACATTTCTAGTCAAATTACCATTATTCACATTTCTGATGCAGATGCTAAAGTTGCTATTCCTTAATATAAAATCTCTAAACGATATTGTCGATTTCGATTGTCACACTACTCGATTTTCATTGCTATATGCGTGAAACACGAGTTATGAATGGATTAGACGGAGTTGGAAAATATTGAAAAAATTGTCACGATTGCTCGTTCTTTGATAGCTACACGCGTGCGAAAGGGACACTCGTGAGTCACCGTGAGTTAGACAGTAATGGAACGTTACACGCGTTTTCTTGACCTTAAATGATCCCAACGGAGCTGGCTTGATCTGCGCTTGTTTGAATTTGAGTGACGTCCATTGGGTACGGTGCGCGTCTGTACTTGATTTTTAAATACACACGCGAACTAGAGCCAAAGAGCGACGCACACTTCAAGCATGCGCAAGTATTTTTGGATCACTGTTGGGAATAATAATCGAATCAAATTTCGAGGTCGATAATACCAATCAACGCTTCTCATTTACCACCACCTTTCCACCCGTTCCACTGCAATCGCAATACATGGCATCTGCTTGTTAGTTATGATCGAATTGTTATTTCAATTTAAGCCTCTCTGCTTGTTATTTATGATCGTATTTTTATTTCAAGTTCGGAAAGAACATTGTAAAGCCTTCAAAGCATTTGAACGAGCTATCTGGACCATTAAATATATCTACCTGAGTGCCTGCGGAGAATTTCTCCGAGATTCTCAGAGCCTTGAGAATCTTTAGCATATACTCTGAGATTTCTATCAGTAGCGTTAGTATATTTGTTTAATCTATTATTTTTTATTAATATAAATATTAACATTAAGTAATATTTCTATGAAGCATGGAATTTGTTATTAAAGTCCATTGCTGGTGGAAAATGCGATAACAAATTTTGAAATTTTGAGGTTAAGAATTAATTTTAGAATACAAAAGCGAACTGCTGGTCGCAGAATTAGATAATTTCGGCCACTTTAATGTAAATGTTCCGTATATATCTAAAAAAATCTATCAAATATTATTTTTTGCTATGAAAGATTACGAAAATTTACTACAAAAACTTTAAGAAAGTTAAGCTTTTACTGAAATTTTTCTTATAAATTACACAAAGATTTCATTCAAATTTATAAAATGTTTGGTGAAAAACAGAGACTATTTTAATCAGGATTAAAATAAGAAATAGCTTTTTATGTTTTCATCTTACGTCTTTTTGACAAATTTGTTTACTGCAAGCAGTTCGCTCTGGAATTGCAAAATGTAATATTAACCTCAAAATCTCAATAAGTTGCTAATACCGCATTTTTTATCAGCAATGAAATTTTATAACAAATTCCATGCATTACAGGAATATACTTAATGTTTATTTAGAATGCAAATAATAACTAAAACATTAACTTATAACTAAAAATACACCAATGATACACTAACTTTACTCAATATCAGAAAAGTACCATTAAACTCCTTGCACTTGACCTTCACAACAAAACAGCTGTATAAAATGTATAGGCTTCCAATGTTTTATGTGCTTTGAAACAATATATGGTTTAAGAAATGTGGGATTGAATGAATTATGTTCAGGTTTATGGATGTATCGGCTCTTCATATTTATATTTCTAACAAGAAACACAAATATTTAACAAAATACGGGAATTTTCAAACAAATAATTCCATTTTTAACGTAAATTATCAAGTTTCAATAAAATATATCAATTTTAAACAAAAATAGAATAATTCAGTTTTTAGTATATAAAACTTAATATTCAATAACAAAATAAAATTTTCTACAGGTTATTTAAAATTTCAACCAAAACAGGAGAATTTGACAGCAAATAGTAAAAGTTTTAACAAAAAAGATGAAATTTCAATCACAAAGATTAATTTTCTATTTACAAAAATCTTTTTTAAAAAAATAATAGAATTTTCAACTAAATTAATTTTTAATCCAAGTACAATAATATATAAAGTATTCAAAATAAGATAGAATTCACTTAAATTCAGGCAGGTTCTACACATTATATAGCAGAATCTTTCAGCGATTAAAATTTTGTATAGTAAATGATGCAAGACGTTTTTTCTGATATAAGACAAAAAAATGGAATTTGGATATCTATGTTAAAAATAATAAAAAAACAGATTAATTCTATAACCATAAAATAATTTAAAAAAAAAGGATGAAGTTTCAATTTAAAATATCATATTTTAAACAAAACTAGAATAATTCAGTTTTTAGTTTATAAAAGTTAATATTCAATCCAAAAAATAAAATTTTCTACAGGTTATTAAAAATTTTAATTCAAAACAGATGAACTGGCAGGTTCTACACATTATTTAGCAGAATCTCTCCGCGATTAAAATTGTTTTATAGTAAATTATGCAAGATATTTTTTCCAATATAGACAAAATAATCGAATTTTGATATTTATGCTAAGAATAATAAAAAACAGATTACTTTTACCCATAACATTAATTCTCTACAAAAAAAACGATTAGTTTTCAACCAACAATGATATCATTAAAATTTTCCTTAGACATTAATTTGTAACAAACAAAACAAATCAAGAAAATAGTTCAATCCTAAATAAACAAGATAATACTTTAACAAAGAAAAATAATTTTCTACCAGAAAAACGAATTTTCAAATGAAAAAATTAATTTTTAATTAAAAATATAATTTTTTATCCTGAAATTGTGCAGTTGAATTTTTAATCAATTTTTAACAAAATAGTTGAACCCTTATCAAAAAGATCAGTTTTCAAACAAATAGTGGAGTTTTCAACTAAAAAAGTTAAATTTTTAATTAAAAATATAAATATATAAAACCAGAAATAGGATCATTCCTTTTTAGTTAAAAGAATTAATATTTAACCAGAAACAATTAAATTTCAAAAAATTAATTGAAATTTTACTAAAATAGATGCATTTGATGATACATACGTAGTTGAACTTTCAAGCAAACAGATGTATTTTCAACCAAGAAGATTAATTTTATATAAAAAAGACGATATTTGAAACGAATAATTGAATTTTGAACCCAAAAATATCCATTTTTAATTCCAAATTTCAGTGTTCCACGGAAAGCGGGATAGTTAAATTTTCAGTTAGAGAATTTAATTTTTAACAAAAAAAAGGAATGTGCAACTTAATAGGTTTGTTCTCAATCACAAAGATGAATTTTCAAACGAGAGGACTAATTTGCTACCGAAATAACGAATTTTTATCTAAACATGTGCATTTTTAAAGCAAAGGGTTGAATTTTCAACTACAAAAGATCAATTTTTAAGTTCAAATATCAATTCTCTACCAAAAATGATATAATCCAATTTTATTTTACATAAATTAATTTGGACTAACTTTAAAGAAACTTTCAACAAAATAGTTGAATTCTCAATTAAAAAGATGAATTTTCAAGGAAGTAGTTTTATATTTCTAACAAAAAACACAAATTTTCAACAAAGTACATAAATTTTCAAACAAATAATTCCATTTTCAACTAAAAAAGATCAAGGTTAAATAAAAAACATCATATTTTGAACAAAAATAAAATAATGTAGTTTTTAGTTGTTAAAAGTTAATATTCAATCAAAAAAATGCAATTTTCTACAGATTATTTCAAATGTTAACTAAAACAGATGAATTTGATACCAAACAGTAGACACAGTGGTGGCCTATATCAGAGAATTTTATTAAATCTATGAACAGTACATAATATCTTGTAAGTACGCAGTTTTACAATTGGAAGCAGTATTTTTTGATTAATATCTTAGTTGTGAACTGATAAAAAATGAAAATTACTTTTTTTTAAATTTAAATTTTGTTTAATCTTATTAAGAACTGTTGATATATCTTGCATTAATCTTAAAACATTATTTTATTTTAAAGAAGAGCAATTGATGAGAAAATAATACCAATGTAATCGAAAAAGTTTTGCCATCAATTTTTTATTTAAGGAAACCATTTTCAATCGAAAAAGTTGTTTGCAAATGATTTTTTCAGCGAAATATATGTAATTACATTTAATTTTTTATTATTTTATTCCTTTTTTGTTATTTTTCAGATGATGTGTTTGTACGAAATTTATTATTATAAATTATGAGAAACCTTATAGAGATGTAGATTGTTTTCAATTAAATTAATTTTCAATCCAAGAACAATATTATAAAAAATAGTTAGAATAAGATAGAATTCATTTAATATCAAGCAGGTTCTATACATTATTTAGCAGAATCTCTCAGCGATAAAAATTATTTTATAGATAATTATGCAAGACGTTTTTTTCCCGTATTTGACAATAAAAAGTCCAATTTGGACATCTATGTTAAAAATAATATAAAAAAGATTCATTTTTTACCCATAAAATTAATTCTCTACAAAAGAAGATTAATTTTTAACCAAGAATGGTATGATGAAAATTTTCCTTAAAGACATTAATAAATAGTTGAAGTTTCAAACAAACAGATGAATTTCCAACCAAGAAGATTAATTTTACATAAAAAAGACCAGTTTGAAACCAATAATTGATTTTTCAACACAAAAATATCAATTTGTAATTCAAAATTTCAATTTTTTACCGAAAGTGGGAGAGTTAAATTTTTAGTTAAAGGATTTAATTTTTAACAAAAAAAACGGATTGTGCAACTTAATAGGTTTTTTCTTAATCACAAAGATGAATTTTCAAACCAGAAGACTAATTTCCTACCGCAATAACGAATTTTCATCGAAATATTTGCATTTTTAAACCAAAGGGTTGAATTTTCAACTGATAAGGATAAATTTTTAATATCAAATTTCACTTCTCTACCAAAAATGATATAATTCAATTTTATTTTACATAAATTAATTTTTAACTAACTATGAAGGAATTTTCAAAAAAATAAGAATTGAACCCTCAATGAAGAAGATGAATTTTCAACTGCGAAGATTAATTTTCCTGTTTAAAAAGACGGTTAAAAAAAATTATATTTTTAACAAAAAAAGATCAATTTTCTTGAAGTATCATTTTTCTATCAAAAATGGTATAATCGAGTTTTCTCTTAAAGAAATTAGTTTTTCACCAAAAAATGAATTTTTCATGTAATAATAGAATCCTCGAAACAAAGATGAAATTTCAATTAAGAAGTTTATTTTTCTACCAAAAATAACGAATTTTCAACAAAATTCCAAATTTCTAAATACTGCATAAAAACAGATAAACTTATTTCCAAATATTTTAATCTTTAACGAAAAAAGGTCGATTTTAAACCAAAAGGATTAATTTTCTACCAAAACATAAAAATTAAAAAATTTTAATTATTAAGTACAAAAGGTCAATTTTAAACCAAAAATAGTAGAATCGAAATTTCTTTTAAACAAATTTGTTTTTGATAAACTGAAAAGGAATTTTTTTAAATAACTGAATCCTTAATGAAAAATATTAATTTCCAATCAATAATATTACGTTTCTACAAAAAATTACGAATTTTCTACAAAATCTAGAAAGTTTCAAGCAAATATACTATTTTTATCTAAAAAAATATCATTTTTTAACCAAAAGTAATATAAGTAGATTTTATCATTATAGAAATTAATAAAAAAAAAGAAATTTGAAGAAAGTAGTTGAATTACCAATCAAAAAGGTTCGTTTTGAACCGAAACATATGAAGCCTCAATTATGAACTTGGTATTTAACGAAAAATTAAATAGTTCAGTTTTTAGTTAAAAAAATAATTTTCAACTAAATAAGTGCAATTCAAAAAAAAAAAAATAGTTCTCTACCAAAACAGATTTCAAATAAAAATATCAATACGTTTTTAACCAAAAGAGGAAGTTAAATTTTCACTTCCATAAATTAAAGTTGAAAAAAAAGAATTGTCAGAACAGTGGTTGAATTCTAAATTAGCAAGAAGAATTTTCAAACAAGAAGATTAATTTTATACTAAAAAAGACGAATTTTTAACAAAATCTATAATTTTTTAAACAATTAGTTAGATTTTTAACTAAAGAGATTAAACTTTAATTTAAAAAATTACTTTTTTACTAAAAATTTTGTAGTTTAATTTTCTGTTAAAAAACTTAATTTTCAACAAAAGAAAGCGTTATAAAAATTATTTCAAAGGAGATCGAATCCATTTACCATTAGGCAGATTCTGCAATTCAAGCCTTTGAATCGATCAGAAAGGAAATTTTCTTGTTTTCAGATTAAATTTTAAGAAAACTATTTTTTCGTCATAAAAAAGTTCTATGTTCAAAAGATTAATTTTTAACCAATAAGACTAATTTTTTACAAAAAAGACGAATTTTGAATCAATTACTTGATTTTTAAACTATAAGGGAACAGTTTTTAAACAAATTTTTGTTGAAAATGTTCAACAATTTAGATGCATTTCTTTTATGTCTTGACTAAAATTGTTTCTTGGTTAAAAACTCATCTCTTTGGTAGAAAATTGATTTTCTTACAAAACATGTACACAATGAAAATGTATCCCTTTAAGTTGAAAATTCAACTGCTTTTTAAAACTTGCTTTTTGGGTGGAAAACTCAGCAATTTTGTAGATATTTTTCTTTTTTCTTTGTTCGTTCTAAAGCTTTTCGCTCGATAATATATGCATATATACATCTACAACTGTAATTTGGTAGTTGTGAATTATCTTTTGTTAAAGCTCCTTTGTTCAGGAGTAAATTATTTTCTTTAAAATTTGTATTTTTTGTTTGCATTCGACTACTTGGTTAAATTTTAAACTAAATGAGTAAAAATGGATCTTTTTTGGGTTGAAGATTCATCATTTTAGTTGAAAATTCTTTCTTGATTTGGTTGAGAATTAATCTTTTTTGTTGAAAATTTCTCTAATTGTTTTAAGGTTGAACGACCTTTTACAAATTAATTTTTTTTGCAGAAGATTCATTATTTTAATTAAAAATGTATCTCTGATTGAAAATTTTCTTGAAATGAATTTTTTTATTCAATTCAGCTGTTGTTGTTTTAGAATCATCATATTTTTTAGTTTTTGGTTGAAAATTTATCTACTTATTTAAAAGTTTAACCATTTTGTTAAAATGTTGTATTTTTGGATGAGAAAGTAACTATTTGATTGCAAATTCGTTAATTTTTTAAAACTGAAAATTAAATTTTTTCATTTTCAGTGTAAACGGTTTTGTTAAAAATTTGGCTTTTTAATGATAGATTTACATTTGTCCCACTTCTTAAACTTTTAAGTCAAAAGATTATTTTTCTGTAAAACAGTTATAACACCTTGACCCTCCATTTACCACCATCAACCAAATTTTTTACAACACCTTTACCCCACATGATAATTTTTCAAATTTTTCAAATAGTTACAAAGTATTGTAATGATTTGGTATAAATCGCAATAATGAAAAAGTTATTACTAAACAATTTATGACATTGAATGCATGAACTAATGTTGGGGAGACTTAACCAAGGTTTTCAGGGAAGAGTTTACCAAGTGCCAACAAGCTTATTACATGTGTATTTCAACATATAACGTCACTGTTGATTATTACAATGCGCGTTCAAAAATTTTACTAAATTGATTTATCAAAATTGTGGTGTAAAAATGCAAAGTTCATTATTTAAAGAATATGATTATCATCAACGTGAGCTACAAAATCGTAGTAAATTCTATTCAGCAATATTAGATGTAAATTAATCTTTAATAGAAAAAAGCTCATTGGGAATAAAATAGTTCATTTTCTACCTAAAAATAAAGAATTCGATGAAATCCTATTATAAAAGATTAATTACAGTTTCAGATACAGAACTCATTCCTTGATGTCTTGTATTATTTTATACTAATAATTTGTAACATTCGTTAAATATGTATTTCATAGAAAAGATAGGCTTTTCATTTATTCTTTTTCATAAAAAGATAAATAGGCGCGCGCCGTGGCGCGCGCAAGACTACTAGTGTTAAATAAAAACACGAATATTTTTGGTTAGAAGACCATCATCTAAAATTCCTAATGCATTTGTAATTTTACGAAATCTGTCTGGAAACTTACATAACTTTAAAGATAAATTTCATACTGAAAATGGATATTTTTTCTTGTCAGTGAAAACGTTAATTTGGGAGTGGGTAATAATCGGCCCTACTCTAAAAGTGGTAAAATTATCAGAACTTTTTTTTACAGTGTACGTATAAAAATAGTTTTTCAGGCTTACTGAACGTCAGAAAATAATTAATAAGCAATTCATTTTAACAAATAAAAATTTGTCATCCTCTTTCGTGAGAAACAAAATATTTTTCATACTATATGTATCGTAATAGCTCATCAAACTTATTTTGCAAAAAAATGGTTAATACTTAACATATATATTTGTTATAGATCAATTATGAAGACAAAGCGAAAATTTTCATCATTTTTTTATTTTTGCTGAAAAAAGCTGTTTGCTGCCTGATACAATATATCAAAGTATCTTAACGGACATACTAAGATATAGAACATTGGTAACACTAACTTTTAGCATTGCTTTATATATTTAAAATATGCAAATAGAAAATCTCGATCTTTTTTTCGCTAAATAATACAAAAAATAAAACAACAGAATACTCCAAACTCTCGCTTTCAGTCACCCTGTTCTCAGCTTTTCTAGAACTGCTGGCTCCATCAGTTCCTCAGGAGAGCAGGGCGAGGGCGGTTCCGGCATTATATGTATATAGATACATATTCCAATTGGAAACGAATCAGGCGGCCATCACTGTTTACGATTCGATCCCCCCAAAATCAGTCTCAGGTTATTGGAAGCCAACCCCCGACACCGGACTGAAAGCGAGAGTTTGGTGTAATATAAATTTTTCTATAGCTTTGCAAACATAGCTTATCATACTTACTGAAATCCGAAATTTTCTGCATTCCATTAAGTCTGAAAAGAAATTTTTCTGTTGAAAAAGGACACAAATTTACTATTTATTAATTTTAATTTTTCATAATAACCTCAAGTTTTAAAGTCAATTTTTCAATATCAATTTTCTTCAGCTTATTATATCTCACGAACTATTCATATACATATTAGACGCCAAATATTTTCCCTTGAGAGGAAAGGATGAAAATTGTCTATTTGTTTATTTAACTGTTTTTATTTGTTAAGGGTAAAATTAGAATATATATTTCTGTATTTACATAGAGTGAAATTAACGCGATTGGCATGCAATTCCTGCGCAATATGTGCGGCAAAACGCTCATGGACAATGTCAGTAATGAGAAAATCCTCGAAGAATGTGGTACAGAAAAAATACTTATTGACAAATGTAAAAGAATTTTATTGAAAGGGTTTGGGCATGTTGAGAGAATGAAAGACGAACATGTGACGATACAATCATATCGAGGTAAAGTAAATGACAACGTACCCACACGCAAAGAGATATAAAAGCCATAGAATAATAAATGATGATCTAATAAAGTGCATGTTTGTTTTTAGACAAAGTGAACAAACGTTGATTTCATTTATTATATGTAGGGCAAACCAGTAGCACGAGGTTCATAAAAACACATTTTTTATTTTTTATTTTTTTAATTAAATTGTTTTTACTATTCTTTCACTATTTTCTTTCGATTCTTCTAACTTTTGCCTTCAAAATTGCCCAATATAATTTTCTTAACTTTCATCAAAAATATACTTTACGTGTGTTTATCAGAAATTTCATTCGGTAATTGATCAAAAAGGGTATATATGTAAATATTCTTTTCATATGAGAAGCGTACCATCTAAATAAAATTTCATCATGTTCAAAAATTATAAAATAGAGAACAAATGGCTAATATAATTTATGTGATAGCATTGTGGACTTTAAAATTAATGTTCCAACTTTAATATTGTGTGTGGTACTTTGCACACTTGTTCGTCATTTATTATATAGTAAATCAATTATCGCAACTCATAATTCAAGCACTTAAGAATACATAATATGTAATTTGAAGTATTTTATGCTGAAGTAAAAATTAAGCATTCTGTGTTTATATTATAGATCATTTCACAATTTCCATTTGCAACAAATAAAAATATTATTTGTTATGGTTTTTAAAGCAAATTAAAGGAATAAATGAGGATACAGATACGAAAGTAATAGACCTGTATTTGGCTGAGCATGGACGGGAATTACGCATACCTAGCGCCATAAATCGTCATAGACGATATTCTTTCTCGGATGCTTTACTATGATGCATCGAAGATGTTCCTCGAACGAGATACGACCTTGCATGGTCGAAGTGGCTTGAAGGAAAAAAATAATGAGAAAGACTGTGTAGGTGTCATAATGTACTATCGTCCATTCCCGTTTGATGTCACGCCAAACCGGATAGGTCAAGAAATCCCGAGCTGTTAGGTGAAACTGTATCTTACTAGGAACAGTTAATTGTTACAAATAATTATTTATCAATAGCTTTTCTTATTATTATTCTTATCGACAGACTTTATTTGAGTCCAGCAGCAGCACTGTGATTACACCTATTGTACGATGGCTTTGATTTTGAAAAACCCCGATATAACACAGACTGTATATCACTGTGTTAATTTAATCCCATCCAGTGATAACCATCGGCTTTATCCGCCTTTATTTGAAGTACCCGAATTTGCCTGGACGTTTGGCCAGATGAGAGAAACACTGCAGAAAACCAATCTTCCCGAGTAAAGATGATTTCCGATTTCCGAGTTTAAATATGTAGACATTCGATATCATCATGTGTACACTTGTCATCCTCGGTGTAAGTTGCAGACGCTCACTCATCCGAGTTCTAGCCGCGCTCGAAATGGCTTAGCGTTCGCGACTAACCCGCTTGGACATTCAACGCACAGCTACTGCTGACGGATATATATTTTCTTATTACCAACGATTTTTTTTTTAATATACTAATTTTACAATGGATTTATTTTTCCGAAAAGGAGCACTTTTTCAGAAAGAGAACAATTGTTTAGAAAAGCAGCAGTTACTCAGTTATTATTCAGAAACTTCTGAGAAATAAAACAATTGTATAATAAAAGAACAGTTGGAGCGTGCTCTACAACAGTGCATTAAACGCTAGTTGCCATAAGATCATTTTTCACTTATGTTCACATATTAGATAACGCTTACGCAAGTGGCTTATAATGCACTGTTGAAGAGCACGCTTTAGTTGTTCAAAAACAATTATTTAGTAAAAAGATGGTCTTCAAGATCTATTTATTCAGCGATCAATATACTCAGTGTTTAGGGAATATTTGTTTTGAAAGGGAACAGTCAGCAGGGTATGTTAGATTTAAAAAAGAATGATTTTATGAAGCTAAAGAATTGTTACGAAAAGAAAAATTGTTAAGAGTGAAAACAATTGTCAAGATAAGGAAAAAAAGTGAAGTAAAAGAAACAATGGTTGTAAAAAATTGTATTTTAAATATAAAATATGCTGTCTCGGACATATTTTTTCCAGTAGAATTAGATTTTAGAATTCATCTATGCCTTACACTCCTTAAATTATATATGGTTTATCTAGTTCGTGACTCGAAATCTTATATTCACGAAAGAGTTATACAATTAAGTTTAACAAGAACTTGATTTTGCCATATTTTGGTTTAAAAAATGTTTAAACAAATTACTTGTAATAATTTGGCTTTGTGAGTCTCTTTGTAATTCAATTATACAAACATTTCTGGCAGAATTTTGTTTGATTTGTTTAAGATTTGCGACCTGTAGGTGGTCTTGAACGAAACTATTGCTATATCCCCAATGTACGATTAAGAGCAATAACGCTGCCCTCAAATTTTTATAAGTCCATTATTTTTAATGTGTTCTGTAAATGACTCCAGGAAGAAAAAATTAAAACCAAGTATCTTCTGAAAATGCAAGAAGATCTTTATTGAACTTAAGCCATCAATTATTAGGAAAAAAAATAATTGTCAGAAAAGAAACCATTGTTAGGGAATTCAGTTTTAAAAAAAAGTTTAATCAGTACTTAAGATTTAATATGTTGACCAAGAAAATCCAAAGAATCTTCCACTTTAAATCCGATTTCATTACACCATTTCCAGGGCACCTACATAATAAGAAAGCGGCTATTCTTTCCTAATTGACGAGTTACAAAACGATCAGATTATCGAGTGGATACGAGTTATAAGTTGCCGCTAATGGCGCTAAGAGGGTCCCGTGAGTCACATTCTTAGGTGAGTTGTAGGTTCAGTGCGTCGAAAAAGGAGCGGAATCTCGAGGCGGAACGTGTCGTGTAAATGTAAACGCGACGCGAGATTATTAGGACTAAAAAACATTTTACCTTAAGTTACTCTCCCGAAAGATATATGTTGAGATATTGCTTAACCGTATTTTAATCAAGCGTTCCAATTGCAACGACCGACTGCACCTGCCCTTCTTCATTTGTTACCCGCGGAGTCGCCCGGCTACGCCAGATCGATCTCTGTCCCGTTCAATCAACAATCTATAAACTTTCATTACACCTGAGGCGTACAGCAAGGAAATTCTTGATGAGGTAACGATCGTAAGAGTTAATGCATTAAAAATATTTTGCAGTTGGCAAGATTGATCACATAATGCTTTAGATAATATCTTCAATTATCATTTAGCATTGTTCTCACTGGATGAATCGAATTTATTTTGACAACTGCAATAAGTTCTTAACCAATATAATTTGAGCGACAATACATTTCTAGTTTTGTTCAGAGAGAGAGAGAAATACATAAGCTATAGAAACTTGATCACATAATACGTCACGTGTAACAAAAATTTCATCAAAGACATTTGCATATAAAGTCAACTCGCTCACCAGAATCCCTTAAACGATCACAGTGAGCTGCCTTTTCAAGGGGTGAAAAAGTGCTATATGGCCACAAGTGCAATCGATATATCGTATCGCGGAGAACCTTTAAGTCTATTCTTATCCCACGTCTCGATCGGCGGTTCGCCGAAGCATCAGTCGACACAAAGCGAATTGTTTCTTTCCCCTGGTAATGATCGGGGAACGTGGAACGTTTCTCATTAAACCTCGTACTTGCGCTGTCAGTTCGCCTTATGTCGATGCGAAACATCGGTCGCGAGATGTGCTACAAAGAAATCCAAGTCGTAACTTGGTCTTCCACCGGACCAAGTTTGGGATCGACAAATGAGACAAAGAATCGATCCCAAAACCGGCAGAATGGGATCGACTCGATTCGAATTTCTGCGACGTAAAACAGCTAATTTCCGGTCTCCAATACCTTCATCTTCGATTATACCTTTTTGTGTTTTTTTCAGCTCAACATCAAGTGACGAAAAACGTGTTTCGTGTTTGTGTTCTTGAATGAAGGAATCTTTATTTTGAAAGTAGTCTCAAAGCTTCCTGCTGTAGATCAGCATTCCTTTTTATATGCAAACATTTCTAATTGAAGGAAGAGATCAGTTAGAAGTTAGGCAGCAAAAAATTTAAAAATAATGTTCTAATATAAATCACCCTTGATACACATTTGTATGTTATTGCTGAGGGAAAAATACTTCAATCTATGTATATTCTATCTGGTGAGATTATAGTTTTGTCCCGTAAGTATGTGAAGGAAAGTTGTGTAAATTTCTTATTTGAAGGAAAAAATAAGACATACGCTTATATACGTTAAATTTACAAAGCTGTGAAAAAACTAAGTTATGAGAATTATCTACCACGCTAGATAGGATAAAAGTTATGAAACTTAAATTGTACATTTTAAAGAGGTGCACAACATATAAAAGTTTTTCGCCTTAAATAGGGATACTATGTAGCCTCTAGCCATGTTTTTTTTTACTTGAAACAGTGTTTCTTTGGCTTCCGGATATTTTTAGAAAAAGTCGAAAATCGAGGTCGGATGAAAATATTCATTTTCCGACGGTGGTTGCTAAAAGATTGTTACTTTGCGGCAATTTATTTTCTCATTTTGAGGAAAGTTTGTTTAGCGTCATTTTGCGAAGAAAATAAAGCTTTTATCGACCGAGGGACCAAAAGAACTTTTGTAGAAAATGTTAAATTTTCATGCAGTATTTTCTTAAAATTTGTCATTTTTTCTCATTTTAAACTTGAAGAAAACAAAATTTTGTATGAAAATCGACGTAAAGTCATAATATAAACTTGTAATTCGGAAATTATTCAAGATATATTCAAATGGGGTGGCTTCCGTGAGTAGAAGAAATTTCTGAAAATGCATTGACTGCCTAACATGTCCATTTAACGGTGACGTCAAACGTAATCAGGTGCCATGTACCGCTTGTGCAGAACTTTAAGTATTCAGAGGCATTGACTAGCCGCGTACATTCAGTCTCTTAAAATAGCCCGACAGGTGGACGACCTTGGACCAGAACCCTGTTTTCATGAATCGCATTGTAATTAATCAAACAATCGTTATTTTGCTATGCGGCGCACTTATATGCTTTTATGTGTATAAAAAATCTTCCAAATATATATTGTGGAGATGCAATATCTTACACTATCAGCTTTTTGTTATTATTTTTAGTTATTTTTTTTTATTTATATTTAATTATTCACATGAGAAAACTGGATATAAGAAACAGTGTAGGTAACCGGTGGAAATGGGTTAACGTCCAGCTGGGTAATTGATAGATGGGTTAATTCGCCGTGGTGAATCAAAGATTCTCCGCTGGACTCCTTTAAAGTCTAGAGTCTCTAGATAGCAGAGATATTCTTACACTAACTTTTTTTTATGAGTACTCAAATATAAATTAATATAATAAGTGACTATTCAACAATATAATACATTTGTGTTACATAATAATAATTGAATTTAATAATTGAGTGTTCTTAAAAAAATATTAATAATAGATGTAGATTCCAAATAATCATCTATTGGCAATTTTTATTTAAAAGGGAACTTCCAAATATGTTCCAAGCACCGTATTTTTTTAAACAAAAAGAAGCTCGTTGATGTCTAGCAGTAGCTGTGGCAAACAGAAGCCCGATCATCGGCGCCTCTGTTCAATTCTGTTCAACTGGATATGCGTGACTCAGCATATTGTTCATGCCTGCAGGTTGAGAGATCAAAAATATACTTGCATTACATGAGACTAAAACGATTAGTTCACGATACTTATCACGTAATTCTAGAAACTAGAATGTTCAACTGAAAGCTTAAAGGGTATTAAAGGGTAAATTCTGTTTGTTTTGTTCGGTATCGCGGGCTCAGGAGCGCGTTTAACGCATTAATTGAAATGCAGCTGAAAAAAGGAGCTTTCAGAAGGTAAAACATTATTCGAGCAAATCATTATAAAAATTATACTGGATTAAAGCACAAAATATATTAAATTTAGAAAATACGAGGGTAGTTCAATAAGACATTAGAATGAAATATAAAAACAATTTTTTTTGGGTAAATTTTTTTTTTATTTTGAACATAATCTCCTTGGAGCTCTATACACTTGATCAATCGCTTTTCAAGTTTTTTAATCCTTCAGAAAAGTGCGTTTTCGGAAGTTCCTCAAAATAAGCACTTACAGAGGCAATGACGTCTTCGTTGT
>NC_046661.1:55124363-55134240 GCF_010883055.1 Belonocnema kinseyi | reverse complement strand
ATATATCTAGTCGGGAGTGGTGCTGACTGAAAACAGATGATTTGGAGCGATTCGCGCGCCATCTGTTGGTCATTCTAAGGACTTTTTGAACTACCCTCGTAATTAAGGCATCACCAATAGGGCAAAAGCAGCCAAGAAAATACTACACAAATAGTCGGATGGTAACTCTACTATAAATTTGATCTATAATACGATTAAATTATAACATAAAATAATGCTGATGTAAAACACATCGAATCATTATATTTCTCAATGGTCAGTAAAACAGATATTCCAAACTTATTTGGAGAATTTCAACGAATAAGAGATCATACTATAGCTATCAATAATTTTAATCAAAAGACTTATACTTCTATTGGCATCTGTTTAAACTTTTAAGGATGACTTTCCCCAGCATGAAATACCAAGCAAACACACCATTAAAGTTTTACATCCTAAGATCTTTCTATTAACAAGAAAAAGTAGTCTTCGGTCGTGCTCGTTGAGCAATGCCTACGCATGCGGGGCAATTCGGAAAAAATTCATCCGGGAAAAAGTCAAGAACTTAAATCCTTATTGCTATGAAAAATGTATGGATAATTTTGGAACTTTTTGACGGATAGTTCCAGAAAATTTAAGACTCATATATAAAAAGGGAAAAATTTTATTTGTGTAATCTAATATGTATTTATATATTTGCACAACTCTGAGGATTTGAATCCTCAAACTGCTGACTCGACAGTTTCTAAACATAAACCATAAGTGCGTAAACTCGCATAGCCGTCCTGGCTGAACGATGTAGGTGTAATAAAACTTCTAGCCACTCTCCGACAAACTCAAACCACACATTCGCGTTCAAATACGCACCAAGCGTGTCGGTGAGTGTGTATACGTAAAGACGTATAGTAGCGTCAACGAAGCATTTTAGTTTGAAGTCCTCAATAACAGCTTCGATTTTGATCATTTTTTTGTTTTTAATTTTGTTTTTTTATATTATTTAAAATCAGAAACCTTCTGGATGGGGCAAACAAGTATGTCTATTGTTTCAACAATTATTTATGTTGTCCCCTTCAAAGTAATCCCCCTTTAGATATAATACACTTGTGCTAACGCTTTTTCCAATCATCGCAGCACTTCTGATCATCATTTTGTGGTATAGCCTTGAGTTCTTTCAGCGATGCAGTTTTTATCTCCTCAATCGTTGAAAATTTATGTCCTTTCATGGGTCTCTTCAGTTTTGGGAAACGAAAAAAGTCACTGAGGGCCAAATCCGATGAATATGAAGGCTGAGGCATGACTCTGGTGCTGTTTTTGATCAGAAAATCTTTCACAAGCAACGATGAATGAGCAGGTGCATTATCGTGATGCAAAAGCCACGAATTGTTTTTCCAAAGTTCCGGACATTTTTTGTGTATCGCCTCTCGTAAACGGCGCATAACTTGAAGGTAATACTCCTTATTGACCGTACGACCTTGTGGTAAGAATTCCTGATGCACTACGCCACGGTAATCAAAGAAGACAGTGAGCAAAACCTTCACATTTGACCGAACTTAACGTGCTTTTTTCGGTCTTGGAGACTCAGGATGCTTCCACTGAGACGATTGGGCTTTAGTTTCGACGTCATAACCATATACCCACGATTCATCCCCAGTTATATCCCTTTTGAGAAAATCAGGATCAGTATTGACTTCATTCAACATCTCCTGAGCGATGGTCATGCGATGGATCTTTTGATTAAAATTAAGGAGTTTTGGAACAAATTTCACTGACACACGTCTCATACCCAAAACGTCCGAAAAGATAGCATGGCATGAGCCAAACGATATGCCAACATCTTCAGCAACTTCTCTGATTGTAATTCGGCGATTTTTCAGCACCATTTCTTCCACTGCTTGAACGCTTTCATCTGTTGTTGACGTGCCGGGACGTCCAGGGCGAGGTTCGTCTTCGATATGATCTCGGCCTTCTTGGAACAGCTTGTACCACTTATACACATTTTTCTTACTCAGAGTGGACTCACCGTATGCAACTGTCAACATTTCAAGAGTTTTAGAGCACTGGATTCTATTTTTCACCCAAAATTTAATGCAAACTCTTTGCTCCATTTTTTTCGAAAGCAGAAAATCGCCGAGCACACCAAACCCTTCTAAACTTTTACGCCTCTGCCAGAAAAACAACACGAGCTATACAGTCAAAACTGTGAGCATATGATCGTGACGAGTGTACCAACACAACAAAACAAAATATTTTTAACTTGAATGTACGTAGCCCACGAAAATTGAAGTAGCCTTGCTTTTTGAACACACTTCGTATTGCAGTCATAAATAGCTAAAAATGAAATCAAAATACAGTAAAAATTTTTGGAATAAATTCTCATCATTTTTTTTTTTATATAATAGTGCAGTGAAATAAAATTAATATAACATAACACAATTAGACATGTCTTAATCTATTTAGTATTTAAACAATTAATGGAGAGAAATTTAATATTCTATATCAGACATTACTGAAAATATAATGAAATTAAAATAAATAAAGTTTTATGAAGACTTATTTATCATTTTTAAAAAATATTTTATTGAATGTAAATAATTTAGTGCTTTACTCACATATACAAAAAATAGAAAGTTTATTTTTCATTAATATTCTGCGTATCAGAGATACGATTGATCGTAGACGATTCATCGCAATGGATAATAACGATACCAAGCTTATTTATTATGCGAGTTAAACGAATGCATTAATTTTTTCATTAACGCGCCACGTGGAAATTTTATCTATTTTTACTGTCTCTAACAATTCATTACCTTCTTTTTCCTAAATATCCACATACAACTCTAAAACTATCGATTTCCAAAATTACTTTCCCATGGTCTCTGTTCATGATGATATCTCGAAGAGATCAAAATTATTTATAATTAATTATTTCAGAGCTTTAGTAATAACTATAACCCTTGCGAAAAAATATTATACGGGATTCAAAAGTATTCAGAATGGGCCATCCACAAACACATGGAAAATATAAATGGGAATAAAAATTAAATTTTTACAAAACTTTCTTATTCTCAAAACTGAATAATTTGGTACTATATAATTTAATTTTTAACCGAAAACATGAATTTTAACCGAAAAGATTAATTTTTTAGAGAAAAAGGCGAATTAAAAAAAAAGATGAATTTTCAAACAGCTTATTGGATTTCCAACTATAAAAGATAAATTTTCGGCCAAATAGTTGCATTTTCTTTTAAGAAAAATAAATTTTACCAAAAAATGAAATACTATAAATTTCAATTCAAAAAAATTAATGTTTTACAAAAAAAAAACCGAATGTTTAAAAAAATAGTTAAAGTTTTAATCAAACAGATGAATTTTTAACTAAAGTGATGAATCTTCACCTGAAATAGTTTAATTTTAATTCTAAAAATAAAAAAATCATACAAAAGTCTTTAAAAAAAAAAATTTCAACCAAAGATATCAATGTTCAACTAAAGCCTTGCAACAAAACAATACATTTTTAACAATGTACTTCAACTTTTAACCCAATAGTGGAATTTTCGACAAAAATAATTAATTTTATACCTTAAAAGATGAGTTTTCAACAAAATATAACGCAATAGTGTGTCAAATACCTAAATATTTCTTGACCCACACAGCAAGTCTTTAAGATGTGAATATATAATTGTTGATATACAATTTGTTTTAACAACTTTCTTTAATTCTGAAATTACTATATAAAGAGATTTTCAGAAGAAAATAGGGACAAAACTTAATTTTTCAAATAAATATTATAAATATTGTTTAAACAATATAAATAATTGTTTGCCCCCTCCAAAAGGTTTCCAATTTTTTAAAAATATAGAAAATAAAATTATTTTTTTAAAAATTATCAAAATCGGAGCTGTTGTTGAGGACTTCCAAATTCTGCCTGTTTTATGTATTCATTGATTTTACTAGAACCTACGTACTTGTTCCCAAATTTGTTAAACAAGCTCGTGAGTGCTCTGTGAAACTTTACCCAATCATTCATAACATTTTTGTAATTATTTGCGGAAAGAAGCTTTCGTTAGAAATAATTAAATTATAGAATAATTGTTTTATCAAAATAATTAATAAGTATATAAATATGACATACAATAATGTGAAAAAAGAGAGGTCAGATACTTAAAACTCAGGCCCTTCGCAGCAAGGCTTCCGAACATTTAAAGTCTTTAAGCCACGCCTTTATGACAATTTGCGTGAACTGGACGAAAATGCGTCGTTCCTGTCGATCATTCTCTCGCTGAACAGAGTATAGGCTACCTTACAGGCGTATTAATGAATTTAAATAGACAAGAACGCAAATATAAGTGCAGTTTCGGGGGTCGCTTCGCACTGGGCTTGCAACTAAATCAGTTTCTTGAAACAGTCTGTAGTAAACGTGTGGCAACGCCTTTCGGGCACTACTTGTGTGCTGATAACCGCGTGGGCCTCCTCCTGCTCCTTGGAGGTACTTTATAGTGGAAAAGCGACATGAGTACATGAGTACTGACACATTTTTCGTAGTTGTTCTCTCTTGTATTTTCTTGCCTTTGTAATTAATTTTTTTCTAAATTTCCGTTTATCTGAATTTTTCTAAACATATTTCACTGGTACATACAACTTGTACCCTCTGTCGTGCCCAATATAAGAATCTGATCAAAAAAAATTAGGGACTTTTTTACTTCTTTTTTTGTGCAGAACCCTCCCCCCCCCCCACACACACACACAAAATTAACTATAGTTCTCGCGGGACACCCTATATATACATATATTGTAACGAAGTTACATCATGATCATTACATAAAGTAATAAAACTCTGCAGTGGACTCGCCGAAACCACAACTGGAGGGTCGAATTAAAAATTATTGGGTACAATATTATTATATATTAGTATTTTTTCATATAAAAATATGTTATTTTTCCGTAATGTTGATATTTTTGTACAATAATGGTATTTTTGTATGTTACTGGTATTTCGGTAGAGGATTCCGATTATTGTATAATATCTGCGTGTTGAGAACGAGAAGCGCCACACTCACAGCACATCCCAATCTCGGTCCATTTTAGTTTAGTAATATTGTTTCCCAACAACTTAAGTATAAGATAAATTGGGTAAACAACTTTGGTAAACATTGGTCACATGTGAGCGAAGTCAGTTGTCCTCAACCATAGTTACAAGTAGTGGTGTAAAATCGATATCGGAAATATCGATATCTTTCACACAATATATCGATATTTCATATCGATATCTCTCTTCTGATATGTGGATATTTTTTCTCAAAAACGATATTTTCGGACCACGCCACGTGTAAGGCGGCAAAAAATTCCAAATTGTTTCACCAAACTTTTACCTACATGAATAACTGGATAAACAGTTAGGTTTAATTATTTTTGTTTGTTATAATATATGTATATAAGATTTTCAACATTTCCAATAAAAGTATTTAAGCTCTATAACCTCAAAATTGAATTGTCTAATTTCACGCAATAAATACTACTATCAATTGTTTTTCAATAATAAAAGGTTCTCCGTTTTTAAATGAAAGTGTTGATTCAGAGGGAAAAACTGTTTACTTTAATCATTTTTGCGTACAAGAACTTGTTGAGTATTTAGGTTAATTGAGGCAACCATTCCAAAATTGCATTATAAATCTAGGTGAATACATTTTGGGGTTAGAGCGTAAATCAAAAAGCTTCAATACAACTTAATATAGTTTTTTTCATTTAATTCTCAAATATTGCACACTTTCACTTTTTTTAAGCAATAATAAAAAATTGTTGACAGTGTTATATTTTCTGCCGTTCATATGTTTTTTTTTTAAATTTTGTACCCGGTTTTAAAAATAAAAATGGATTGAAAATAATAAAATCCAACAACAATCTATATTGAACAGCCTACATTATTACATTGAATTAATTAAATAACTAAATTGACTTTTTCATACAAAAATTAAAATATCGATATTTTATCGATATATCGGTAATCTTGACCAATATACCAGTCGTATCGATATTTTTATGTCCGATATATCAATATCGTGAATATCGATATTTTCCTTGCGATATTGCATTACTAGTAACAGAAAGCGCCGGTCAACACAAGCACGGCGCAGCAATGCCGCGCAACTACGAGAGGCAGCACTATTCAGACACTATCAAGGCCAGCGGCCATGTCCAACAAAGAGAGGGGGCTACCGAAATCACCGGTCAAGCGCGAGCAACACGACGCAGTAGTTCCGCGGTGAACGTCGAGTTGCATCACCAGGCGGACAATAGTAGGGACCCAGTAGTAAGGGACGCGCCAATCGTGCAGCTGACTAAGGATTGGTCTAGCGAGAAGAGAGAGACACTTCCGTTCCAAATCAAAATACTATACCAAAAATTACTACAGCTTCGCGCTTCGTTATGCAAATAGTGCTTGTTGACATCTTGAAGTGGTTACGCAGTGCGATTCGGTATAACATTAGGATTCACTGGTGCATATTTGTATCAGTATAAACAATCATGTTTAATGAGTTTATTTAAGGATCTTGTCTTATGTTTAAAACATATAAAATACTTATTTATTCGTAAAATCTTCAAAGTTATATTAAGAATATTTTTTTAAACGATATCCACTATTAATATAAATATCATTGTAATACTTTTTAACATTCCGTAGAACTTATCGTTTATTGGTGTTTCTAATTAATTGAAAAATTCATTTCCTTACTACAGATACTTTTTATCAGGAATTTTATCATAATATTATTTGAAATTGTTTTTATTTTAGCATTAGGTGATCTTTCACAGGGGTCGGTAATTTATATACCAGAATTTATAAGTATTACTCCGTAAGTAATCCTCTTATTTAATAGATTTTCAATATCAGTTTTCATTGAAGTAATCGATATAATCATTATTTTCTTACGATACCTTTGTATTTTATAAACATTTACAATATAAAATAGTCGAAAAAACTTTCTTCTGTACCGTATTAAGTATATTTGATAAGTGTTCTTCTAAACCAATACAATCATTATTAAGCAGAATAAAAGTAATAAATATAAAAAAAATCATTTTCTTATACTTAAGGCGTCGTTACTAAAACGGTAATACTTAACTCATGATACATTTTGGTCAATAAATTCTTGTTATAAAATTTCTAAACTTAAAACGTGTCTGTTGATATATTAATTATATATGTAATTAAGTACCTTACGATATCAAAATAATGATTACAGCTTTAGGAGCATTTTCCTTTGGCGCTAACATTCGTATATTGTACACTTCACATAATCACATAGCTGCAGTTTTTACCTTTTTAAATTTTTTCCTACTGGGTGAATTACACAGCGGGTTATTAATTTACTTACAGTACGAATTTCTATTACTATTCCCTTTTATTTAATAACTTCTTCTACTAATCTTGTGGGTTCTCACTGTATATTTTAAATTGTTCAAATTTCCCTTTTTTACGTGTTTTCGGGGGTATAGTTTTATAATACTGTTTTTCTTTTAATTCAATTTTTTTATTTCATTACCTCGCGCCTTCTACCGCTGACGCAAACTACCATTCCATCTTCCCCCATCAAATGGCCTTTGGCGAGTTCCTTACTACAGGATCCCTAGACCATAGCAACTTCAGTAGCCCGTCAGACGGAGCCAATCAACAGAGCCGACGCCGAAATTCTATGGGCTAAAGGGAAGGCAACAATGAAGGCAAGATTTTTAACACTTGATATCGTGGATCGACGGCGTCCGGAGCTTCCTGATAGAAAACAGGAGAATCCATCGAAATGTCGTACGAGGATTGAGACCATTGACCATAGTAACAAAGAGGAGTTGGCTCGGTATCTAAAAGAAATGTGACAGTAGCGGTAGGACTGTGACAGACCGCATGTTGATTTAGTGCAGGCACGCGAAATGGACGCCACGTGGCGATTGTATGCACGCGCGGGTATCGGGCGGTCATAGTGGGACGGCTGTGAGATCGAAAATAAGATTCCAACTGTTTCTGTCCGGGTAGTAAATTCCAAAGAGTGTAATTAGATATCTTGCATAAATTAATGTTGAAATTAGTAAGTTTTACCAAGCTTATTTGAAGGTTGGATTGCGAAGGACGATACTCTATCTCACTCGTATGATCCCACCTTGGCTCTATCTCACTCGCATTATCCCACCACTGCGTCCTGTCTCATTTAGGTTGAGAGTATGAAACTCTGGGTGACTTGCCAAATTTAGGGGCATCACCGGGGGAAGCGAGGCTCGGATAGGGACAATCCTATCTGGCGCCTGTAAAATAAATTATCGACCTTCGCAAGTAGTTCGTTAGTCGAAAGAGCGTGACACACTAACACGGTAACTGTGGTGATGACGAACGGGCAATTAGGCAGGTAAGTGGAGCTGCCGTTTTGTAATCAGAGTTCTCTTCCTGGGCCTCCCCTGGCCAGGTTAGACATCGCAAAAGTTAGAAATTTCGCTTATAATGCACACACACACACACACATACAGGGTGATTTTATAACTTGAAACTTTCAAATATCTCGAAAAATGGGCACCCTATGAAAAAGTGTTATCAATCAAAATTTAAGCACTCTGAGGAGTACATACATTGATGTTAAAATCGGCTCCCCGACATCGGCCCCTGGGAGTGCGGGAGGGGGCAAGTTCAAATCTTAATTGAGAACCCCTATTTTATATTGCATATTGAGATTCTTTGGATAAAAATGCGTATGATTTGTCTGAAACATTTTTCTCATTTCGCGATAGATGGCGCTGTAATCGACAAAATTCTACAATACTCCAAATTAGTCTGAAAACAAACTACTACTTTTAGCGTAACCCAGGAACAACGACGTGGACGTAGCAGTTTTCTGTTCCCTTCGGGGTGCTTGATTAACGTGAGTCTTCTCGCACCTCACTATTCGAGGTACTCAGGGAATCACCCTTTAATTAAAGTAAGTGCTCAAAATGATGACCTTCGGCTTCAATGCACTTATTAATCCGTAATTCAAATGAATTTACACAACGAAGAAATGTATTTTCTTGAATTTCAGCACATGCACTTGTAATTCCGTCATTCATATTCTCACGTGTTGTTGGTTTTTCTTTGTACATTTTGTCTTTCAGATAACTCAACCAAAAGAAATCTGGTGAAGTAAGATCTGGCGATCTTGCAGGCCAATTTATCGGACAGCCTTTACCAATCCAGTGACCATTGAAATCACAATCAAGAACTTCTCGTTCTACTGCTGAATAGTGTGCCGGACAACCATCATGTTGAAACCACATGTTCTGCCGTATTTCTAAGCTGAAATCTTCAAACAATATTGTCAGTTCATTTTCTAAAATGTCTTGATATTTTAGAACATTTAAGCTCGCTTCGATAATCTGGGGAACGATCTGTTTGTTGCCAATTCTTCCACATCATACGCTGACAGTCCATGGACGCTGGTGCTAGACTTCACGAAGCCACTGCAGATTTTCAATACTCCAGTAGTGCATGTTGTGTTTATTAACTATTCCATGGTTCGTGAAAGGCGACTCATTAGAGAATAATACATAACAAAAAAAGTTGGGATTTTATTGTGTTTGTTGACATGCCTACTGACAAAAAGTTACCCGATTTTTGAAATCAACGCCATAAAGTTCTTGATGTACAGAGACATGATACGGATGAAATTTATTACGTTTTAAAAATTTTCAAACACAGCCCTGAGACATTCCGGAATGCCGAGCAATTTCTCGTGTGCCAACGTGAGGATTATTGGCCACTGCAGCTAATACAGCAATTTCATTATTTTCTCCAGTGACTGTAGTTTTACGTGTCTTTTTCTTAGGTTGAACACTTTCATCGGTAGTAAATTTGGTAATAGTAAGATAAAATGAAACACATGAC
>NC_046661.1:55077474-55124263 GCF_010883055.1 Belonocnema kinseyi | reverse complement strand
GTCCCGCTAGAACTGCAGTTAATTTTGTGGGGGGTTGTGCACAAAAATATAAGCAAAAGGGTCCCCAAAATTTTTTAGTCCGATGCTTATTCTAGGCACAATAGAGGGTACAAGTTGCATGTACGTGGAGCAGGAGTTTCATATTACATTTGTCTTTAAAATTTAATAATTTTGTATTGTAATTAAAAATTTTCCATCATGATAAAAAATCATGATTGCATGCCCTTAAGTTAAGAAGTGTTCCTTGGGTTAATTTGTAGTAGAAAAGCGACGTGAATATGAAGAATAATTGTTTGAACTGACACATTTTCCGAAGTTTGATTTTTTGTATTTTCTTGTCTTTGTAATTAATATTTTTATAATTTCCGTTTATCTGAATTTTTCTAAACATATTTCTTGGTTCTTATTTGTTGCAAGAATCTTATATAAACAAAAGTTTATAGCCACACATGCTCACACGTACATACCACTTGTAACCTCTGTTGTGCCCAGAATAAGCATCTAACCAAAAAATTTTTGGCGATTTGCGGATTTTGGGGAAATGATATACTACTATATAACAGTAATTAGATGTTTACATACATTTGAAAAAAACTTATTATTGTATGTAACAATTTTCTTTTAGAATAAAGTTAGAAAATCGCGGTTATTATTTTTAATAATATGATCTTTGAATAGTGCTAGATAGTTGCGTTTTTTTACAATTTTCAACTTTTTGTTCATTTGTCCAATAGTGAGATCATATTTAACAAATATTTTTTTTAATATAAAAAAGATATTTGTAAAACTAATATCTGATTTAAATTTACTCCTTAATAGAGATGAAAGTCACAAAAAATATTTACTGCCGTGATATGTTATGAACAATCAATCATTTGATTTAGACCTTTTAGCCTAAATAATCTATTTAGCTAACCTCTAATAAGAATAGATTATCATAAAGAAGAAATGTGACGTCATAAGTTGAGGAATCCACAACTTCGTCGCCTCTTGAAGAGTTTCTCATCCGCATTTACATCAGGGGTGTTGGTGAAGCATATTACCCGTGCTGAAATTTCTCCATCTTCCCCCATTTGAGGTTGGGTTATGTATGGGCGCCTATCAGAATATCTAGTCTAGAAAAAACTGATTGGGTCCCCTATCAGAACATCTAGTCTAGAAAAAAACTGGCTAGGACTCCTATCAGAATATCTAGTCAAGAAAAAACTGATTGGTGCCCTGTCAGGTTCTAGTGAAGAATGCCATGCTTCGTATAGGTATGTCAGATCTATCTGTATCTAATGGGGCAACCACCAGAGGGCTCTTAAAATCTCAGAAAATTTATTTGTAATAAAATGTTTGAAAATGTGATGTATGTATTCAATCTAAACAGGACCATTAATATTTATAGTCAAAATTCTCAAAATGAATGAATATCAATTTTTCAAATAGCTTTTTTGTAATATCGTTAGATTGTACTAGTAGTAGTAGATATACAGTCGTATAATGATAAATAGCTATAAGTATTGGCTGCTAGTAGCGTATCAGGGGCGCTTCTCTTTAATTAGGTTCTAGACAGACTCAGCCCACTAGAACCCTACTAGGAACCCTATGGTATCAGCATTACGTTCTAGGTGGGGCTCTGACTAGTTTTCCCACAATTGCCCGATTAGAGATAGGGAAAACTAGTCATGCCCCCACTAAAGCACCTTAGAAATGTCAGCACGGGTATCTTAATGAAGAAACGCAACTTGTACATATGTATAATCGCCATCAATAAAATTTTTTTTTTATATTTTCTCACTTTTTCCCAATGCATCTCCTCCGCCTAAGTCTGTACCTCCATATGTGATGTTTCCAAATCCAACTATTTAAATACACATACCTAATATTTTCAGGAGGACCTATGATCAAGCTACTGAAAGCCTTCACGGGTTGCGGGTAGAGGGTCCCTGTAGCAAGGGTTTCTCTTGAATATGGTTACAAAAATTAATAGGCATTCACGGAAAATTATCAAGCTGTGGCCCCGAAGGAATCAACCCCCAAGCGGAGGTGTGACAACCGTTCCGAGAGCTGAATGGCACCTCGGTGAGGTGTGTAGAACGTTGACTCTGAGATACCAGGCGACCTTTCAGAGTATGCACGTTTATCCTTGCATGTGGGGCTCTACAAGGATGGACGAATGCATTTTCTTAGCTTATCGTGGGAGTAATAATGATAACACGAAACATAGTTGTAGTAAGTGTGGTGCAAAGAAATAGAACGAAATAGAAATAGAACAATGCGTCGGCCCACAATGCCGACCACTCCGTACTGGGCGAGCCAAAGAAGGTAGAGTCAACGCGACTGATCAGCAAAATCTCCGGGCTTTTAGATGGACAGAGCAACAAAATCACGATGTGCTAGAATGCTACGCTGCTAGTATGACCCATTAATGAAAGGATGACATGGCACGACTGCACGCTCTGTAGTGCGAGAAACACCCAGAGCTATCGCGTTTTTCGCATTAGCGGCTGCGGAACCATGCTGAACTAGGCGGAGCGCCTAGTCTACTACAGCCAGACCAAGCCAAAAATAGAGAAAGAGAGGCGATACTAAGTCCAACCACGGGCAGGCATCCGATAGAGGAAGAGATAGGCTAGGCAAGACAGTATGCGTCCCACATTCAGGGTGTGATAGACTACATAAAATGTGGCAGGAATTTTACCGCCAAGGTTCGTAAATTTGCGCGCGGACACCGGATCCTTTATCATATACTGAACATGCCACAGCTGCTGACCATCAGGCAGCATATTAGTGAGAGAATACGGATACTATCCGACGCTAAGAGAAGTCTAGATCTGAGAGAAAGGTGAGACAGAGAAAACCAATAGTTTTGTCTCTAACCCATCTCGAATCTTCCAAGACCCTCCAGTTACTATCGACCACCCGCTCAAACCAGAGGATGTCGAAGAAATTCGGAGAGAAATCTACAAAGAGCAGCGTAGACTGTACGAAAAGTCGGAGAACATTGATAGCTTCAAGGAGCTGTTTGGTGCCCTTATAACACCTGAGAAAAAATGCCCACCCATGCCTACCGAGGAGGTAAAAAAGTATTAAGTGGTATGAAGAACTATTAGACTCTGGGACCAGATGGTATCAAGACCTTCTGGTGGAAGGAGTTACCTTCAACCCATAGCATCTGGCCCGTATTTTAACCTCATATTCAAAGTCAGAAGAGCCAATTTCGGAGTGGCTGTTGGAAGGGAACACAGAACTCCTGCCGAAAATCGACAACTTAGCTGACTCGAAAAATTACAGGCCAATCACTTGTCTAAACACACTGTGTAAGATATTCACAGCTATCCTTAATGATAAGATTGTTTGGATAATCGGGCCTGTGTGGCAAAAATGTACGAACTGTGCGGCTCAAAAAAAGGCGTAGTAGGATGTCGGTAGAACCTGCTCAGCGATAGATGTGTATGCAAATATGCAGCAGCCTACCAGCGTGACCTATCGATGGCATGGATTGATTAGCGGAAAGCTTTCGAATCGACCTACTCGTACCATAGACAAATCATCTGCCTTTTAGAAAGTTTGAATGTTCATCCGCGAATCGTAAGGTACATATACAGATTGATGCCGCTTTGGAAAACCAGATGTAGTATCTCATCTGGAAAAAATGGTGTGACAACCAACAAGGTCACCTTTCAGAGAGGTGTCTTTCAGAGCGTCAGCATGAGCCCACTTTTCTTTTGCCTCACGTTATTGCTACTATCTCTAGCACTTCGCCATTGTTCAGGGGAAATTTTGCGGCAAACCTGCAAATCGAAAGTACAAGGTCACTCATGTATTCTACATGGATGATCTTAAGATCTATACTAAAAATAAAGAGGAACTACATCTAGCTCTAGGGATTGTCGAACGATAAACTAAGGAAATAGGAATAGAATTTACGTTAGACAAACGCGCCAAAGTTTCCTTGCCCCTCGTCGGAGGGGAAAGCCGACTGCAGCTTCTTATGAAACTCAAAACATTTAAAGATAAGAAAATATGATGGTTTGCTTCTGTGGTATTTTATTTTCTGGAAAATTACCTTTAAAGATATCCAACAAGAAGAATAAGTTATTTTCAATAAAAATAAAGAGAGCGATAATATAACCTCTTATTCGTTGACATTCTACTAGAAACGAACTTTACGCAATGTTTCTAATTTACCAATACAAAAAAACTGTTTTTTGTATAATTTTTCTTTTGCAACGTCAAGCTTCAAGATTTCAGTAAGTAACACTATCTTTCTGATAAAATAAGTTTATTTGATGTAAAGTAGTATTAAAATTATGAAATAATAGCCATGCTATAAGGAAAATCACATTTGCCATTTTTAACTAGATTGTAGAATTTTAAAGCCAGCCGGATGAGTGGTCTGCAAAACAGTTGAATTTTTAGCCATAAAATATCATTTTTTAACAAAAAAGTTAACTTTCTATCAAATAGTTTATATTTTAAGCAAAAAGTCTGTCTGTCGCTGCCTGGCTTCATCGTCTGTATTTGGGATAACTTTCAAAATACGAGTACTTATCGGATTGGGTGGTGCTTTGGCACATGCTTTGAGAGACTAGAAGGAAATATCCCACTTGTTACCCAGATATTGTAGAGAAAATGCAAATCGTTAGAACACTTTCAAAATTTCTGAGAGCACTTTTTCAAGATTTGAAAATTGAATGTAAGGCTATTTATAGAACACAGAAATACGAAAAATTATCCTTACCACTTTTTTTGATAACAAACAAATTACCAGAGTTATAGCATTTTCAATTTAAAAAAAACGAAAATGAACATTTCAAGTCAAACAACGCACGATATGAAAAAAGTGATGAGAAGAAAAACGTTACCAACTAAAGGCTCTACAATATTATGTTTTGTTCAAACCATGTAGGATAAGAAAAAAGATAAATCAATAAAAAGTGTGAACTTAAAAAGCATCTACAAATTAACAAAAGTGTTTAATCTAAAAAAGCAACTAATTCATCATGAAAAAAAAATTCGTATGAAAAAATTTAATAGAAACAATTTTTGCTACCAAAAAGTATCTGCAGATGTTTTAAGATTCATCTCGAGACAGAACAAGTAGATTTTCTTATAATAATAAAAATCAAGATTAAAAATTAAAAAATTATAAAAACAAGGCATGCAAAATACATATGTTTCAATATCGATGCCTATTGCGAATTTTAAAGACATACATTTTTTTAAATGGCACATGTTTCAGTGTAGCTAAGAATAAAATTTAATGCAAAATAAGAAAAAAGTATTAAAGTAATCATGATAAATGCAATTTGTACTTCATTTTGCAATACCAGAATATGCAATCCCAGGCCGAGGTACATAAATAAATTTAATATATATTTGATATAAAAGTCTTGAACATTATGTATAAAAGTTAATATAATGGACAAAATTAAGTGCGAAGCACGAGATGCGTGATGAGAATGTAGGGAAAATACAAAGAAAGAGCGCGTGGCGTAAGGGGAATACATAATAGAGCGCGAAACGTGAAATAGATGCGTTTTCGGTTGCGTTCAGTTTCAAACGTAATACTCCAGTCTCTTTCTTTCACAGTGAAGCGCGCAAATAGAAAGAGACAGAGTACTGCGTTAATGCTCTCATGTACACAGCAGAAAAGTACTTAATTTAAGTTGGAAATTTGGCTTTTTTAAAAGTGTCAACAAATAAGCATAGGCAATATGAAATTAAGAATTACATCTGGTCATTAAATTAAGGGAATTAGATTCCTGAAATTCATGTCGGAACTATCTGAACTTCATGGAGGCAGGAACTGAAATTCAGGTATGCTCTCTCTTCAATTAAAAATATATGTGTACTGTAAGCTAATGTAACCTCAAGTTAATATTCTATCCTAACTGAAATTAAGGCTAATATTCTGACTAAAAACCAAAAACTTCTCACGCCTAACCGACGCTCCGCAGCTGTTCTGATATAGTTATTCGTTTTAGAAAATATACAAGTTGGGATATAATTTGCAACAAAATACAGGAAAAGTAGGATAAACGGAAAAAACGGTATAAAGGGGGCAGATTAGATCCAAATTCTTAGGAAAATTTCGTTGCGTAATGTATTGAATGTATCAAAGCCGACTAGGATAAATGGACACGAGCGATATTGTAGCTTAAACGTTTTGTAACAACATGCAAGGTAGTGCGGACCTGAAACTCAGGAAGGTATATTCCTTTCTTTCAGGTGACGAAAGTCTTACGGGTTATTTCAGGTTGCCTTTAACTTACTTTCAGAACTGTATATGGAAATTTAGAAGCATACTTTAATTTATAACAGTTTTAGAAGAAGCTGATTTCTGATTTAAGATAAGTTAGAGCGCGATGAGAATGTTCCCGCACCGCGGGCTGAGTTTTTTTCTATGAAATTAATTAATTCTCAAGCCAAAAAAATTACTTTTTTACAAAACACATTATTGTACAATAGTATCAATTTTGAAAGAAAGAATAAGATTTTCAAATAAATGAGAAATCTTTTTAAAAAACGAGATGGATTTTAAAACAAAAATATTACAATACATTTTTTAATAAAAAAATCTGTCCGCGTTGATAAAAAAAATTATCTCGCACTTCGCGCTCGACAATGTATTTACCTCACGCTACGCGCTCTGTATTTGTGCACACACTCTTTAAAGCCAAAGGTCAAAGCATCGAACACAGTAATTTGGTGATTGTAAATTCTCGTTTGTTAAATCTCCTTCGGCTTCACCGAACACATTTTCATCCCGTATATTGTGCTTCGCACTCGAGTTTGTCCCTGAAATTTTATATCATTTCAATAAATATATACACAGAAAAAACGAAAGATAAAGTTTACATCGATTCCGGGTGAAAGATTCAACGCAACAAAAAGTAACCTCGCCGGATAAACCTTACATAAATCAAAGATAGTATCCAATTTTGAACCATGCTTGGATAATCTTCCACCTTACGATCGCTCTATTTTTATTCGCAATGTAGAGAGAATTGCGATGCCAGCGCTATCTATCGTCGTTTAAATTTATTAAATTGAAAAGCACTGGAGATTCTCATGTGTCAGTTTCTTTTTGCACTTTTCGCTAAATGGTATTAAATAAGTTTTTATTCCGCTACAATAGTCTAATTTATTTTGAAGGAGATATATCAGTAAGAAAAAATTTCTATTTCCTGTTGTTGATTGTACATGTATTACCAAAATTTCCTCACTTCATCGTGACGCAGTAGACGGGAGCAGAATTATTTTCCTAAACTCAGTGAAACTTTCGCCGAAATGTGTTTAATTTTTAACCGTTTGCAAGTCTTACCAGCAACAAATTCTAACTTTCGTTTTTTCTGTGTTGTTTTAAATCTGGTGTCCCAATTGATAACTCGAATTCACTCATACTTTGTCGTTTTTCCTTTGCTTCTAAGGATGCCGTAACAGACGACAGATTTTATTCCATCGTAGGATAAACTTTCGCCAAATAGCATGTCATCTTTATCAGCGGGAAATTTTACATGCAACAAAAATTAACTTTAGTTTTTTCTGTGATATTATTACAATTCATAACATGTATTTGCATTATAAGAAGCCACCGAAACACGAGAGCCTACATGAAAAAATGCATGTACGAAAAAGAAGGTAGAGAAGTATGCCAGAACAAAAATGTATGGCGGCAAATAGTTAATAAAAAGAGTGTCAGTAGAGTGAATGACGCCTGAAACAATAGACCTTGGACACTAATGGACCCAAGTGGGGAACCTTACATAACGACTTTGTGAGGATCTTCACTTGGGGTGATTGCTAATGAGATTGATTAGCAACCCGGGTCGGAGCAGGGTAGCGGAACGAACGTTTTATTTACATAAATAGCACGAGAATTCTGGATGAATCTAAAAAATTTCTATACCTTCCTCACATTACTCCTCTCCCCACTGAGTGAGTCACGCCAACCCCGAAAGGGAAATGGCCTAATGGTGCAATAATAATAAAAAAGATAATATATTCATTATATCATTAAAAAAAGCGCATTCTTTAAAAGAACTTTGTTATGAAACATTTTACTGCTACTTCTGTCGTTTTTTCATCAACGAAATTTACTCATTTTCAATGTTATTTTATATGATTTCAACGTTACTGTTGGAAAAAATAAATAAACAATTATCTCCGTTTAATTGTGATTTTTAGATATCTGTACACAAGAAACCGGTGGAAGAATATATATGTAATCTTGTGAGTAAAATATATAAAGCGAGTAGAAATGAATACTTAGAAACAGTAAAAAAACCTAATATTCAAAAGGGACAAGAATTTTTGTATATTGCTTGGTGAATTGCGGATGTCGTCCCGACGGGTGACAGCAGCCTGACGAGCCCTTTTCTTCAGGGGAGAGATGAAGGTCCAGTCAAAAGTTCAGGTCTAAAACTTGAAGCTCAAGTCTCATGGAAAAGCCTCTGCGACTGTATTTGTCCATTACTTGGTGGGTATATTATATCGATGAGCTATAGCAGTTACACATACGGTTTACACAGCATCCTTTCCGTTTTTAACTTCTAATTTATATCCATAACATTAGTGACCCAGAATTTTTAAACTGAATTTTTTACCGAATTGTGTTCTACATCGCAGTTATGGTGCCCTATTGCTTTATCTCCTAACAATTCACTAAAAGATGTCCAGGGTGGAAAGTAGAGTGGCTCAAAAAGGTTTTTTTTCGAGAGGGCAACGATCCCCCCAATTTCGTTCCAAATCCAAAGAAAGAAATTCCCTAATTTTTTAATTTTTTCATTTTTCGATTTTAACAGGTGCTGGTTTCGACTAGAAGTTTCCTATATAAAATGCATGGGAAAAATTGTAAATTAACGAACTTACCTGTAAGTGAAGTTCGATGATAATTATATGCGAAGCTTCGTTCGAAATGATTACAAGTAGTAGCGTTAAGTACTGCCGGAGTCATCACACAGTTTAGAGAGAAAAAAGGCCCCTGGAGGTGTCGCTCGTGTGCTTTATCCTTCATTATTTAAGAGATGGGCCAAGGGATAGTGTGGGATATTGGGTAATATGTAATCATTTCAAACGAAGTTTCGCACACAATTACTATCGAACTTCACTTAAAGGTAAGTTCGTTTAATTTACAATGATATGCTTGCTTTGTCCTCATGATTACAAGTAGCTGTTTAGATCTAGTAATTTTTAATTTTATTAAATAATTCAATTGTTAACTTTCTGTCAATTTATTTCGATCTAATTCCAAATTACCCTTACATATAATATAGGTGAATACGGTAGACATAAATGAACCCCTATCTTCTACTATAGGTCGATTGTAAAATCTAGCAAATACGAGAGAGCCTTCTGACCAACTAGCAGTATTCTTAATAATGACAACATCAAGGCCTTTCTTTAAGGCTGCAGAGGTCGACAAATGTCGCGTACTGTGGGGCGAGTACTCGTCTCCTACACCGCAAAAACTCGAAAATGCACGTATGCAGCGACTAATTGTTTGAGCAGTAGCGGCTTGGTGCGAGTATTTGATCCATAAAATAAGATTTTTTGTTGCTTTTATTGGTTTGTTGAGTCGGATGTCTATACCAGTGTCTAATATTCTAATTTCATCAATACGTATATATAACTGACAAAGTTTGCACTCTGTGTGCTGTTCCAATGGCTAGTAAAATTACTAATTTGTTAGTAAGCTCTTCAAGTGATAACTTATAGAAAGGATATATTTCTGCTGCTTTTTTAAACACGGGTTCTGTATTTCAGATCTTATCATATCGAGGTTTTGTCGGTCGTAATTTGAATAGCCCTCTAAAGAAACGCGATATATTTAAACTATGAGACACATCCGTTTTAGAAATTAAGGAAATAGCGGAACGAGCTGTGTTAAGAGTACTATACGATGTACATTGATTGAATTTATAAGTGAGAAATTCAATTATTTGCGTTTCGAATGCATAATAGATTTGCTACTTTTTTGTGGTACAAAATGACCACCATTCTTTTATTGGTGCGTTGTACTGCTTAAGAGTACTCTCCGTTACGGATGAAATCAATATATCGATGGATGAGTCTGGAATTCCTGCTTCTAAGAAGAATCTCCTGATAAGTGGCTTACTATCAGTGTAAGCTTGTTCGCAAGTGGATGCTAAATCGACCTGCAAGGATACAGTATTAGGTGTTTCGACGGTTTGAATGTTATCGGATTTCCAATGAGTAGAGACAGAAATAGGGGATACCAAGGCTGAGTTGGCCAGTACAGTACACTAGCACGCCGTGTGCTTTATCGACAATGACTTTTGAAAGAATTTTTGATATTATGACGAAATGTGGAAACTCATAAAAATAACAATTACGTCAGTTTAATGTAAATACATCTATTGCGTATGCATCGGGTTCTTTACTCCACGAACAGAACTTCTTATTTTTTGCGTTTGGTCTTGAAGCAAATAAATCGATGTCCAATGGGCCCCATTTATTTACAATACAAGTATAAGTGCGATTAGATAGCTGCCACTCCGTATCTATGTTATTATTTCTCGACGCTTCATCTACATCGATACTATCTTTTGAAGCAATATATGAAGCGAATACGTTTATTTCCCTTTCCTCACACCACTGTCATAAGGATCAAGTTAATTTTTTCAATTTTGGAAATGGTACTCCTTCCATTTTATTTATGTAAGGTATGGCCGTAGTGTAATTGAAGCGTTATAAAATTGAAACCCTTCTCATATCTTTGGGAAAAGCTTTTAATGCTAAATGCGCGGCTATCAATTCTAAATGATTGATGTGTTTTTCTGCTTCTATAGTTTAGCAAAAAACCCCGATTTTTTATTTTTCCAAGCTACACCCCATCTCGTTAGGGAAGCATCTGAGAAAAATTCTTCATCATATTGTGCAATTTTAAAATACCTTTTTGCTTTTAGAATGTTTCTTTTCCACCAATATAAATCGTCATGCAGGGTAGACTTTATTTTCATATAACGATCATAATCTCCGCCATTGCATATGAGAGCAATGAGTTTTTTCCTTTTAAAATTTTTACAATAAAGAGGGCCATATAACACAGATGGGCATGCTGCTGTTAGATTACCGATGAATTTTTCAAATTCTCAGATTTTATGCTCGGGTTTCTTCAAGAAATTTTCAACTAGTTGCAGTATTTTTTGTTTTTTGTCAAATACGAGCTTTAATGTCATTTAATGTGAATTAATAACAAAGCTTAAGTATTTACACACTGTACTCGGTATAAGAATACTCTTATTGCAATTCATAATGAACCCTAAGTATTCTAATATTTGAATTGTTATTTTAACATTCTTTATGCATGAATTATAATCTTTACTTATACACAAAATATGATCGAGATATATTACTGAAAGAAATCCTGATGATCGAAGGTATTTGACAACAGGTTTCATAATTTTTGTGAATATATATGGGCTTATAGATAATCCAAATGGTAAGCAAATTAATTTCTAAATTAGAATCTCCAAATTCGAAACGTAAATATTTTCTAGAATTTATGTCAATATTGACTATAAAAAATGGATCTTGAAGGTCAAGCTTACACATAAAACAATGTTTAGAAACTAGTCTTTGTGCTGTTCTAAGATCTTCGAGCTTGAAGTGTGGCGCGATTAAATTTTTATTAAATTCTTTAAAATTTAATATAAACCATTTCCCACCATCTGATTTCGGGATAAGAAAATACGGAGAAATGAATTGATCTTCGCTGTACGTACATGACATTACAGCACCTTCCGCCATTAAATCATAAATTGCGGTTCGAATAGCCGCTTGTTCCAGTTTAGATTTTTGTATAGGTATGTAAGATTTATGCTGAATGGGCTGCGTATCCCAATTTATTCTAACACCTGAAATGCATTCTAATATGAACGTTTCCTTGGTAATCCCTGACCATCTGTTATATAATACGCTTAACCTACAAGCTGGTCTTACCCCCGCTAACGTCGGTATCTGGACTGCTGTTTTCGATTCGAGCTCTGAGTTTTGTAGGGACGAGAGTTCTGAGTTGTCTTCGTGGGAGCTGAGGGCGGAACTGATCTGCTCCTGTTGCCCGCCTGCGTCGCTCCTTTCGTTTGCGGGCCCCTCGAGTTATCCGTATTTCACGGTGCTTTAGCTACTGTCTCGTTATTAACAAAGAATATCGTGCGATAATTCGATACAACTTTTCTCGTGGTTAAGGTGTAGACCAAAGTTTTGAAGAAATGTTTCCGGTATTGGGTAAGGATTGTCCGCATCGCGCAACAATTTTCCGATGGTACAAACAGTTCGAAAGGGGAAATTTCGGTCTCGCGGACGACTCGCGATCATATCGACCGCCGGAAGTGGTGACATCGGAAAACATTGCGTCTCTGAATAATCTACTGAATGATAATAGAAGAATCACGTACCGGCAGATATAGCAAATGTTACAAATTAGTGCACCAGCAATCCATTGAATTCTGCATGAACATTTACATGTTAGGAAGTTTGTACTCTATTAGTTACCACATGCTTTGACCGAGGAGCAAAAGACAGCGAGAGTAAAGTTGTGCCAAAAAATGCTCAAAAGATTTGAATCGGGATCTTCTCGGAATCTAAATAGTATTATAACAGGCAAGAACCATGACTGTATTATTACGACGTTCGACAAAATTCATAAAACAAAATCTGGCTGTTTAAGGATGAGGATGCTTCAGTGGAGGTGCGGAAGTCTCGATCTGTTAACAAAAGAATTATTGCAGTATTCTTTGGGAAACGCAGCATTGCGGATAGGGACGTACTAGAAAACCAGCGTACAGTCACCTCTTCCTGGTACACCCAGGTATATATACCCCAAATCATAAACCAACTCAAAAACATCAGGCCGAAATCTCGACTCAGCACCTGGCTAGTCCACCACGAAATGCACCGGCTCACAGAGCGAAGGTCACTGTAGCTTTTTTGGCCAAATCTGGACTGACTATTCTAGATCACCCTCCTTCCAGTGCAGATCTGCCTCCCTGTGACTCTGCTTTGTTTTCGAAAGTAAAAAAACAACTAAAACGGCGTCGATTTACTAATGAAACTGACAATTTTGACGCCGTGGGATCAAGCGTGTGCAGATCTTCTAGAAGAAAAGTGGCAAGGTTGGTTCGATGACTGGTTTCGACGTATGGAGAAGTGTATTTACTGTGGTAAAAGTACTTCGAAAAACTATAAAAGGTTCATCTGTATTGCAAAACTTTCGTAGCGCCCTATGTAAGAAAAATAGGATCAAAAACATGGAAAGTTAAGTTTTTTGAAACCCCACACACGAGACGAAAAAGAAATTAAAAGACAAAAGTTGTAATAAGAAGGTGCCCACGCAGCAGGCATATTTTTTCACTGTTAATGATGTTTTTCATGATTGAAGCGATAACTACGCATTCTATCAAAAAGTGATGAATAACAAATTAGTAGATCTTTTTCCAATGCACAATTTTTTTTATTCCTCTTTCACCATATTTTGCATAGTTTGAACGAAAAATATATTTTTTGGTTCTTCTATTATTTTTTATGCTGTCAAAATGTCAACTTTCGATTTTTAAAGAAAATTCCAAAAGTTTTTATGAGAATCTTGTAGCGCATTAAAAAAGAAACATTTCTCTTTTCTAGACTTTTTTCATATCGTGCGCTATTTGGCTAAAAATGTTTATTTTCGTGTATTTTTTGGAATTTTGTAAATGCTATAATTTGAAAAAAAGTTGTCTAAAAAGTATTCAAAATGTGCTTCCTTTTGAATTTTCATCTAAAATGGCTAGCTAACGAACCTGAACTTTAGTTCAGTACACTAAAAGAGTGTTCTAAAGGCCAATCTGACATACAGCCAGCCAGGCAGACAAATTCGTAAAAACCAGTTCTTCGGATTCAAGTAGTCTCAAGACGTGAACATTTGACAAAAGGAGCGGGGTAGAATTTTACACAAATCGAATACCTTGTCTGATGAAAATGTAAAAATAAAATTGCAAGAATGGTTGGATTTTTTTATTTTAGCTATATGCATCCAAATACGGCAAATAAAGTAGATATATTTTTGTTCATTGATTTCTTTATGACAGTTTTCATTTTCATTTATTAAAGTAATACATGCAATAATAAGTTTAAATTATTTTTTCCTCGACGCGGAGCATTTTGGTGCCAACTTTTAACTGTAAATGTTAAAAAATCAACATCTTAAAAATTTTGAAAATGCTCAATTAAAATTTTTGCAAGCTTATTTTTTGTTTCACAGTTCAAAACTTTTCTGTTGCAATTACATTTCTTTTGGTACATAACCCAGCAGTTAGCTATGCATGTAGATTTGAAATTTCTACCTTGAATAAAAAGTGCAGTGATAGTCGTTGCCAAAACGTAAAAACACCCCCAGAAACGCCTAGGCCATATCTCTAGGGTATTTTCACTTTCCAAAAAACATCATTAGAAAAAAAATTACGTTGTTAAATATCATTTAACCTTTGTATAACAAAAACTAAAAGTCCTGTAAAAAAAGTAAAGATAATTCTGGATTCATCTCGACAATATCTCCAGGCGTTTTTTTATTTTTTTACAAAATCAATTATTCAAACAATTATTTTTTAAATAATTTTTAGGAATTTTGTTAATAATCTTGGAACATAATTAAAAGTTCCTGAGGGAAACATAACATACCTTGACGTACCATAAATGAGAAAGATTTAAATAATGCAGAAAAGTTTAATTTTTTGTTAATCCCCATGCACACACCTTTACGATATCCTTCGGCGCATATAGATTTGATCATTGTACCTTTATTATACAAAAAATAAAAAACCGATCACAAAAGTAAGAATAGTTCTGGATTCAGCTCGGCAATATCTCCAGGTGTTTTTTTTTAAATTAATGATTTGAACAATTATATAGTTTGTAATTTTTAAGAATATATACAACAATCTTAGTAAACAATTAAGAGTTAATAAGTGAATCATAACATACCTTGGCGTATTATAAATTTAAAGAAATGTAACAATGCAAAAAAGTTAGGGTAAACATTTTTCTTACCCATTTCACGCCCTCCACGTAACTCTCAATTGTTTACGAAAATTTTTGAATAAATTCCTAACAAATTTCAAACAATATAATTGTTTAAATAACTAATTTTTTGAAAAAATTTTAAAAAAACATCTGGAGATGTTGACGAGATGAATCTAGTACTCTCTTTACCTTTTCTACAGGACTTTAAGTTTATATTATAATAAAGGTTAAATGTTAATTAAGAACAAAATTGTTTAAAAAATGACTTTTAGAAAGTGACGAAAACCCTAAAGATATGGGTCAAACGATTCTGTTAGTGTTTTTACTTTTGGTCCACGAGTATAACTGCATTGTTTATTCAAGGTCGAAATTTCAAATCTATATAATTAGCTAAATTCTGGGTCGTTACATACTACGTTCAGTAACGCATCCATTTAGACATACTTTGGCAGTCGCGAAATTGGCATTCGTTTGAAGCGCTTTAAGGCCCATAAATACGATAGATGTACACTCAACAGAAATTATAAGATTTTTGACATCGCATTGTGTGCAAATTTATAATTTGCTGTTCATAATAGAAGGTAGCATGTGAAGCTGGAAAGAATAGGTCAAAATGTTTTAGCTTTGTGAGCGCATTCTTCTAAAAGAGAGCAGTTTCGCAGGCAAAGAATAGGTAGATATCATCTCAGTCCTTTTTATATGACAAGAGCAGTAGAGTGTAAGCTTTCATCGTTTGACCGTCCCAGCAAGGCCTCGGCTTCAGATTCATTCCTTGTCTGACAGCTACGGCTGCAACTTGTGTTTCATTTAATAAATTATCTGACCAGGCTTACGAATCTGTGTCAGGAAAAAATTAAATTAAAGTGACTTTTCATTCAGACCGTCATATAAATTCGCGATCCATGCCAGGATACTTTTGACTGATACGTCATTCTCAAAAAAGTATCAATAAGAACCTTTTTTTTTTAAGAATTAAAATCAGCAAAACACGTAGTAGGCTGAACTAAGTAGTAAGCTGGGGCGAAAAACAAACATTGTGCGTCCAGGAAACGCCTGGGTGCGGAAAATTGTCCCAGTCCAATCCGAAACTCAGCGCACTTTGAAATTTTGAAATCGGATAATATGTTCAGTCTGTTCTTTGAAGGTGAAATATCGAAATTTCACTAAAAAGTACTAAAATTTAATGTTTTGTAAAAATGGGCTTAAAATCGATACCGATGCCTTCCAAGGGTGACTTTACGATAAAAAGTCATCAGAGGGTACTTAGAGGTCCGCACCGAATCGCCAAAGTCACCCTATGCCATTCCTCATGGAGGGGAAAATGGCTCAAAATTGCGTATTTTCGAGTAAAACGCTTAAATACTTGTGCAGCTCCTAGCTCCCTGAGTTCTACTACTTCGAGTGACCCAGAGCCCACCACGTGGAGGTGGCTGCACATCCGTCTCCACCCACGCTCTACCTAATCAACCAACCATATGTAGAACGTACTTATTTAAATCTCAGAGTTATTAATTACACCCACAAAGTCTTAGTGTCAAATAAGTTGACAGTCTTTCGAGAAAGAAGTGTGGCGCGTATCTGTCGGTTCCGAGCCTCGGGACCGATGCCTTGTCTGGACACCTCGGTTACCAGTCTAACAGTTTTTTCCACCGCTCCTCTGTGACAAGGGAAAGATGTAAAGTCCCAGTCTGATACGAAGCCATCGGCCATAGATAGCTTAGCGGTAAGTTCATCCTCTGTTATAGAAATTAAAACTGGAGGTACGGTAAGTGAAACATCTGTCTGTTCCCAATCAATCATTTCCTTGTAATAATTAGCTCCAAAATTAATTTTTGGCACAATATTGTATCTAACAGTTGTCTGTTGCTTATGTTTTGCTTGCAGGATTTTGGTGCCTGCATCTTGGCGAACGGTAAGCCTAGGGTCGGTTACCATTCCAAGAAGTATATTTTCTGGCATGGCAGAGAAGCCGTTTTTGTGAATGGAAGTGTTTACCACATTTCGGTACTTCAGAGGAAGAAACCTTGACAATTTGATTGATTGGAAGAGGTGCCGACTCACATCAGCCATAGACTTATCCCGTCTGATGTGGAACCACTGAGGTACGTATACCGTGAGTAAATATTCAACTAATACTTGCAGTTTGTTTGTGGGTCATCAGTAGGCTCAATCTCAGGTAAGTCACACTCAACTTGTTTAAACTTTACGACATCGAGAGTCTCACAAGTGGGAAGCTGTCCCCTTATTGGCCCTGAGTATTTGTTCGGACCAGAGGTAGGCCCGTCAATAAATACGAAAAGTCTTCTGAACGATAGCTCATTGAAATGTAATAGACAGATAACCTATTGCAAGGGACGATCAAGTCGTTTCTCTAGTAGACAAATAATTTCTCCCTTCCAGCCCGTATTCGTATTTGCACCGTCACAGCCCACGACTACTACTGCATCAAAGCCTCCACTCAGTTCTGTTGTTACGTAATCATAAATAGAATCACACTCATCCTGGGCATGGCTCGATGGTGTGACGACATGGTCTACGTATTTAGAACCTGGTTCGGCCACCAAAGATAAATGTTCCTCGTTAATGAATCCGGAGGCTGTCAATGTTTCATCTTTCCGACTATCAAAGTATAAGCCACGAATAGAATCCTCATGGCGTGATTCCTCCTTCAACTTGGAGCCTATTTTAATTTTCTCACGCCTTATCTTACTTTTATCTATGACTAGACACTCAGGTACATTTTGAGAAATATCCGGGGAGATCATACCTGCTCGATTGGGAGCGAGGAGTACAGACGAGCTTAAATGTGCCGCAGGCCGTTGACTTATACCATATCTTTGAGCAACTACTGCTGCTTCAGATACATCAAGTCTGGCCTGCGATGATTTTCTCTGCACAAGTCTGCGTGGTATGTCGTGAAAATCGTCATCATCGGTAGGAGCATCAACCTTTACCTTAATTTCAGTAGGACGATTATCACCTTCACCTTCCTCAAAGAAGGAATCTAAATCTATATTCATATGAATCGTAGACGAAGATGCGGATGCCGATGCATTAGGAACGCTTTCCCCACCCTCTCCCCATTCAAGTCTGCCTCTTTTTGCATTACATTCTGCTCTGTTATGTATTCTTTTTGTTTCAGAGACATCTACGCTGGCGCTTCCCATGAGTCTTTTACCTCTTTGCTCAAGATGGAAGGCATGCTCTATGGCTGAAACCTTTTTTTCCTTGGGACAAGAGCACCTAGACAAGTCAACGCACTTACAAACGGCTATGTTAAATAATTCAGAGCAGTACTATTTGAAGGCGGCGATTTTCTCATCCTTATTACTTTGAGAAGTTGTTTTACTCTTCAATGAATTTTTCAACGTAGTGTACTTTTATGACGATTTGTGAGACATTCCTTAATGCGCTACTCCGAGACCGTTGGGATAGAAGCAGATTCCCAAATAACTATTAGTTTGGAACGGACTTCGTCGGCAATGTCTTCGAACGAAGGCTCCTTGTCTTTTTCTGAAAGACAGCCCTTTTGCCTTCGAACCTCCTGACAACTTCGCAGAACGTCAGCCCTCGTTGACAAAACGTTCGGACCAAAATATTTGGAGGATCAAATATAGGGCACTGCACAAAGTCTCTCTTTGCGAATTTCAACATGGTGTCGCATACACACCAAAGAGGGGAGTGCAGGCAGAACCAGAATCTCTACCACCAAAAGAACCAACGACGAGACATTGAGAAGAAGAAAATATAACATCAACGTCAACTAGCACCTGCGAGTGAACGAACATTAGGCGTGTGAGCCGACAGTACGAGCCATTGACAGGTTCTGACAAGTCTCGACAACGCTCGATCAGAGGGTGGGGAAGGGGGAGGCGAGAAGGATACCGGCGACCAGGGGGAGGGGTCCACCTTCACTATAGAGGTGGCACAGACGCTCGTGTTCTCGTAGACAGACATGACCCAGGGACCGCACAATTATTTAAGCGTTTTACTCGAAAATACGCAATTTTGAAACATTTCCCCCTCCATGAGGATTGGCATGGGGTGATTTTGGCGACTCAGTACGGACCTCTAAGTACCCTCTGACGACTTTTCATCATGAAGTCACCCTTGGAAGGCATCGGTATCGATTTTAAGCCCATTTTTGCAAAACCTTAAATTTTAATGTTTTTTATTGAAATTTCGAGATTTCACCCTCAAAGAACAAACTGAAGATATTATTCGACTTCAAACTGCGCTGAATTTCGGATTGGACTGAGTAAAAAGGAGAGGAAAAAAATTTTTTTTAATAAAAAGGAGTGTTCTGTAACAACTTTCTAAAATGTCGTAAGGCTAGTCGACTACGCGAGACTAGGCAAGAGAACAATAGAACTATCCCTGCGAGAGACGCAGTCAAATTAATTTAAAAAATCAACGGATAAGCCGATGTGGGATTGGAACCCTTCATCGTCCTTGTAGTAAGAATTAAATCACAGTGCTCGAATCCAGGTCTTTTATTAGACTGGTCTACGCAGAAAAATTCGAAGGAGAAGCGGAAAAATCCATTCGTTTCTTATCAATTTAGGGTTATGATAATCTTTTCAGAGCTCTTAGAACTAATTCTGGAACTACCGGATCACTAGAAACTCATCGCACAAAACTCTCACAAGTAATTCAAGGAGCTGTGCAAAGTACGCAGAATTTCAATGCAAGATTTAACCAAAGAATGCAAGAATGTTTGTACGCTGTTCAGGGGAAAAATCCCTCAACACGTGAACGAGAAATTTGCACAAAAAATAAAGAGCAAATGGTTCTCAAAAAATACATCATGAATTTAAGAGAAGAACTTTCAGACCGAGTTCCAAGCAAAAATCCCAGCGATGTTAGAGAAGCATAACAGTTGGCAATCCAATCCAAAGTCTGGTTAACGAAAGGATATAAATTTGCCAATCCAAAAATACGATTAGGTCCCAAATACCAATTCGCACAACCGTCAATAAATCTCCTTTCAAAACCTTAAACTTCCAATTAAATAAATAAAAATAACCTTCATTAAAAAATCCTCAAAATCACAGCGTACCTTTGCAGCAGAGAATCCAGTTATTTTGCAGTCACTGCAAAATCCCTGGACACACCGAAAATCAATGTTTCTCCAAACAGAAAAATTTGCATACGAAAGCCTCTGCAAGTCGACCTCCGAATTGTGTGAATTATCTCCAAGAAGAAACGGAAATGGAATCGGAGACAGAGTATCAGCAATATCTGGAAGATTCTATTCTATCAGTGGACAAGTACACGGAGCAACCAAGCCTGTAAAACTATTAGTTGATAGTGGCCCATCGATAAATCTAATAAAAGAAAATTGCATTAACACGTATCACCAGATAATTTCAATAAACAAAGAGTTATTAATGGGAAATGATAAGCATCGGACAAACGAAGTCACCAAATTTAAGTTTCATGGGAAAGAGCATATCTCTGTAATTGTTCCCGAAAATTTCCTTATACCCGAGGAAGGCACCATCGGAACACCATTTCTGTACTCTTATCAGTTCAACTTGTCAAACTCCATGAAAATGATAAGCGTGAAAACAAACAAAAATCAGGGGCACATTCTCATAGAAAATAATGCCCACATTAAAAATTCTATTTACGGTATTGTTGACTCACAGGTTATGATTCCCGTTAGTAACGAAACGAATCAAACTTGAGATTAAGTGATGAAGAGATAAAGTACACGTGTATCAGTGTCGCCCAAGAACGAGATGAGCATGTAACTTACATTACGCAGAAGGAATTAAATTCTAGATTGAAATTATTAAACGGAAATTTGGGGCTTGAACACATAGTGTGAGCTTCTTCAAAAGGAATTAGAATATCTAGGACACGTGATCACGGAAAACGGAGTGAAACCAAACCCATATAAATTATCTGCCTTCCAAAATTTGAAAAGACCCGAGAAACAAAAAGAAGTTATGTCTTTTTTGGGATTAGCCGGATATATCCCGACTTCAAGGACAGATTTCCTTTGACTACCGACGCAACTGATGTTGGACCAGGAGCAATTCTATCGCAACAGGGACACCTAGTTTGTTACATATCAAGAACTCTAAATAAATCTGAGCTAAATTTCACCACTACCGAAAAGGAAACATTAGCAATTGTCTGGGTAGTGAAGCGGCTTCGTAAATATCTTCTCAGACGTCAATTCATAATACAAACGGACCATCAAGCTTTGACATGGCTTTTTAACGTGAAGGACCCTTCATTGAGGGTAATGAGATGGAGATTTCAGATAGAAGCATACACGCATAAGGTCGAGTATTAAAAAGGGCAGGAAAATACCGCAGCTGACGCGCTTTCGAGAATGCACCCCATTCAAGATCCAAATCTCTCAGAACAATCGGAAGAGAATGCCAACATCCACCAAGTAGATAAATCTCAAGAAGTTGACGAGATTGATACATCATCATTATCAGGCGAACATAATGAAACAATTTTTGAATGATTGCGGAATCATGAACCGACGGATGAAAATGAAATCCAAAATGATTATGCAAGCTGGAAAGGGAACTGCCTGCCTAGTAAATTAAAAATAAGACCTGTCGCCAACGGTAGGAATTGGATTAAAATTAGCAACCAAAACATTTTCTCTTTGCTAAGAATCCAGTAACCAGACTATGACAAAGGAAAGTGGGTCAAACTCCATTGCGTCAAAATTAAATATTTCACCAGAAACAAAACGACCTGATAAAAAATTAATTGAAGAAGAGAAAAAAAACCTGTTGAGGCAATCAGACGGAAACGTGGCCACTGGTCACTTTGGAGAAAATAAAACAATCAATAGACTACGCGAACAAACATCATGGGAAAATATGGAGGGATATGTAATCGAACTCGCTAAAAAATGTCAAGCATGCTAACGTAAAAAACTAACCCGAATTCGCTCCAAGGTTGAAACAGTCGTTCCGAAAATGCCGACGCAGCCGAATGAGAGGATCGCGATGGATATAGTTGGTTCATTACTGGAGACAACGAGCGGAAAAAAATATATTCTATCCATCCAAGATGTGCTCACGAAATACACCATTCTTATAGCACTAGGGGAAATGACGAGCGAAGGCATATTAACAAATCTACTAGATCATTACATTTACATATTTTCTTTTCCAAAGCACATCTTAAATGACCAGGACGTCAACTTTGTTTTGGAATTGGTTCAAAAATTTGAAAATTTTTGTAGAATCAAGCACATTAAAACAACTGCTTTCCATCCGCAAAGCAATGGAGCCCTCGAAAGAACCCATGTAACAATTAAAGATTTATTATAAAAATACGTGGCCGATAACGGGACGGAATGGGACCAACATTTGAATCTAGTATGCCTAGCATTAAATACCGCAGTTCGTGAGAGTACAGGCTTAACGCCGTTTGAAATGACATTCGGAAGAAAAGCCAATATACCTTCAGCCTTAGCCAAAATAATCATCAGTAATTCTCTTTTAGAACCAGGAGATCTAGTATTGCTGCATAATGATAGCAAAATAACAAAATTAGAAAGTAAATGGCTCGGACCCTACACTATATTCAAATGCGTCCATTCTTCTGATTATGAAATTTTATACAATAATCAGCATTACACTGTACACGCTAATAGGTTGAATCCATTCTACCAATAGCTTCATCGGTTCATTTTATGTTTCAGTTTAGAATGAATTTCACTTGGATACTGCTATCATTTCTCTCATTTACATCTGCTAACGTGACCCTCACTTCACTCGATGGATCGACTATATTCGCCGAGGATCTGGGTATAGCAAAAATCTATCACTCTACATGGAGACTCATTTCGTCCGTCGACACACACGCCACTGACACAAGATACAAACAACTTAGTCTCTTGTATAGATTTGTCTCCGAACGATGTCATCAATTTTTAGAACAATTTGAACTGGAAACCTTAAAATCCCGAATTAAAGATTAAAGGTTCGAAGATCGTTGCTCAATCAGTTATTAGGAAAGAATCGATATAAAAGGGGAGCTTTTATTTTATTGGAAGCATATCCAAGACACTTTTTCGTACACTATCTGAAAGTGATTCAGATTATAGCAATCACGAACTTGATCAACTGTATCCCCAAAACAAAATGTTAAAAATGTCATTGCAAAATCAAACTAAAGTAATTAGGACTATTTTAAATATATTTTATTTTAAATATATTTGAAATCAATCTAAGTGTAATCAAGAATAAAACTAGGTCTAAAAATAATATTACTAAAGCTTAAATTAAATTTTCGGTAACTAAAATTATGAAATAAAATATTAGAATAAGGAAAGATGAAACATGAAAAGAAAAACATTCATTTTTGTTCTTGCTGAATATTTCAAGCACCCGACTTGACGAATCTTCCAAATGCGCAAACTCTAATATTCTGATCGAAATGAGAATGAAATAGAAAGCGCTTATGTAAATAGATTACAGGGTGTCACATTTATACAAATTTAAAATAAATGAAAATTAAATGAAACTCAGATCGGGTACAATCAAAGTAATAATGACTAACCCCACCAACATGGAAAGCGACCATGATAGTTTATACCTGGAAGGTGCCGCTGCACTTCCAACTAAAAACGCGGATTTCACCAAGGTCACAACTAGACCAATAATCCGAAACATAGAAGTAATGTAACCTAAGAATACTGGCACTATACCTAAAACAACAAATAGGCCAATAGGCCGTGGTAGGGGTTTCGCGATAAAAGACACAGAATACACAGTGAATAAGGACAGGCCAAACAAAGATAGATTAATTCAGACAAGGCAAGTAGAAACAACTCAAACTACAAACGACACATTCTTTTGAGATAACAAATATTTACGAACAATAAGCGCGCTAATACAAACATATAAAGCAATTCAAATAGATAATGAAACATTTGAACAGGATTCATTTTTAGAAAACAACACACAATTCGTTTTAGAAATAGACGAACTTTTCGAAAGCGTAAAGTTTAACCAATTTATAAACCAACAAAGGGAAAGATTTTTTAGAGAAAGGGAAGAAAGGGCAAACAACTTAAGGTCTAGATTACACCTATGATCTCATAGTTCATTTGAAAATAGACAAGAAACAATAGAACCTAATTACAGGAAAAATAGAAGCGAAACTCGAAATAGAGAGAGTTTAATTCGATTTAAGGGAAAAATTCAAAGAAACTAATAAACATTCTCACACTAATACGAAAAACTGTAGTAAATCAATAATTAATCATTGAAAATTACTGGATACCGATGACAGCGAACTATTAGAGGACAGAAATAACTCGAAACAAAACATATAACGTAGACTTGCCACAACAAGTAACAGATCAAACAGACACTCTAGACTCCACACAAATAACTCAGATACAGATTACAAATCCGACAAAAATTATAATAATCAAACAATACCTGCTACTTATTTTCCTTTCGGCATGATACAAACAACATTCCAAATTATGAGCAATTGGCCTATTAAATTCCGGAATAGTAAAGAAGACAGCCCCACGCATTTTCTGGAAGAATTAAAAAGATTCAAAAGGGGTTATAAGATAAATGATCGAGAGATCTTAGAAAACTTAGACGCACTATTGATTGAAGATGCCAAAGATTGGTGCGTAATAAATAAAAAATCTTGACGATGTTTCTCGGATTTTTCCGAGGATCTCAAAAACGCGTATATCGAAGAGCGTTTTTTATAAGAAATTAGGCAGAAAATAAAATTTTGTAACCGAAAAAGACTCAAGACATCCACTTATACCTGACAGAAATTAGGAAACTATTTACAGAATTATATCCTAGAAAAAACCGCGAATGTGAATTGCGCAGAACTTACGAAAATCTCATAATTGAATTTTAAATATATATAAAGCGAATTGATTTTTAAACGTTTGAACAGTTCTAAGATTTAGGCAAAGATTCAGAAATTGAGCTAGCTAACTCGAAAGTTGGAGGGCAAGTATCACAAATTACGGAACCTAAAATTGAAGATAAAAATAAACAAAAGCGTAGCAATAATAAGGGGGATAATAATAATTCGGAAAATATGGTAATACAGAATTTAGGGAAAATAAAAATGATCGAAATGATAACCAAAACGGAAACCAAAATAATCAGAGTAAAAAACAATACAAAAATCGATTTTCATTTGCACTATTTGGATTTCCATCCCTACCTTTTTAAAATCAATATCAACAATATTTCAGGCCTACATTTCAATCCAATTTCCATCCTAGATTCCTAAGCAATAGACCAAAATATCGATTCAATCCTTACACCTAAATGTTACTAGCGTTTAACCAAATGGCATTAGTCTCAATTGACGATCAAAACAGTCCAAAGATCGAATTCCCAACAGAAAAAGCGGGAAATAGTTCAGGAAATAATAAAAATAATGAAAATTAATAAAATTCTCAAAAACCAAATTACGTGAATAAAAACCAAAAACGGCAGAATAATTCTAATGTGGATGAACAAAATAAAATAAATTCCGATTCAGATAAAAATCAGAATCTAAATTCGCACAAAGACGATAAAATAAACAATAGTGATTGCTATCATTGTGAATTAGAGGGTCATTTTAAAAGAGAATGCCCATACTATGAGTACAACCAGGCAAACTGAAAGGGTGGGTTTTGGGACAAAAAATTTCTCATCCTATTACAGAAACGCCAGAATTTTTAAATTCGGAGAAAGATGAAATAACGGAAACACGTTTTCATCTAATGACAATGTTCGCAGGTAGTTTATTTCGAACTCTAGTCGATACTGGTGCTACACATTCATACGCTGGCAAGGAATTGCTGGAAAAAATCCAGAATTCAAAATTTTCCATTTTTAAACCTATCTCGCTAAAGTTAATGGTTGCGAACGGCGAAACAGTCGATATAATTGGTCAGGTAGTAACATCAATTATCATCGGGAATCGCACAAAGCATTTAATGTTCAGGTTAGTCCCAAAACTTAAATCAGTAGGTATTTTAGGCACGGACATGCTAAAAGCCCAACGGATGACCCTAAGCTATGACTCAGGAACTTGGTGGCTACCAGGGAGTCCCCCCACCCGCTACCATATGGAAGCGTACCCAAACGCACTACACACCCCATAACAGAAATCAAAACGGAAACTAAACCTCAAAAGACTTTCGAAAAAGAGAATAGAGACGTAACAAACGAGAAAACTGGGAATAAATAATTGATTAAAAATGAAGAAGATAATAATAGGGATAGGGAACCGAAATTCGGAAGTAGTATTAACCTGAAAAGTACAGAAGACCTTAACAAAAATATTCCGACAGACAAAGATAACGAAATCTCCGTAGTACCTATCAACTCCAACCGATCCCAAGAAAGTCAAGCACAAAAGACTCACTCAATTTAGGTATAACTATAATTAGGAAAAAAAGGAACGAAAAATAATTCAGGAAAAATGTATTATAATAGCAAATACGATAACGAATATAAAAATAGCGATTGTAATCTTGGGAAAAATAACAAAGTTACAAATCGGAAAGAATCAAAAATCGAATCTCAAAAATCCAATGAGATATTAGAAAGCGATAATAGAAATCAATTGGTTTCTATTAAAAATAAGGCGACTAAGTTAAATAATATCACGAATAGCTTAGGAAAAATTCACGAACAAGATAATGATTCAGCCGAAATTTGTGAAGATATTGTTCAGCTTAACGAAAACCAACAATCCCAATTAGAAAAACTCCTTGAGAACAAAATTAAAATTGACTCGGGAAAAAACAAAAGGCAACTTACCTAACGCAACATGATATAGACGTACAGCGCCACGACCCAATTAAACAGCGATATTACGACATAAACCCTAAAATAAAAGAAATAATTTATCAAGCAGTAGATAAATTATTCGAACAAGATATAATAGAACCCTCTTGTTCAGACTGGTCAAGCCCTATTGCTATGATCAAAAAATCTGGGAAAGATTATAGATTCTGGTTAGATTTCAGAAAAGTTAATAATATGACAAAAAAGACTTATACCCAATTCCACTCATGGCAGAAATATATGACACTTTAAGATTAGCAAATTTCATTTTAAAAATTGATTTAAAATTAGCTTATTTACAAATTCCATGAGAAGAAAGCTCAAAATCTATAACAGCATTCTCAGTACCTGGAAAGGGCATGTACCAATTGAAAAGGATGCCATTTGGTTTAACAAATGCTACAGCCACTTTCCAGAGACTGATGGATAAAATCATAACCCCAGATTTAAAGCCAAACGTTTTTGTTATTTAGACGACATTGTAATAGTAACTCAAGATTTCGATGACCATTTATAATACTTGAACATTGTACTAGATAAAATAAATTATGCAAATTCAACGATCAGTCCGGACAAATGTGAATTCGGCTGCTCAGAAATCAAATATTTAGGCTTTAAAGTTAACGGTAAAGGATTAGAACAAGACGAGGCTTTTCAAAAAATTAAAGACCTTTTAACGTCAGCACCAATTCTGACATGTCCGGATTTTACACAATCCTTCCAAATCGAAACCGACAATAGTAACACAGGGTTAAAAGGCGTACTTACGTAAACGATTGACGGTAAAAAAATTATGTAATAACATACGCAAGTAGAAGCTTAAACAGCGCAGAATCTCGGTACTCGGCATCTGAAAAAAAATTCCTAGCAGTAGTTTGGGCCATCCGAAAATTCAGATCATATCGAGAAGATTACAGTTTTAAAGTAATCACGGACCACTCAATAATGCTTTTTCAAGATCAAGAGAAACAGTACAAAATATAGCTTTTGCATTAGCTTGTAGCGTAAAAAAGCCGCAAGCGGAAATAGCTGACATAACAGACGACTGGTACTCAACAAAAATCAGACAAGTTAAAAAAGGACCGGAAGAACACGAAAAATGGCGAATCAGAGATTCCCGACTCTATTTTTACAGAACTGGCGCATTAAAATCTACTCTTTTACCAGACTCTAACCCATGGAAACTCGTCGTAGCCAAAAAAATTACGAACACAGGTTTTGAAAGAAAATCAAGATGACTTACAAGCAGGACATTTTGGTTCCGAAAAAATGCACGCGAGAATTTCCGAGTACTACTTCTGGCCAGGAATGTATTCATAGATAATCAAATATGTAAAAAATTGCAAAACATGCAAAAGAACCAAACCGAGTAACCAATCGAAATTAGGGCTGATGGGAAAAAGAATCGTTGAAGAACCATGGACTATGATTGCTGCAGATATCATGGGCCCATTACCTATTTCCAGAAAGACGAAAAGCCAACATTTACTAGTTTTTGTGGATGTTTTTACAAAATGGGTTGAAGTAATTCCGATAAGAAAATCTAAGGGGACAGCAATAGAACCAGAATTCCATAAACGTGTAATTTCGTGTTGTGGAACACCTAGGATCCTCCATACCGACAATGGCACAGAATTTGTTAACAAAACTTTAAGAGAACTTAAAGAGAAATTCGGTACATTAGGCACACTAAAACGCCTAAATATTACTCCCAAGCCAACCCAACTGAGTGTTACAATAAAACAATTAAACAAATTATTAAAACCTACCTAGATAGCGATCATTCCACATGGGATGAACATATAGATGACTTACTGTTCGCAATAAAAACTAGAAAAAATTAATCAACACAATTTACACCAGAATTTTTAAACTTGGGTCGCGAAAAGGAACCACTCCAGTTCCTAAGAAAAAATTTAGAAAGCGATAACGATATAGAGCTCCAAAGCGTTGATAAATGGACTGATAGACTAAGAAAACTACAAATAATTAATGAAGATGTTCAGAAATATTTAGATAAAGCAAAAGAATGACAAGCTAATAGTTAAAATTTAAGAAGTAGACCGATAAAATTTAAAATAGGAAATAGGGTATTAAAGGGGAAAACCAGACTGTCAAATAAATCAGATAAAAAATCAGGTAACCTATATGACCAATACGAAGGTCCTTTCATAATAAAAAAGAAAATTTCCCGAACTATATATGAATTAAAAACCTTAAAGGAAAAAGTATTGTAGAATGTAACATAAATGATTTTAAATTAGAAAACGCTAGTACAAACACTGTCAAATAGAAGTGCTAAATACTAATAAACTTAGATTAGTATATGTATACTCAAAATGTGGCAAAATGGTCAAAGATCAACAGGATTAAGAATACGAATAGACTCATAACTCTAAACTCAAAATTGACTCAAACGACCCCAAAAAATTCCTACTCACTAGACCTTATGGGCATGTGATACTTAGAAAATTGTCGATTTTACCAGTTTTAGGTTCCGACGGCTTTTTTTCTAGAATAATCAATATTTTGTCTTAAAAATTTGGGAAATGATAGCGAACATGCTAATTGACGTCCCCGCACACTTTATTTGTATTTTTTTCAAAAAATTTTTTGATATTGCTAAAAACGTATGTACATTTGGAGGTTATGTTTGTTACAATTCTCCTGTGCGTTACTTCCAAACTACACAATATTTTTGGCCAAAGACTTTGGACTTACAAATAAACATAGTAACTAATCTCCCGGAACTAACCCTTTTTGCAGGCAATCAAAAAAATTTATTTCATAAATAATTTCCAGATTATTGGAAAGGCAGAGATGAAAAACGACGTAACCTCAAAATAATACATATGCATAAAATTTTTATTTAGCACAATAATTTTTTTCGTTATCATCCCTCAAAAAAGAGTCCGGCGACGTCCGTTATGATATTTTATAGCATCACCGAATTCAGTATTGAAAAATTTTCATTTTTGTGGAAAAAAAGCCGGGGAAACTGTAAGTATCACATGCCCTTAAGAACAAAATGATATTAGACCATTTTTTTTACAACAAGACGCAGAACTTAAAATCTTATAACAGGAAACAAATGACTCTGACTATTTGTTTATAAACTAAATTACACAGTTTAAATTGGATTAAAAATTTTTGTAAGTTAAGGAAACAACAGTAACTCAACTAAAAAAAAAAGGACAATCGACTCTAAAAACAAGAATTTTAGACGACAATCGACTAAACGAACAAGTGTTTTATTTCTCTTTGTATACTTGTTTCAGTCACAAAATAATTATTAAGGAGTATCAGATGCGGAAAACATTGAGAGAACAGGAACTTCCATCACAAAACTAGGGACAATTTAAAGAACAACGAAAACAATTCTCCAAAAAATTAATAGTTGTATCAAACCATATAAAATATAATCTTTTTTCCAACGCAAAATGATTTAAATTTAGTAAAACTTTACAACTCCGGGCTCATATACAGATTTACTCATAAGAAAACTGACACATAAATGAACACAAGATTCAAAACTATTAAGGAAAAACCTTAGAGGAGGAAAGCAGAAGTACAAAATTGTATATAAACCCTTTTTCTTTTCGAGACTATCAGAACTAGAAAGCTACATTAAAGAAATTTCAGGTATATACCCGAACCCCCTAGGGTAGGGGGTGTAACAGAACTGTTACCATAGAATAGAGCTCGGCACGGCCCTGCACGAAAGGGTTGATGGGCCGCATCCGAGATGGGCCGAAACCTCCCGACGGGTCCCGAAGTTATGGGCGACGGAATGTGCCGCAGTCAGTCTCTGCTTGTTCGCTAGGTCATCCACTGTTCTCCAGCTAGTGCTAGTAAGTGCTCTCACTTCCCGCCCTGGGATCGATCACGAAGGAAGATCTCAGGTCTCCTGACGTCCTTCCAGGACCACCTCCGCATCGACGGAACTCCATGCCTACTGCGGCTGCCCCGTTACACTCTTGCGGGGGATGAACCGATCGCCAGTGCCTTGCCACGACCGCTTGTTTTATTGTATCTTCACCTTGCTGTCGGCATTCCATTTCCCTATTACCCTCCTCGGCATTACCGCCCTGGTAAGTTATTTAAATTATTTAGAATTACAAAAATTTGTAAAAGAAAGAATCCTCGCTATCTCCTAGCAGAAACTAAATCCTGCGAAACGCAACTGATGAAAAACAGCGTTAAAATTAGAAAGAACAAAATATGGTAGATAAATGTAATTATTATTGATCAAACGGTATTTTACAGTTTACAAAACGAGCAGAGCGTCATTATGATTCCAGACAAGGAGGAGACCGTACAAATTTACTGCGAAAATTCAAATTATCAAAAGTCAATAACATAAAGTACAGAGTATTAGAAGCTCTTATTCTTGGAAAGAACAGGCAACGAACATTCTTTCTTACATGAGCTACACTTCCTTAATCCTTATCTCAATATTTGCACTTTATAAATGCGGAGTTTGCGAATTAATTCGGAAATGTCTTCCTAGCCTCTGCATTATTTTTTTTTGTACGATCAATAAGATAAACAACGAAATAATACCACAAGTTGTCGCCTACGTACTAGCAAGAATGGGTCAAAATGTTTTAGCTTTGTAGCGCATTCTTCTAAAAGAGAGCAGTTTCGCAGGCGAAGAGTAGATATATATCATCCCCTCCCTTTTTATATGATAAGGGCAGTAGAGTGTAAGCTTTGATCGTGGGACCGTCCCAGCAGGGCCTCGGCTCCAGATTCATTCCTTGTCCGACATCTACGGCTGCAACTTGTGTTTCATTTAATAAATTATTTGACCAGGTCTACGAATCTGTGTCAGGACAAAATTAAATTAAAGTGACTTTTCATTCAGACCGTCACAGTCATGCCATAATGGCCTAGCCCATACATTTTCTAGTGTGAGATTATCAACTAAAAAAATATAAGAATTCTAATACACATCCTGAAAAAAGCATTCATTTATTATCTCGGTTTTTAGTTTTCTGTATGCCATAAGGTTCCATCTAGCAATTTGGTCTTAAACCATTATTCTCATGCGGATTCACATCACACTAAACAGCTGATAACAACTGTACAGTTTAGCAGCTGAAATTAAAGTCTGACGGCTTAAAACAAAAAATTGTATATTTAATCATGTCCAAAGGTTTTTCATCACGTTCACACGTGCGCCGCGAGCGAGAAAATAATCCCCTCTTTCTTATCTAGAAACCTTACAATATTTTAATAACAACTTTTTTTGTACCAACTTAGCAATAAAATAGCATACCATAAATTTAATAAGAAAGGATTACTTAAAGTGGAAACTTGGAAATCAGTCAACCACGCCCAACTCCAAACTTTCATAACAGCCTGCGAAAACAGGACGAAAGTTCGCTTTATCTCTTCAGCCTTGTCTCGCTAGGTTGGTCCAAGAATGAATTGGGAATTTTTTTTAATTTCCTGAGGACACCCCACAAATTTGTTCGAATCCACACAAAAATAAATGCTTTTTTAAGTCGTTATTGGCAATCTTATTCAGAACCCTCAATATTATTTCAATGGAGTTGAAACTCAACATTTCTCTTCAAAATTAGCCATAGAATACGAATAAAATATTACTTTTCAAATATCAACATCAGAAGTCTGTTTTATAGGGTCCCAAGAAATCCCCAGAAGTGAAAAAATGGGGTTTTGCGAGTTTTTGGCGCTAATTATGACTTTTTGCGGTTTATGGTTTGGGAGAAGTGATAGTTCATCGATGTTAAAAAAAGTGATTGTTCACACAATTTATTATTATTGTTAATGATATTCTCTTAGAAAAATGCTACAAAATTGCAGCTAAAAAAAATCATTTTTAGTCAACTTTTCAATTAAGATAAGTTACGCAATTAATTAGAGTCAAGGAAATTAATCGTCCAAACAATTTATTAATATTAATAATAATATTATATTTGAATAATGCTAGAAAGATCCCGTTTTTCTTAAATTTCTGGCTTTCTGTCCAATTTTCTATAGGATCGAAGTAATAATAAATTCAAGTCTAAAAAAAATAATTGTTTAAACAATGGAGGTGTCGGATACAACAATTCATCAAGCGCTCGAAATCGCGTAGAAGTATAGTCTAGCTAGGAAAATATATCAATAAAAAAATTGGCTGAAACGTAAAACAAAACATACATTCGTATTCAGCTTGACGCGGCCGACACATTTTTCTCTTGAAACTTTTTCTCTGAATACTTATTACTTAAGACAAACAATAAAAATTAAGAAAACTTTCCGATGAAAAATCAATTTTTTGTAAAACACAACTCGCGATTATTCGCCCGTTTGTTAATAAAAATGTTTGAAATTTGTATAGTGTATTCTCAATATACAAGCAATGGCTTTAAATAACGCGCTTTGCTTAAAAAGCTAATATGTTTGTTTTTGTTTAATAAGAAATTTATTGCGAACAAAAATGGTGAAAATGGCAGCGAGTTGAAGTCAACACACGCTGCCGCTAGAGAATTTTGTTGCTCTTTGCCGGTGCTGGCTAGCTGCTTTAGGAACGAAAGCCGATAACACTTCAGCTAACATTTTTTCGATGGCTGTCCCACTGTTCACAGTTGGCAAAACGTAGTTTTGGTTCGGAATAAATTTGTTATTAAAAAAACAACATATTCGCTTTTTAAATATTCTCATTGCTTAATCGATAGAATGTTGCGGTTTTTTCTGACATTTTTGACTGTTTGTCTATTTTTCAAAAAAAAGTTTTGGAAGCTATTTATTATTATTTATAACTATCTTTTCTTAAATAAGTGCTAGAAATTTGTGGTTTCTTGATCAAATCTTTAACTTTGCTTCTCCTGCTTAGTTATTAACAATTAATAGGTGAACATTAGATAAAACTACATATTAAATAATCTCTTTCTCCAAGGCAGGCGTGGTGGGGGGGGGGGTGGCTAATATTAGAATATTTGCAATTCCAAGGTTTTCTTTTAAGGTGGTAACCCTGTGTGACGGCCAGTTTCTTTTACCTTTTTTTCGGATGTTTTTTTGACGAACTATAAAAATATACAACTTTGAACTTTTGACTATATATTTATTTACAGTTGAAGAGTAAATTGTGCAAATTTGAATTGAATAATTGGATAATTGGATAATTGACATGGTTTTGAACTTTTTTTTAATTTCATGATTTTTTTCGATTACATTTTCAACAAAAAAAACGGTTTGGAATATTTTAATTATCTCAGTTCAGGCGATGCGTTCACATGTGCTGAATCTACCCTACAAATTTCAAAGCCATCGGTCAAACCGTTTTTGAGATATCATGCCGGCCAATCTGGAAAACGTGGTTTCGAGAAAAACGCGTTTGACAGTTGAAGAACGATTTAAACAATGAAGTACACGTAGTCGTTCTAACAGCTGTAACTTTCCAGTGACTTCGAATATTGGAATATAACTTTGTTAGCATATTCTACACATGTGTAAGAATAAATTTAGGCAACAAAATTATTACCTCACTGAGTGATAAAGGGCAGAAAGGTAAAATGCCGAAAAACCGCAATTATCAGGTATTGATATAGATGAAGATAGTTTTAAACAATAATAGTTTGTGTAAACAATTATTTTTGCTAAATCTAATTAATTATTAAGTCACGCCTAATGAAAAACCGGTGAACAGTTGAAAATTTCAGATAAAACCGCAACATTCTACCAGTTACGCAAAGAGAATATTATTAACAACGATAATAAATTATTTAAACAATTATTTTTGTTAGTTTGAATTCATTATTACCTCACTTTATTGAAAATCGGATCAAAAGCCATAAATATCAGAAAAACCCGCATCTTTCTAGGATTATTCAAATATAATACTATTATTAATCAATTGTTAAAAATTAATTTTTTGACTCCAATTAACTACATAACTTATCTTACTTGAAATTTTGAATTGAATTGAATTTTTATAATGCTATTGTGTGGCATTTTTCTAAGAGAATATTATTAACAACAGTAATAAATTGTTTAAACAATTTATGTTAATATATAATTATCCGTATGAAATGTTCTTTTATGTGCCAAATACAATTTTCATTAAAAAATCGCAAAAAAGTCATAATTAGCGCCAAAAACTCGTAAAAACCCATTTTTTACTTATGGGGCTTTTTTGTGACTCTATAAAACACACTTATGTTGTTGATATTTAAAAATCATATTTTATTTGTGTTCTATATTTAGTTGTGAAGAGAAATGTTGAGTTTCAACTCGATTGAAATAATATTGAGGATTCTGAATAAGATTGACAAAAACGTCTTTTTTTCTTACGGGAATAACGTGTTAAACATCATGGGGCTTGCGGCACCTCTAAATATAATTTTCTTTTCAAACAAAAATAATGCATTTATTTCTGTGTGGATTCAAACCAAATTTCTAGGGTGTCCCTATAAAAATTCGAAAAAAAATTTTTTGGACCACGCTACTGAACGCTACTGAACTGATTTAATTTTCTCAAAGAATATCTCTTATCGAATCAGTTAAAGAGAAAATTTTCACGTTTTTCCTAAAACGTGCGCTTCGAGAAGAAAACAAAACTTATTCTCTGAATGTTCTCGAAACGTAATAACCTTTTCTTTAAAAAATGTTGTAAGAATTTATTTTTTTATTCCGTAGATATGATTTGATGAGATGCATTATTTTAAAAGAATCGACTGTGCATTCTTCAAAAATCAAAACATTTTTTGGGCGATCAGGAATGTAGAATTGATCAGACATCCTTCCATAATTACCATTGTGATATTGATGACATTATCCAAATTTATTATATAATCAAGAATAATCGGCGCCATTCTGCAAGCGCACATTCACACACATGAAGAAAAACCAGATTTCATTATCATTACGCTACACCTTAAACTTATACTCGTACCTCTTCGAATCTCTTGAAGCACGAGGAACTGACAGCCTTTATAAATTTGTTTGACTGGGCGTTTATTTCTAAGAAGTACAGCACTCATGAACGAATGATGAATCAATATTTTCACTTGCTCCAAAGACGAAACTCATCCCGCGTTTCTCTAGAAACGAGTATGCTAATTGGTTCTTGAGATTCATCATAATTAAGAACTGGAACGCACTTTGTTACTAAATTAAAAATTTGATTATTTCCTAGGGTTTTTGTCTCTCATGTAAATCGTGAATCCTAAACAAATTCTTCAGTGTGTTCTTTTCTCATTAAAGAAATTGTTTCGAGCTCTGCTAGGTCATTTTAGTCATTTTTAGTAACGATACAGGAACATATTTTAACATTAATTGTTTTTATATACACTTTCATAAATAAATTCTTAATTTTTGTGTGTTTTTGATAGCTAAATTGATTTTATAACGACAATTCTTTGAAATTGTCTTTAAAGGCATTTTTCAACTTAAAAAAACTATCAAAGATAATTATTATCTTTTAGACAAATCAATTGCTATCGTCTAGCATGCAAAGGTGAAACTTATGTGTAGAATTCTTAACAAAAACATTATTTCTCCAGAATAAAAATGAATATGTTCAGGATTTTTAAATTGGCACCGACTTTTTACATTTCTAAATTAAAAAAGAAATAATAATGGAAGTACATTCTGAATTTAAAATATTTTATTTGAATTTTTGATATTTTTTTTTTACATTTTATTATGCGCATGTACAATACAGTGTAATTATTAACAAAAGATATTTATATTCTTCACAGGTATGAAAAAATGTGGCCGGCTTAAAGAAAAGGAAGAAGAAGAGAAGAAGTTCTTAGCTTCTTGATCCTGATTCTGTAGATGCTGCTGCTGATGCTAATGCACGTGATGCAGTCGATCCACCTGATCCACCTGATCCACCTGATGTTTCTGCATCTGCTCCAGCTTTAGCTTTAGATCCTATTAGAACACGAAAGCAGATTATAATAAAGAAAAGGAAAGCTTCAAAAAATTTAAACATAAAACATAAAAAACTTATGAATTATAATTGACGTCCATCAGATTATTTTGAAACGTATTTTATACCTTGTAATTAAAAACAATTTTTCTCTTTAATCTCACCTCCTGATGCACCTGCTGATGTACCTTCATTTGCTCGGCCAGCTGCACTACCTATGTGGTAAAAATAGATAATTTTCAGAAGAATTCTAACTATTCAACTATTATAATTAATGTATTTCTAATAGATATCCATAAAATTATTACGAAATGCATGTTATGCCTTAGGATGGAAAACTATTGTCATATTTTATTACCTTCTGCTGATGCACCTCCACCTACTCCAGATCCTCCATCTAATCCAGATCCTCCACCTAATCCAGTTCCTCCACCTACTCCAGATCCTCCACCTGATCCAGATCCTCCACCTACTCCAGATCCTCCACTTACTCCAGATCCTACACCTGCACCAGCTCTAGCTCCAGCTGCAGCTCCAGATCCAGCGTCAGGTACAGTTTCTCCTTGAAGATGAAAGTAGATTATCATTAAGAAAAGTTGTAATTTGTGTAATATATAATCTTTCTTCAAAATATTATTTTAAAACACATTTTATGCTATGTAATGAAAGACTATTTTCGCCCAATTTCTCACCTTGTCCTAAAGAAACTGCATTTGCTCCTCCAGCTCCACCATTTATGCTAAGGCCAAATCCTCCTTTTTTTAAACCTGTTATAGAAATACGTTATTTACAAAGAAATTGTTCCTTAATAAATATTATAATTATGTATAATCGGCAACCATAAAAATATTTTGACATGAATTTAATGCCTTGCGATCAAAAACAATTGTCATTTATTATCACCTTCTGAAGATGCTCCGCCTATGTAAAGTTCTCGACGTATTCCAAGCCCTCCAGCTACCCCAGATCCTCCACCTAGTCCAGATACTCCAGATACCCCAGATCCTCCACTTACTCCACTTACTCCAGATAATCCATTTATTCCATATCCTCCACCGACTCCAGCTCCAGATCCTCCTTGAAGATAAAAGTGGATTATCATAAAGAAAAGTTATACCTTGGGTAATAGGGCATATCGAATAAAATAAAGTTCTCCAATCAGTTTTATTTTTAAAATTCTTCCATCGTCGCATCGTAGATATAATAAGAAAACACACAAAAAGCGGCACACTTCTTGCTACTTAAAGATCAAACTATTTTAAATCAAAATTATCAGAAAAAAATACTTCGGAGAATTTTATTTTATACCATTATAGAAATAAAGCCATTGAGACCATTTCTAACCTACCTAAGCGACTTTCAAGTATAAAAAATATACTTTTGGACAATTTTCTTGAGAGTTAGATCAGTTTCCTCGACTATTTAAACATTAGGTTTGTGATATATATTATGGGAAATATATTTCTAATATATTGCAACAATAATATATAAAAAAAACTCGAAATTAAAATAACTTTCATTGAATTTTAATTACAACAAAATATTTACGATAAAGGTGAGATATTTATATTTTATTTCACGATAAAATTAATTTTGATTGTCTAATAAGAAAAACAAGGTTTCCCAGAATACATCGCTAAATTTGTGTCCGTATAGTGAGAAATTTATCTTAAAACATTTTCATTTTGCCTAAATGTTCTTTACATTCAAAAAGAAATGTATTTAAATTTATTTTATTATTGCATAGACATAAGCTTAAATTAAATAATAACATTTTCATTTAGTTCAGACAATGACAATTTTCTCATCACAAAATAAGTGCAATATTTCAGTTCTAGATATTCTCTTATAACTCCGACAATAAAAATCATTTTAGTGTCAACATTCTTTATATATTAATGTTGGAATATATTAAAAATACATTTCCCATAACATATATCCTACATGTTATAGTCAACTAGTCCAAGAAATTGATAACTTAAAGAAATAGCGAAAAAGCCGATTTATAAGATTTAAAAAAAAACCGCTTTTGTGTAGGGTGAAACTTATTTCGATTGCCTAATATGCCTTGTGATTAAAAACAATTTCCAATTTTATTCACCTTGTGATGATGCACTTTCTTCACCTACGTTAAGTCCTCGATGTGTTCTCAATCCTTCACCTGTTCCAGATCCTCCTTCTACGTTAAATAGTCGATGTATTTCAAATCCTCCACCTATTCCAGATCCTCCACCTACTTCAGTTCCTCCACTTACTCCAGATCCTACATCTACTCCAGATCCTCCACCTAGTCCAGATCCTGCATCTACTCCAGTTCCTCCACCCACTCTAGATGCTACTCCTACGCCAGATCCTCCACCTACTCTAGATCCTACTCCTACTCCATTTCCTCCACCTACACCATCTCCAGTTCGTCCTTGAAAATGAAAGTAAATTATCATAAGGAAAAGTTGTAAATTGTGTAATAATAAAGTGCATAGAAAAAAATAAAGTCCCTGCAGCAGTTTCATTAAAAAAAAAGTTTTTCTTTACATCGCAGATACAGTAAAAACCACAAACTGCGAAACATTTCTTCTTATTTAAAAAATAAATATTATTTTTCTTCATCTAAGTTACAAGAAAAAATAGTTTCGAGAATGTGAAATTATATCTGCATAGAGATAATACCATAGGAATAATTTTTACTCTGCCTCGACGGCTTTGAAATATGAAAAAATATATATACTTTTTTACAATTTTCTTAGAGTTAGATCAATTTCCTCCAGTATTTAAACATTAAGTGTGTGATACATGTTATAGGGAATTTAGATTCAATATATTTCAAAAATAATATACCGAAGAAGTTGCCGTCAAAATAATTTTGTTTGGCTTTTAATTACGAGAAAATTTCTAAAAGTCACATATTCTCTTTTTATTTCATGATAAAATGAATTTTGCCTAAGCGTCTTTATATTTAAGGAAAAATTTATTTAAGTTCATGTTTTTATCATATAGAAATAAATCTAGGTAGAATAAAAACACATTTATTCAGCTCAGACAAAGAATTTTTTTAATATCACGTGTTTTATGGTCACTTGGTTGAAGAAACTGATAACTAAAAATTGCCAAAAATGCAGCGCCAGCTATATAAAAATAGTAATAAAAAATATCTTCAAAAACAATTGTAAATCGTATGATATGTTGATATAATTACCACCAATGGAATTATTTTGATACATATTTTATGCCTTCATCTAAAAAACCATTTTCATCGTACTTTCTCACCTCCTGATCCACCTGATCCACCTGATGCACCCATTTCTGATGCTTCTGCTCGAGCTGCTGCTGATGCAGATGCGAATGAATGTGATGATCCTGTACCTTCTCCGTTTCCAGCTCCTTAGAGAAAAATGAAAGTGGATTATCATAAAGTATGTTGTAACTTGTGTAAAATAATCATCATATAAGATTATTTTTCATTATATGCCTTGTCATTAAAAACAATTTTCAAACATTTTCGCACCTTGTCCATTAACTTTATATCCTCCATTTCCTCCTCCTCCCCCACCACCTATGCTATATTCAAATCCTTCTTTTTTCCAACCTGTGAAAGAAATAGATTATTTTGAGAAGAACTGTAAGTTATTCCATATGTATAATTGCACCGTCCCCATTAACAAAATTATCTTAAAATATATGTTATGCTTTCCTCTAAGAAGCAATTTTTGTCTTATTTTCTCACCTCCACCTGGCCCCCCTCCAACTATACTGAATTTTCGACGTATTCCAATTCCTCCACCTACTATAGGTAGTCCAATTATTCCAAATGTTCCAAATGTTCCTTGTATCTGATCTGTAATAAAGACGGATTATCTTAAACAAGTATAGAAAGCTGCATATTGTATGGAAAATATTTATAGGATATCCTAGCATTATTTTTTATGAAAATTTATCTTTTTTAAATTTTCCGTTTAAATAAAGACCGTCTACGAAAAAAGCACTCCTCTAGTTGTAAATAAAATGAGATATTTTTTAACATCTGGAATTTCGCATTATATATGTAATATAAGTAAATATATTACATGTGTAATAACACAATCTCATTTCGGAAATTCGAAAACGTGGAAAAGGCATTCTCAAATATAAGTCTGATCTAATTTGTTGTGAATATTGATAATTTGGCCGTCATTAGTAGGACCATCTACATTACTAGGATTTATTTATTCTGAAGTTTGATACAGTCAAATTTGTTAAGAATGCAAAAAGCTTGATTCAAATGTTTGATAATTATTATCACTATCTAAAATATCAACTGAATTACAAAAAACCCAAAATACTATAAACTTTTGTAGTAATTTTTTCATTGCAGTTGGAACACACTCCATGATTCTGGTTATCCAGTTGAATAAACTTTTCTACTTTCTCATTCTTTGCGGAATTTTATAAACTTAGAATACTAGGACAACAATAAACATAAAGATTTTTCTGCGTGGTGAACGCGCGGGTATTTTTATTGTTGCGTTCTTGATAAACGCATGAAATTACATCAATAGACTTTGATCGATGCAAAGTTTAGATCTTTAGAAAATTTCTTTTTCTGCACGTGTTCGACTTAAAATCGAGGTCTTATACATTTTCCTCTTAATTATGCCCGATGAACCTACTACGAGAAGAGGAAACAGCAAATGAATTTAATAATCCGTAAGCAAGCGGAAATATAAATCTCTGTAGTTAATTTCAAGTTTATCTAAGAATCAAGCGCGTCCCAAGTAGCGTCGATGGAACGGATAATCATTCGTCGCTAGCCGATCAATTAAAAGACGACTCCTCCATTCCATCCCAATGCGTAAGTGCATTCCGCGTGGAGTTATCTCAATCGCGAGCAGAGATCAATCGGACGCAAAGATCCCTACTGAAATTCCAGCGGAACAATTTCTTTTCCGGCGACGAAACCGGCGGCACCAGAGCAGCAACCCAGCTGCCTCTCCGGGACATTGCTTTTCGGATCTCAATTAACGATAATTGGCAGCTACCGTCTCTCTTTATAAATTGGCAAAACCCACCAACTGTAAAAGATCCAAAAGGTTTGTTTCTATACAATATAACAGTGGGAACTTAAATGCTTTCGAGATTGTAACCACTATGTGATACTACACGCAAAGCCTCCAGAACAGGGGAAATGCAACAGAAGTTACTCGGGAAATCAACTTTCAGGGTGGCAATATGTATTTTCCAATTGCGACGATCACGATTATGGTTAAATAAACTATAATCCTGCAGGGTATTTTCAATAGTTCAAGGTAATTCACTTAAGAATACTTCGAAAAGTAGAAAAGTTGATCATCTGTATTGAAATCTTAAAAAGAATCAGAGTTTTTCTGGGCAAAAAGAAAACAATCTGAATTTACTTCAATTGAGTCTAACAAAGTGTAATTCTTCTTCATCATTTGAATCAAATATCCAAAAAAATCAAAATATCCATATAGTTTACTATTTATAATTCTTTTTGAATCCAGAGAAATTTATATTTATCAGAATTCAGAGGAATCTACTTATAGTTATTTGAATTGACTGGAATTCACAATATTTAATATAGATTAATTGAGCTTCAAGTAACTTCCATTGACTTTTCTTGATTTAATTTGAATTCACTTGAATATAATTTGAGAAAGTTGAAGTTCAGCAGAATTATTGTTCTGGATATGCTAATTCTCTTGTATTCATTAAAGATCAGTTAATTTGATACACATCAGTCCTGGTAAATTCATTAAAATTTAGTGAAATTCACATTAAATAATGCCAATTTAGAAAAGTTTAGTTAACTTTGCCCTCATCATCAAAAAAATTTAGTTAGTATTGGATCCAATATTTTTTCACGATTAGGGGATAGTGAATTTAACTTGAGTTCAAATGATCTTTCTTGAGTTCAATGTATTATACTGTAAATTAGTTGTTTAGAATCCTTTAGTTTCAGAAGATCAATTAAATTCCGTACAAAATTAACTTAGTCTCACTTGAATTTAGCGGATTTACTTAAGTTCAAAGGACTCCAAATGGAATTATAAAATTCATTTCAGTTTGCTGTTTTCGCTTCAATTCAGCGATATTCACATGAATTCAGATTAATTCATATAAGATCCGTGAAATTTAGTAAGAAAAGTTGCTATACACTTAAATCTTAAAAACTGGCATCACAAAACAAAACGTATGCAAGAAACAGTTTCCACAACTAAAAAATATAAAATTCGCAAACGGGAATTTAACGTTTGCAATATTAGTTGAAATATTTAAAGCAGTTTTCTTGCGCCCGCATGCGGAGCAAGGTTGCCGAAATACAATTTATTGGAAACAATTAAGTAATTAAATAATTATTTTATTGAGAAAATAATCCTGTATGGAAATATGATGTGCAGTAATATGGGACTCGACGTAAAGAAAAAATTGATGAATTCTACGATTTATTTTCTTTCTGTAGAGCTATAAATATTATTCTATCGACCTTGCCTCCGTCCACCCCATGCTCACTCCCAGTGAGTGAATAGCTTAAATTCAGGGAAATTTAATTTATTTTACTTCTATTTGTATCAAGTAACCAAATTCAGAGAATATAGTAGAATTCAGTGAAATTCACTTGTTAGTTTGAGGGTTGTAATTCAATTCTACTGAATTGGCTTTAAATATATTCAAATCTAATGCATGTGTGCTATTCGCAAGTTTGAAGTGAAAAATTCTGAATGTTAAATGTCTTGCGGGGTGCTTTTAAGATTCTGAAATTAAAAAACGAAGAAAGCCGACCTTAACAAGTCTTAGAGATCATGTGGTTAAATACTGAATTCGCCTTAGATAGCCCCTCCTTCAAAAGATTAAAATTAGTTGAATTCAATGAATTCAGTAAAATTTCCATTTCTCTGCAATTAGCCTTATGTTTATCTAGAATTTGGTTTATTATAAATTATTGAACACTGCTTAATAGCCTCAAAAGCATCTCTGCGTGTCATCAATATGCTACAACACTTGCGAAGAAAATGCGAAAAGCGGTCCTCCTTGAGTCTTTTCGTGTCCTCAGCGTGCACGAAACTTTTTCCGGATCGTCGTATTGATTCGGACAATCAAAAACGGAGACAACATACATACGATTAGAAAGGAACCAGGATGTGCAATTTTCTGCAGAGTTTACAAAATTTTCAGTTATTTGATACGGATATTTTCTGTAATATTTACAGAACTTTACTATTGAATTGACATCTTCAAATTGTAAAATCTAATAAAATGTCTGTTACAGTTATCGAAAACATCCGTGAATTTAAGAGATAACTGAAAATTTTGTAAACTCCGCAGAAAATTCAGTTTTCATTACAGAAAATCTACTCTGAAATCGAGGTGAAGATTTTACTTTGCTTTCTCTGTGTTGGAATGCTCCATATGGAGGGTCCAGAATAAGGACAAATATGAGGAAGAGGAAGGTGTAAACTGTAAAGTATGAAATCATAAGGTGAATATTGTGTGAGCTGAAGAATACTTTTAATGGAGAGAACAATGTTCGTGGTGAAGTTGTATCGAGTCCGCTCCTGGGTTGGAGCGAACGACTAACCAAGGAACGATGCAGCAATCTAACCGCGTTGATTAGAGTCGTATGTAGAATCGAGAACCGGATTCCAAGAACCTGTTTCCATGTTCACGTAAGATCCCCGGAGTAATCGACTGACGGATCGGCGACCATTCGAGTCACCGACCCTAACCGACCAGCAAAGAGGCGCTCGCTTGATTCCTTGTGTACCATGCAACACAAAGTCTCTCATCCAGAAGACAACGACATCGAGCCGCAAACACTGATCCGAAGAGTTTATATGGCGATGGACCAGATTCGAGTCGAGATGTTATGACCATAAGTTTTTCTTGGGGAACGATACTTTTTGGTGTCAAGAGACAGAAAGGGTATATCCTCAAAGAAGAAAATAGACCTTTCAGAACTTTTTTAAACTGGATTCAAAATAAAAGTAAAATATGACAACTATAATTATGATTATGTCATTCTGAATTGGATCAGAGAATTTTGGGAAAAAATATATAATCTAAATCTAGAATAAGCAATTTTCGATAAGAATTAATTCTGACTTGGAAGAGAAATTTTCAACTTAGTCAACAGTGTTCGACACAATCCCACTCAAGAGTAACATGTTTATATCGTAATCATTACTGAGTCATCAATTCTGTGGAATGTTACTGAATTTAAAGCCATTTATTTTAAGATGTTACAATTTTAATTATTATTTTTTACTATATAAATTCAAAAGTTCCTAAGTATATTATTATTTTAATTTACTAAAAATTGTTTAAACTATTGTAATTTATGTGTTCTCAAGTAACTTAAAAATACAATCTAATAAATTCGAATATATGGATCTGAAATTCTTTAAATTCTAATCACTTGAACTATAAATTCGATACGAAGCGAAGTGATTCCGACTGCTTTTTAATTGAATGCACAATTAATTTATCTGAATACTACCGAATTCAACTGCATTGAAGTAATTTCAAGTAAAATCATTTAATTAAAAGGATTTCTACAAAATCCAGGTTGTTTCAACATACCCCAAAAATTGGGCTTTATCCAATTGAATTGAATTTGTTACATTTTAAAATAATTGAAATATACTCGATACACTTTTAAGTGTTAAATTCCTCAAAATCGTTACGAATGTGTTGGCAAATATTGATTTATTTCTTTCCGTTACCGAAATATGTATGGAAATAACATTACCATCGAATTGTATTAAAACTTTTAGGGGTCTACCAATTTTCTGTGCTCTCTCTCTATCTCTCTCCTTCGAGAAAAGTTGCTTCCATGCATTATTTGCTTTTCATTTTACCCTCTCTACATTTTCTGCACATTCGTCATTCCTAAGCGGAGTTTAATTTTAAAAAGCAATGCTCACAGGGAAAGCATCGGAGCGGGAACTCAGAAGGAGACGAGTCCGACTCGTACTTACTTATCTTCCCCCCGCAATCGAGGCAATATATTCAAGGCACGAACTATTGTTGCTGCTGAATGGACGTTTTCACTTAAAGTCGCACGCTGCATGGACAAAGAGATCATTACAGAGTAAGAAAAGTACCATTGGCGTTACAGCAGACACTTAAATACCAGGAATTCACACCCTGGTTATACCATCTTACGACCTGTGGTAGCAGATGTGGATACGATCAGGGGCGCCAACCTCTGGGAGGGGACAGGTCAGGCGGCCGCCCGACCTGTTTTTAGGGGAGGGGGTGGGGTCCCAAAAATTGGGAAATATATTGTGTAAATAAATGAACGAAAAATGCACGAAAAATAAGGGAAAATAATTAGGCAAAGAAAGTGAAATAAAACAGAAGGTGCACAAATCCATAATTTGCACGATTAATTTTATATTTATCAACTGGTTCGCGGATATCACATATGAGAGCACCATTTCGTAAGTACCTTTGAATTTTTAAAAGTATAAAAAGAATGCTTCTAATATGTCCCTTTGCTATCTGCCAGCATAAATAAAACGGGTACAAAAAATTCAATTTGGAGAAAAAGTATATCAGAGTTGAATAACAAATCATTTTTTCAGATTGGCAATTATAAGTGATGCAAGAACAAATCCTGATTAATTTTGTAGATTACAACAAATATATCATAGAAAAAGATTGATTAATAAATTTTGCCCAAGGGGCGATCCATATACCACGTGGACAGTTCAGGGGGGAGAGGGAGCTATGGCTAAATTCCACGCTATTCCCTGAATAGATCGGGGGGGGGGGGGCTAGAATCTACGTGGACACTTGTTCCCCTAAATCTATGAAAAATATTCTATAATGAGACAAAGTATACTCGAGGTACACTCGAATTTTTTATATTGTCCTTTGAAGACCAATAATATCTATAGTTTCAAAAAATACGTCCACGTGGACAGATTAGGGGAGAAACGGTGTTTGTCAAAATTCCACGTGCTACATGGATGGCCCCTAAACAGTTTTTTAGAAATCAATCCAGAAACGTACTCAAAGATAAGTAATTCATAGCCATTCACTATAATTTTACGATAAAAAAAAAGAAATTTTAAACCTA
>NC_046661.1:55077084-55077419 GCF_010883055.1 Belonocnema kinseyi | reverse complement strand
ACTCTCTTTTTATTGTAAATTCAAAGATGTAGGCCTAAAATAAACACACACAAAAAGATATATATATATATATGTATATGTGTATGTATGTTTATGTGCATATCCATTGTTTTTACTCGAAACGCCTATGGTGAAATTTGTTGTTAATGGTTCTTTTTTTGTCAAAAATTGTATCACTTGCCTCAAAACTGAATTATTTCCTTCAAAATTCGGCAATTTTGTCAACATTAATTCTTTTCGTTTGAAAATTCTTTTCTTTCGGTGGAAAATCAATTCTTTTGATTGAGAGTTTTATCGAAAATATCTGTTTTTGGCTTTGTTTCAGATTTAAATAT
>NC_046661.1:55068442-55076984 GCF_010883055.1 Belonocnema kinseyi | reverse complement strand
ATATATATGTATATATTTATGTATGTGCATATATACATAAGTCTTTGGTTGCGGTCTGAGAAGACGGGCGGGTACTAGCTTCCGTATATCACAACGCTGCTGTATGCTGAAGACTTTCTCAGCATAAAAACAAAAACACAAACCCAAGACGACTCTCTCGGCTCCAGTTCTACCTCCCCCCTCTCCCAACCCTCCCTTATTAACTGAAGTTTTTGGCGGAACTGACGTAAGAACTACAATCTCCACCATATGACGATTTGATACTTAACTTTGACATGATTTCGACTCAGAAAATAAATTTATTGCATAAAGGTGTTAGTTGGGCGTATAATCTAAACAATGAATAATACAAACTACAAAATAGCCTCGGAAAGGACTGGAACTTTTAATGACAAAAGACATTTTATGTGTGTCTGAAACAAAGAAAAAGGGATGCGAAACCAAAGATATAAAAAACAGCTTGGTAAAAGGGGGATTTGAAATATGGTCAGGAGTAGACTGAAAATCACATTGTAAACAAGGAGTAGGTCTGATTTTGAATGAAAGAGCAAATCAGCATCTCGGAGAACATGGTTTCATGTCTCCCAGACTGCTGTGGGCTAGAATGAAAGTAGGAATCAGAAGACTATTTATCATAGCATGCTACGCGCCGGTTGATAGTGATCCTAGAGAAGTAAAAGACGCCTTCTGGGACACTTTAAATGACACAATAAACATCTGCGAACATGGGGAAAGAATAATTCTACTAGGAGACATGAACGGTTGGTTGGGCATCCAAAATCAGGATACAGAAAGAGTATTAGGTAATTTTGGGGATCCAAGAACAAACTACCACGGAGATAAATTAGTTGGTCAATGCTTAGAAAGGGGTCTGTTTATTACAAATACTTGGTTTAGGTATAAAATGATCCACATGTACACCTGGTCTAAAGGAAATAGCCGCAGTATAATTGACTTTGTTGTTGCGGATGAAAGACTAAGAGAGTTAGTCAAAGATACAAGAGCCATGAGGGGTCCTGAATGCAATACTGATCAATACCTTGTGATCTCAAAAATTAACTTAGGTCAGGGATGTAGAAAAAAGAGAACCAAGAAAGCAAAAAAAAAACGCGAATCAAAATTGAGAACCTACAGAAACCGGATGTTCGAATAGATTTCCAAAATGTGATAATTGAAAGCATAGATAGGGCATCATGGGAGGACCGTATAAAAAACAAAGATATAGAGGGCGCCTGGACAATGTTACGGGATATCCTTGTTAGATGTACGATCGAAGTGTGTGATACCGCAGTTTTAGGAAGAATGTCTGGTGATGCGTGGTGGAATGATGAAATCCAGGCTGCCCAAAAAGCAAAAAGAGAAGCGTACAAGAGAACTTTGAACATTGCAGGTCTTAGCAATGAAGAAAGAAGTAGACGTAGAAATGATTATAGACGCGAAAACAGGATGCTTAAGGGCATGTGACACAGCTAAATACCTATATTACCGACCTCACTTTTTCGGTTCACTGAATGTTTTTTTGAACCTAAGAACTTTTTTTGTAAATAAGATATCGAGCTGGAACTTTGGAAGATTTATTAGAATACAATAAAGTACGTTTAGGTACTGCATTTGGTAGGAACTTCACTGAAAATTATTTTATCTTTTTTCTGAACCTCAACATTTTTTGAACGTTCGAACTTCTTTTATACATAAAATATCGGTCTCAAACTTTGAGAAATGCAAGAGCCGAAAGAAAACTACGTTCAAGTACAAAGCTTAATAATAATAGATGTAAAAAAATATATTTCAACAATCAATTCCAACGGCATCAGACGGTAACGTTTTACACGAAAATACGAACTCTCTAGAGCCTCGTCTAGTGGCCGCCAGGTTTCGTATTTTCGTGTACAACGTTACCGGCTGATGCCGTTGGAATTGATTGTTGAAATATATTTTTTTACTTCTATTATTATTAAGCTTTGTACTTAAACGTAGTTTTCTTTCGGCTCTTGCATTTCTCAAAGTTCGAGATCAATATTTTATGCATAAAAAAAGTTCGAACGTTCAAAAAATGTTGAGGTTCAGAAAAAAGATGAAATAATTTTCAGTGAAGTTCCTACCAAAATGCACTACCTAAACGTACTTTATTGTACTCTAATACATTTCCCAAGGTTTCAGCTCGATATTTTATTTACAAAAAAAGTTCTTAGGTTCAAAAAAACATTCAGTGAACGGAAAAAGTAAGGTCGGTAATATAGGTATTTAGCTGTGTCATATGCCCTTAAACGATTAGTTAAAGAAAGTAAAGATAGAATTAGAGCAGAAGAAGAGATAAAAATACAAAACGACTTTGAAGGAAGCAGGAAACTACTTTATGAAAAAATGAAAGGAAACAAAAGTACAGAAATTGTAAACATGAGAAATAGTAGGGGGGAAATGGTATATCATGCAGACGGAATACTAGAGGCTTTCAGAGACTATTTTAGAACACAATTCGGAGATGAAACTATAGGAAACCACAACTGCGATGTTGAAAACGATGCGATGGAAAACTCAATTGAAAAAGTCTGTGTCACTGAGGTTAGGGATATAATTAAGAACTTGAAAAACGGTAAGGCTGCCGGGGTAGACGGTATTAACGCTGAAATGCTTAAATACGGTGGCGAGTACATAACACATAGAGTGTGCGAATTGATAAATTTATGTTTCGAGATGGAAGACGTCCCAGACGATTGGAAAAAAGCGATTATCGTACCAATATACAATAGAAAAGGAGATAAAAGCAAGTGCAATAATTACAGAGGGATTAGATAGAGGGATATATTAGAGGGATATTAGAGGGATATATTCAAAAATACTTATTCGTAGGGTAATGAAAATAACAGAAGCAATGATTTGAGAAGTCCAAAGTGGGTGTATGCCAGCAAGGTCATGTACGGATCAAATATTCAGCTTAAGGCAAATAACAGAAAAAAGTTTGAGAGTAGGAAAAAAAGTTTTCTGTGCATTTGTTGACCTAGAAAAAGCTTTTGACAAGGTAGATAGATATAAACTTTGGGAAGTCCCGAAAGAGTAAGGAGTCAATGGATGGATCCTACAAGCTATAAAAACAATATATACAGGTTGCAAAGCGAGTGTAAGAGTGAATGGGAAACTGAGTGACTGTTTCGATATTATTCAAGGAGTTAGACAAGGATGCATTATGTCTTCATGGTTATTTATATTATTAATGGACAAGTGTTTAAGAATGGCTCTCTTCGACGAAGAGGGTGTGGATCTCCAAACAGTAAGGGTACGTGGGTTAGCGTTCGCAGATGATAAGTTTGTTATGGCAGAGTCTATCGAAGACTTACAAAGAACGTTGAATAAACTAGATGAAAGCATGAAAAGCATGGGCCTCAAAATTAACGCAAATAAAACGAGAACTATGGTGTTCGAAGGAAAGAGTGAGAAAACACTATGCAATATTCTATTAAATGATAAGAGAATTGAACAAGTTGATGAGTTCGTATATCTTGGTAGCTTATTTACTAGGGACGGAAAGATAGATGAGGAATTAGATAGACGAATAAATGAGGGTAAGAAGGTTATTGGTAGAGCAGGTCCCCTTATCAGAAGTAAAAATATATCAAATAAAGCTAAAATGGCAATACATAATTCTATATTTGTACCGACAGAACTATACGGTAGCGAGACATGGACTTATCAAGAAAAAGATAGAGTAAAATTAACGGAATTGACATGAGATTCATGCGCATAATATGTGGGAAAATCCTGATCGACAAAGTAAGTAACGTGACAATTCTAAAATAATGTGGTGCAGCAGAGACGCTAGTAGACACATGGGAAAGAAATCGGTTAAGATGGTTCGGATATGTTGAGAGAATGCCAAATGAGAGACTAACGAAACAAGTGTATCAAGGTAAAGTAAATGGCAGCGTGCCCAGGGGTAGACCGCGGAAAGCATGGTTAGAATGTGTGAATGAGACCCTAGTTAGAAGAGATATAAGAAGTCACAGAAATACAAGAGCCTGCATAAAAAAATGCATGTACATAAAAGAAGCTAGAGAAGTATGCCAGGACAGAAAAGTATGGCGGCAAATAGTTAATAAAAAGAGTATCAGTAGAGTGAATGAAGCCTGAAACAAAAGACCTTGGCCACTAATGGACCCAAGTGGGTAACCTTACATAACGACTTCGTGAGGTTCTTCGCTTGGGGTGATTGCTAGAGAGATTGATCAGCAACCTGGGTCAGAGCAGTGTTGCGGAACGAACGTGTTATTTACTTAAATAGCACGACAATTCTGGATCAAACTGAAAGATTTCAGTCCGCTTGGTACTACGTGCAGTACCTTGCAGCGTAATCTCTTTGCATCGCTTTTTATTTCTCCTCGCAGACGTACAACATTCTCTTAAGGCGGGATGTCAAAGTTTTAAATCCATCGACGAGAGATTACGGCAGCGGCAAAGTCAATTCTTGAAAAGCAACGACGTGCAACAACGGCGAGAGGATGCAAACACGTTCACACAGAATGCATCACACAGGTTCATATTTTGTGACACCCAATGTCAGTGAGATCACGGAACAAGATTTTCACATCTCAAATACCAATAAGAATAATACTGAGGTTAAAAAATTTTAAGGCCTTTTTGTGCACATGAACGATCCAACATGCCGCACAGTGATCTGGAATAGAAATTTACTGTTCATAATCGCCCACAGGTCGTATTTCTTAACCGATTTAAAAGTTTCTTTTTTATAAATGTTCAGCAATTAATTTTAAAGGTAATTGTAGTTTGCTTTTTTTAAATTTTTTCACAGAGCAACAATATATAAACAAATATAGTGACAAAATTGACCATTTTAGCTTTGTGAATTTTTATCTCAAGAAAAAATAGATAGAAAATCACTATCAGCCGGAATTATTCCACATGCATTCATAGAACATAATTAATTTTAATAATATTTAACTTAATTATTATAAACATTTTTTATAAACAAATTCTTATTAATTTTTTTTATCATAGAAGAAATCGTTTATTTCACGCTAATTGCTGATATTTTTCATAAGAGTGATAATTTTTAACAAAAAAATTAGCATAAGTTATAAAATATTGTTTTATAAACATTTCTATAAACAAATTCTTTATAAACGAGTTTTTCTCATAGCTGAATTGATTTTTCTGAACAAAAGTGATTCACAATTGTCTTTAAAGCCATTTATATACTTTAAGCTTTATCAAACATAAACAATATAGATTGTTTATAACAATTTAGTTAAACAAGTCTTCAGACAGAAAGGGGTTAAAAGGATATAAGGATGAGGAACGGGAAAATGGAAGGATCGAAGAAGAAAATGGATACGAAGAAGAAAAAAACCTTTTTTTTTCGTATACATTTTTTTTTCTATTTCCATCTTCCTCAATCATCTTTCCTTTAACTTTCATACATTTTCCCATTTCTCCTGTCCCTATACCTTTTTTTCCCTTTCTTGCATAAATCTTTACGTAAAGCCAGTGGTGGATCCAGGGGAGGTGTTTAGGCTTTAGGGGGTTAACCCCCCCCCCCCCCAAGAAACTTTTGGCCTTTCGTATTAAAGGCCGACGCCGCTAAGCTATGCATGGGATATACATATATATTTTTTGAACCCCCGCCCACCCGAAATTTTTTTTCTGAGGCCGCCCCTGCGTAAACCGTAAAGACAAAGTTTAAGTCATTCATTTTAGAATTACATATGTGTTTCTTTATAGCATACTAGACTATTGTGTGCGCGCGCTCACTTTCATAGTTATTTTTATCATTTACTCAATTTTCTAATGACAGTTTATTTGTTAAAATTTTCTGAACACTTATTTTCTTGTTCACGTATTACGTAACGTTATTTTAAACCCTTTTACCTTTCCAAACCCTAACTGCAGTTACGTAACATTGTTTTTGCATTAGTTGAAACAATTTAATAGACGTTTTGTAAATAAAACTAGATTTTTAGGATGAAGTGCGGTATAGAAATACATTAAACTATATTTTAACGTAACACAACAATGCTTATAATTTTATAATTCTCATGAGACAATTAGGAAAGGTTTTTAAATATTTCAGATCTGTCAAAAAAATAATGTAGAAGATTCAAAAAATATATATTTTATGTTACAGGATTTTGCAAATTATTAGAAAAATGTTAGCCTTTTCAAAAGATATTTAGGGCTTTTATAATTTCAGAGGAAATGATAAATATTCCATAAATTTTGGGAAATGCTTCCAAGGTTTAAAATATTTTAAATCTATGCAAAGCCTCTTGAATTCCTAAAAATATTTTCAAATGAATCCAATTTTTCTTGACATTTTGAAAAATCATTAAAAATGCAAAAAATTAAGCTCAAAATCTTCAAAAATTTCTTACAAATCTGAAGAAAATAATAAAAGATTTTTGAATATTTCAGATTGGTCAAATAAAATCTAAATTAAAAAAATATATACAATGCCTCTTAAATTCTTAAAAATATTTTTATCTGCCTGGAATTTTTCTTGAAATTTTGAAAAGTTATTTCAAATGTAAAACGCTGCCTCAAAACATCCCCAACTTTCCTAGAAACTTGAATAACGTTGATTTCTTCCCTTGAGACTTTTAAAAATTATTTTAATTAAGGGCATGTGATACTTTATCATATAGGTTTCCAGTTTTCCACACATTTTGTTCACAATTTTTAATTTGGAAAAAAGTCATTAGTATCCAGACGTTTGCGTTTTTAACGTCTGGCTTTATTTTTGTTTAAGAACTATCACATAAATCTGCATTTTTTGAAATCTTCTTTATTCTCCTTTAATAGTCGCTTTATTTATAAAATTTTATGTGTTATTTTATTGTTTATTTTTTAATGTTACCAAATTTAAACATTTTGCTTTAAAATCTTCTATGTACTCTTTTTTGAAATTTAAAGAAATATTTGATGTTTCTAAATCTTTTTGAATTTTCTCCTAAAGCTCATTTTTCAAATTAAAAAATTAATAGAAATTGTTTTGGGAACCTAAAGAATTTATGTCATTATCCAGAATTTTTAACTTCTAAAATATCTTATAAATTTTCATTGTTTTTAAATCGTTTCAAAACTTCTACATATCTCTTAAATTTACTCAAATTTGTTTTAAAATTGTATAATATGGCACGACGTTGCTTTAAAAACTTTTAAACCTTTTTTTCAATTTTATGAAATAATTTTAAACGTTTTGTAATCTTTTATAATGATCTCTTAGAACTCATTTTTAAAAAACTGTTTGAAACTTTTCGATGAATCTAAACCATACATTTTTCCTTTTCTTAACGCCCTAAAAAATTCAGTTTACCTAAATTTAAATTAAATCGTGGAAAATGAAAATAATTGTCTTAATACCCTTCATATTTTTTTAAAAACAATTTGGAAATCTTTAAAATTTTAAATTATGATTATAAAATGAAATATTAACTGCTTAAAATTTATTATTCAAATTATATTCAATATTCCATCATAGAACCATTAAGTCAATAATTAAATTATGTTACTTCATTTTCAGGAACTAAGTTTTGATCTTTATTTACTTTAATAATCAGGAAAGGTTAATTAGCTAATAATAAATTGACCATTTTACAAAAGAAGACCCATTAAAATATAATTCTGTTATGAAATTCAAATAACTTTAACTTTGCATCTTTTTTTTTAATTAGAACATTTATTTATAAAAATTTTATTAAATCTGAAACTTTGAACTAATTCCAGAAAATGTCAATTTTTTTAGAATCAGTTGATTATGAATTAATCAGTTTACAAAATAAATGGCTCACAACATAGAAAGCCTCAAATAATTCGTTTCGCTGATTTTAAATTTTATTTACAAAAATTTCATTTTTTAGTGACTTAATATTAATTCGAGGGGAAAAAATAAAAAGATTTTTACATATACTTTTGAAAATTGAATGAAAATATTAATCTTAGAACATCAGCATAATTCCGAAAAATTAGTTAATTGAAATAGAGATACTTTAAAAATAAATTGATTAATATTATGCAAATCATATTCAATGTTCTATTAGATAACCTACAAGTAAATAATAAATTCATTTGTAACTTGTTACTTAAATTTGAAGTAATTCTCACTGAAACCCTTAAATAATTTTTAGTTAATGCATTTTTTTTTAAATTCGAACTTTCATTTCGAAACTTTTTCTTCGTTAATAAACACGTAAACTAATTCCATAAAATGTGAGTTTTGGTAAAATCAGTTGATAATTAATTAATCAGTTCACAACATAAAAAGCATTATACACTTATTTTCATGAAAACATTCAATTAAAATATGTGTACATATTATTTAGAAAATTGAATTTAAATACTCATTACACAATATCGGAAGATCATAAAAATTTATATAATATTAGTACACGTATTTAAACGAAAAAAGAAAACTTTTATTAAAAAAATAATCGCTAATATTTAATTATATAATCTGAGAGGAAATAACATATTTATATTACCAATTTAAAATTGATTGAAATTATATTTAATTTAAAATTCAAAAATAATTTAA
>NC_046661.1:55049345-55068342 GCF_010883055.1 Belonocnema kinseyi | reverse complement strand
AGCGAAAATATGCGTTTTCGAGAGAAATGTTTCAGCTAAAAGTTTCAGGGTTTTTGACGAGCATCTACATGGTGACCTTAAAGCTGACCCTGCCGTTGTCATTCAAGGTTATTTCAAGGGCATCTTTTATTTTGAAATAAAAACCCCTATCTTTGACACCTCCAATCGAAAGAACGCAAAATTTTACGTTAAGATATGCATTAATGTCATGTAACCCGATGACCTTTGAGACCACATCTCGGTCGTATAAACTCAAACAAAGTCTATACGGCTCAAATGGAATCCCTATTTTTGACAACTTGAAGGTCAACTTGAAGGTCTGCTTCAAGGTCACCATCCACATTCTCGTCCAAAACCCTAAAACTTTTTTTTGAAATCGAAAACGCATATTTAGCTGATAGTAGGGGGGGGGGGTCCGATGCTATTTGATGACTTATTATTTTCATGGCTTTTATGTTATAGTATAAAAATATACAAGATTGTTTAATCATAACAAAGATTAGCTTTTATGACAGTCAGAATGACCTTTTTTGTTAGGACAGGTGTAAACTCGAAGTTATAAACCACTCGCCTTGGAGTCACAAAAATTCTACTTAAGACATAAATATATGTCTTCAGGGCATAAAAAATGGTCTCCATGACATAAATTTAAGTCTGGCTCCGTCTCAAAACTGAGCCTTGCTCACGTCGAACTTTTTGACTCCAGCATGTCTTGATTGGGGGCAATTCAAGTCGTAACCAAGCCGAAGTACTTTTACTCGGGTCATTAACTATTTTTTTCTAACTGGAAAAAATGTAATGTAAATAATTTAAAAAAATTAAAAGTATGCTTTTCAAAAAGTTTTTCTTCACTCCTTGTAATACTCTATTTTCCATTTCCACACTTCATTATTATTTTCTACGTTAATTATTTCCTTGAGTAAATAATGACGAGATATTCTATTAAGCCTCTAGTTGAACTCAAAATAATACAATATTTTTCACGACCTTGCACTTTCTCCGGATATCCTGATTAGCGATTTTCCATGTGGATTATAAAACAGCGGAAGATATTTTTGACGGTTTAATGAACATGTGGTTCTAAAGATTCCATGGAGAAACATTATTTTATAATATTTGCCCTCAAAATTATCAGAATTCTTTCAAATTTCGTTAAAAACTTCACAAAAAATAGTCATCTTTACTTGTAAATTGGATCTTCGGCTAACCGATAACCATCTTATAAAGCAACTTGTCTCTCCTCACTAAAAAATTATTAGTATTCTTTCTAGAAGAATGGGGCAGTGCAGCACTGCAGAAATAAACGAAGAAGGATCTAATCGATATCGTTCCGTGAGAATAAATAGCTTGGAACTGCTGGATATTTAGGACTTTAGGAGGATGGCGTGTGATAGGAATGTTTATTCACCGAATCCTATCTTTACGTGAGTTCATTCTGCATAGCGGTTCTGTGCGCGGACTTGGGCCACCCGGCGCGCCGGGGCATCTGAATTAATTATTTGTTTTAATATAAAATCTGCGGGGTGTGATTTAGTTGGCCGCCACAGGGGCAAGTAGCTCTTGGGCACATAAACAAGTCGATGTCGTGTTGTTCCCTGGGCGCGGAGATGTATGTGTGCCCTAGGCAACAAGTTACACCAGCGCCGCCAGTGTGAAAGCCGCGTTACATTCCCCCAACCCTCAAATACCATCGCCGACAGTTTACCATCTTCAGTACATTTCCGTCTATTAATATATCTTCTTGGAATGTATTCACGGGAGTAACATTTGTTAGTTAGGTATTCATTTGATTTTCTCTTTTTCCTCGCCATTTTCTTTTTATAATTTTTCATTGTTCACCCTTTAATTTTATTTTTTCTCCGTATGGTTCCTCATCCTTCTTTACTTCTCCTCTAATTTTTCTATCTTTCCTTCATTGACGCCTTTCAGCCTTTTCCTTTTAAATTTTTAGAACACTTTCCTTAGTCTATCAATACTACCTACTTTATCGACTCTTCCTATTTCTGTTTACTTCTTCCCTTTTATCTGATTAAATTATGTCTATTTAATTTTCTAACCTTTTAAAGTAACTTTTAGGAACACGATTTTCTTCATACCGCCTCCTCTTTTGAATCTGCAATAGCGAATTCCTATCTTCAGTTTCCACTCCTTTAAGATGTTACAATACTTTAAAATGTGATAGATAAATAAGCACCTTTAGAACTGAAATATTCGTAACATTATTCTATTTGTAATCTTAGGATTTCTCAACATTGCACAAATAATTTCCAGAAGCATCAATTGTTTAAAAAATCTGTTTGTCATTTATAAATGAAAGCTAAATTTCATTTCCCATTTCTAAAAAACAGAAGCTAAAATAGTGTAACTTTGCTAAACAGTAATTCAATGTTAATATTTTATCCTAGTCTTTTGCAATGCCTTCCGCAAGAAAGCACAGCCAAAATTTCGATTCTAATTTTGTTTCAGCTATGTTCACTGGCATGACCAATGTCAAATCGGAAAAAAGAATTGAATTGCTTTAAGTGCTCGAAAGTCGTACTGCTCTTGTCAAACGAATGTTTATTTACTTCTATGCGGTTTGTTCGGTTTCATCATTTATTTTCTTTAAGCAAAAAGTCGACAACATGAATTTTGAATAATGGATTCTCCAAGAATATCGTGAAGATTCTAAATTCTTTCTGGACGATTTAACTGCACCTGCGTCACGTCTCTGTGAGTATAATCAATTGTTAAAGCAAATCGAGCAACGAACACAATATCTGTTGGTTTGCGCGCCACACAGAAAATTGCCACACGCGACAGCGTGCATGGATTCTCGAGATGCTGGGTGCGAGCTTTGTATACATATGCAGAGCTGTAGACACTTCGTAAAAAGAAATTCGAAGTTGCAAGTGCTCCTCTCTGCAAATAAGCTCGCACTTTCACCTTCGTATCAAATCATCCAGGCGGACAAAGCTTTGCGCTTAAGGGTGTAGGTTAAATCAGACTCTGAATTTTTTTACATTCTCATCAGAGAAGGTATTAGATTTGTGTAAAATTTGACCCCTCCAGTTTTTGTGAAATGCCCACGTTTTGAGAACCCCAGAATCCGAAAAACAGGTTTTTACAAATGTGTCAGCCAGCCATTTTGGATAAAAATTCAAAAAGTGGGCACATTTCGAATATTTTTGAGACCACTTTGTTCAAGATTCAAAAAGTTTCTGTACGGTTATTCATAGTATTCAAAATGTCGAACAAATTATCCCAATGACTTTTTTCAAAAAATAAAAAATTACCAGAGTTATAGTTTTTGTCAAAAGGTCCACGTTTTGAGACCTCTTGAATCCGAAAAACAAGTTTTTACGAATGTATCTGTCTGAATGTATGTCCATCTGTCTGTCGTTATGTCTATCTTTATGCCTGTCTCTGCCTGTCTGTAAGCACGATAACTTTTGAAATAAATTAATCTATTAGAGTGGCTCAATATTGGCTCAATATTGGGACGATTTAAATATAACATGGTTTGTCGTGGTAAAAGTGACACTTGACCCAGTAATGTACCGTCACTGGGCCAGATTTTGGCCGATTCTCGTGAAACATGGTTCCCTGTAAGTGAGGCTTGACGCAATAAAGTGCCGATACTGGTCCAAGCGTCGGTGGAGGATAGGCAAATATAAGTAGTCAATTGAGGCTGCCAGCAGTGGCTCAACATTGGGCCGATTTAAATAAAACATCGTTTGCCGTGGTAAAAGTGACACTTGGCCCAGTAATGTGCCGTCACTTGTTAAGAATTGGTCTTATCCTCTCGAAACATGGTTCCCTATACTAACAGTGAAACTTGGCGCAATAAAGTGCTGACACTAGCCCAAACATCGGCGGAGGATCAGCAAATAGAAAAAGCCAATATAGCCTGTCAGTACTGACTCAAAATTTGGCCGATTTAAATAAAACATGGTTTGCCGTGATAAAAGTGACACTTGGCCCAGTAATGTGCCGCCACTGGGCCAGACTTTGGCTGATCCTCGTGAAACATGGTTCCCCGTACTAAAAGTGATACTTTGCGTAATAAAGTGCCGATACTGGGCGAAGCATCGATGGAGGACCGGCAAATATAAAAAGCCAATATTGGTTGCCAGCACTAGCTCAACACTGGGCCGATTAAAATACCGATATTGGCCCAACTTTAGCCGACCTTTGGCTGCCAAAATTGGACCAACACTGAGCCGTGTATTCAGCTCCGGAAATTCGCAATTGGGGTATGATAAGGGTCTTACAACAAAACAACAAAAATAATGTGAAATCATTCTTTTTTAGCTTTGGTCCAATAGTCCCAGGTGCAAAATTCGGTAGGATGCCAGAGCTTGACCATCGGCCCAAAGTCGGCCCTGCTATTGTAACCAATCTACGGTAATCAGAAATGGGCCGACTAAAATGTTTTCAAGCTGCCATGGTCGTACCGGCGTTGGCGATGGACGTCGGCTGCGATCGAAAAGCCGACCGTCGGCCCAACTATGGTACGACAATCCGATAAATTGTGGCAGATTGTTCGGTACGACCGCAATAATGCAGTCTGTCCGACTCTGGATGCAGCAGTCGGATTGTTATAAGTTACCTTGATGAACCCGACGGTCGGTCAAACCTTGGCTTGAGTATAAGCAGACCGTCGGATAAACCCTATTTAATTGTTATAAAAAGACCGTGAAATTGCAGTCGGCGCGACTGTGGTCAAGAGTTGGCCCGTCCGCTGACATCACATGTGCCCGTAACATTGGTTGCACATAACCTATTTCATTTCGATAGATACGCTTTCGGCCACAGTTGATCTGCTCTTATCATTGGGAGGTCGAATTGGTGTGTTACTCGTAGAAATTTATAAATATTCAAAATAAACCATTACAAATTCTTAACCAAAAACAGGAACGTTCGAGGGTAAATATTTCTTGTTTAGGTATCTTTTAAATTATCAACTTTAGTTTCAAATCAACAAAAATGCAACAACTTTGTTAATTTGTGACACAATATCATAATTAAAAATGTCGAAGTGAAACATTCAAAATTATTAATTGAATACAGCTACATATTCAAAATGTATCTATTTTAATATATAATAAAGTCAATTTTAAACCCTGCAAAATTGAAAAATTCAAGAAAAAAGCATCGAACACTGAATATTTTCAAAGTATAGCTTCCCGAATGGTCAAGCCTCTTCCCAAATTAATCTATTTAAAAAATAGAACAATTTTCTTTAAAAAAAGCAATCGAGAACTAGACATTCAAAATTTATTAATTTAAATATCCTATCCAATAATATTTTTAAGTGAAGAATCTATACACTTCAAAATTAGAATCATAATCATCTTTTTTTTATATTTTAAATCAGATTTTTAATTTCTTATAAATAAATAAATATGACGAAAAAATTGCCATTTTTTTCTATGTTGGAATCCCCTAGTTAAAGATGCTCCAATATTATAAGATAAACAAGCGAATGCATTTATCAGGCATTTTTCTACTTTTCCAACATTTTCGACAACGCTTTCGTTGTCAGACACCCAAATAATGCATATATTTATTAAATTTGTTGAAAAAATCATAGAATGTATCAACTCATTATGCATTTTGTTGAAATTATCATGAAGGTCCCAAATGAAAACACTGACCTAAAAAAACAACTAATTTTTCGGTCCACAGGTGCGCAAATTATGCGTTTGTTTGTTAAATTGGTTTTAAAAGATCATAAAATTTATCAACTAATCATAAATGTTGCTGAATTTATTATGAAGATCCCAATGAAAGTCTGAAATCGAAAAAAAAAATTCCGTTGACAAATGTCCCAATAATGAATTTGTTTATTAAGTTTGTTAAAAAAATAAAATTCATAAAAAATTAAGAATTTTTCTGAAATTATTATGAAGTTCCTAATTAAAAAGTTGACATCGAAAAATCGAATTTCTATATCCACAAATGTCTGATTAATGCATTTTTTAATTAGAATTGTTTTAAAAAATCATTAAATCTATCAACTAATTATAAATGTTGTTTAAATCGTCATAAAGTTCCCAATTAAAAGGAATGGTATGGAAAAAAAAGAATTTTACTGACGATAAATGCCCGAGTAATGCATTTGCTTACTAAATTTGTTTAAAAAAATATATTAATCATCAAATTAGGAACTTTTCAAAGATAATTATAGAGTTTCTTATTTTAAAAAAAATTGAAACAGAAAAAAGAGTAAATGTTTCTGTCGAAAAATTCCTGAATAATGCATTTGTTCATTAAATTTCTTTGTAATTTTAACAATAACAATGTCAAGAAAAATTTCTTAATCATCATGTTGTTTTTATCAAAATTTCTCGCAATATAACTTAAAAAACGTAAAATTACGGAAAATCGTAGAAGAAATTCTTGCAACAAATAATTTTTTTATACATTTTTTTATTATTTAATATTGGAGTATTTTTAAATAATGTGAATCTATAAAACTTAGGCGATTTCAAGAATCTTTCTGTTATTGAGGAACAGCTGGAACGTTTAACTATTCAGCACCGTTTTTCTAACCAAACTTCAAGTACTTCGATAGCCAAGTGGTTAGAGTGCGCGCTAAAATACCCTAGTTTAGGTAGTTTATGTAGGCTTCTAATCCTGTCAGGGTGAGATTTTTTAAAGCGTTAAAGCGTACGATTATTAGCGTAAGTAACCGTGTATGCGAATTATGTATTTGAAAATGATTAAAAAATAAAAATTATATAATAATAATTTAAACAATAACTTTTTTAAAATTAATTTTTGTCAAAGGTTGGGCCGGCGTCATCTTAATAGATGGCCCATATATAAGACCAAATGTCAGCTCGACTTTGAGAAGCCAAAGGCGGTACACCGTTATCATTTAGCTGGCTGGCCCCACCAGTGGCGCACAAAGTTGGACCGACTGTCGGACGGTTGGCCTGACCGTGGGCCGACAGTCGATTCGCCCCTGGGAGGGCCAGAAACTATGAATCAATCGATTTGTCTCGAATCAAGAAATCTGTTATATTCTTGCATCAACTTTGAATTATCTTAACGAAAAAAGTTGAACTATACCATTTTTTTAAATTTTATTAAGTGCTGAAAAAATTCAATAAATATTTTTAGAAATCCTTCGGTTAGTTTCAAGATATTAGCGGTTAAAATACACCCTTCAAAGTTCATTAATTTTTCCAACCCGTTTTCAAGCTATCGTGTTTACAAAAAAGTGTGATATCCACACACAGGCTCACACACACACGCCGAAACATCCGGACAATTTCTTAGAACATTATATTAGACTATTGTGCAGAATTCCTAAAAAATAAGAAACAAGAATCCCGTGGCCAAATTTGATGGAAGGGGATTTGGTTGGTTGCCTTCTCATTTTTCTTTCCTCTTTTATTATTTTTGGTCCAAAAAAAGAATTTCTCTCTGTTCTTTTTTAGAAATATTTTCATCTTTTTCAAAGTAAAATAGGACCGTTTTATGGTGATTGTCCAAATTTCTTCGTTAGATTCTTGTTTTATTTTCAGGAATTCTGCACATTAACTTTATTATTAGACGTTAAATAAAAAATTTAATTTGATTTTAATCTGACTTAAAGTTCTAGAATTTTAATTTTATTAGATATTTTTAAATTGAGGAAGGTTTAATTGAATGAATATAAAATTTTGAGAAAAGTTTACCTTTACGAAGCTTCCTCTATGAGGACGAAAAAGTATTTATGAATCAGAACTTTCCCGAAAAATGAAAATTCTCGAAATAAAATAACACGACGGAAAATATTTATTCCTGAATTTTCAAATGACCGACTTTTAAACTTCGTGGAAATGATATGGAGTTGTTGAAACGCTTCTATAAATCAGAGAAGAAAAGAGAAAAAATAAAATAAAAAAATAGCTACTTAACAATATTTTGTTTGCTTCTAGTCAAAATTATAGTTCAGAAAATAGTAAATTGTGGAAGTATAAAATTCCGGAGAACAGTGACTTTCAAAAAATTCTAATTCTCGCAAAAAAACTTAATAATATATACTTTTTTCATCAAAATAATATTTTATTTTATATTGCGCTTATAGGGTAGATGTGTCGTTTGTGGCCACTTTGAGATTTATAAGTAAATTTAAAATATTTAGTTTTTACTATACTAAATGTAGTAAATGTACTGTAGTAAATGTACTAATGTAGTAGTAAACGCTGTGAATTCTTTTCTATATTTGTTAAAAGTATAGTTTAATAAATAATTGAAAACATAATCTGGACGCGTGTTGTACCTCGGTAATTTTAATTATTTCTTATAAGAATCTGCAGAACATCCAGTTAAGTGAATTACTGATATTTGTTGAAAATCATAATCTTCTTTAAATGTTTATAGTATATAGTACTTAAAAAACTTAATAATAAGTAAAAAAACATACATTTACTGATACCAACCTAAAATATGAATGAAAAAGCCCATGGCCACAACTGGTATAGCAAAAGTATACAAGTGCTACTATTGGTCATGCCATGGCCACAAGTGGTGTATACGTTTTCCAGTTTTGCGCATACTACTTATTGATTTAATGCGTTAGATTATTCACACGTATATTATTCAGTTCTTATCGGTAAAATTATTGGCAAAAAATTTCAATTATCAAATTAAGAACTAATTTTTATATTATTCATATTTTATAGGATAGAATGCCGTCAACAGTAAAAAAGAAGACCGCGGAGAAAATTCGTAAATCACCTTCAGCTACAATTATTAAACCTAAAAGGACACTTTTTACGTATTCAGAAGCTGATTTAAAAAAAGCATTGGAATCAATTAAAAATGGGACCGCTATTGCAGTTCTTCTTTCCAGTGATGAAGTTATCCCATCATCACCTGTTATTACTTAAGTAATCGAACCTGATGCAGTTTCTACTGCTAACAAAGAAAATGTATCTCATTATAATAAATACTCTATTGATACGTCGAAAGTCTTAAGATGAATTTATGGGTGAAATAATTGTGTGGCCTAAAAAAACAGTCTTCAAAGAGAAAATGTGCTGTTGAACATTTACCTTCAGTAATAACAGCTGATAAATGGACAGAAATCATGGGAGCTAAAGAAAAAGAGAAAACGATGAAAAAGAAGAAAAAAACTGAAGAAAATTGAAAAAGAAGAGAGAATTGAAAAACAGAAAAAATTAAAACAAGAAAAAATCGAGGACATAGCTTAAAAAACAACTAGTTGAGAAGAAAACCTGTTAAACCGCGCAAAATTGTAAAAAATAACTAATATATCTCTATTGGGATCTGAAATCTTAAGGGCACCACTAGCGGCTATTTTTCGGAAAAGAGGTGTAAAATGAAACTTCAGTTTCTATTATTGCATTTTGTTTGCAAACTTCAAATTTAGAAACTCTTCTTGTCTAAATAATAAATACTTCAATTTTCCCCCTCATAAACAGTTTAAATGTAATATTAACTATCGACAATTCAATGCAAAATTTAATTTATATCAGCTTGAAATGACAAATCAGCAGTAACTTTCTTCAGATTTGACGTTATGTTGATATATCTATACCTAAAATAATACTTTTATTTATATCCTGCTTTGATTATTTTCACTCCGAATGCTGAACAGTTATTAAAGAATAAAAACGATAAGTACTTGATGATTATAAATTTTTCTTTAATCTTTTTTACTGACTGTGGAACAAGCTTGGAAATTAGCTTGGATTTCGTGAATTTTTTACTTTATTCTGTTTTATTTCTCGAATCATACTATCAGTAAATGCTGTAAATGTACTGCAATATTTTTCTTAATTTTTTTAAAATCGGAGTTTATTTACGGTTCAGAAAAACCGAAGATTTGCATGCTTTCGAGCAATAGAAGAGCAACAAAATACTTTGTTCTTCGCTTTTTGTGGGGAAAGCTCCATTGATAAAGTTTGATATATTTTATTTGTAACTTTTTATTTATCAATTTTTATTTTTTCCCCGGTTTCACTATAAAAAAAACTGTAAAAACTTTAGAAAAATTATTTTCGTATATTCGTCTATACTTCCCGTCAAAATTTACCTACGCTCAGGGCTTTACGATTCTGTCGCCAGGTGGCGTATTCGAGTTCATCAGATCCAATGTGTGACAATTTTATTGTATTTTGTTTAATTATATTAAAAATAAATTGATATAGATTCTAGAGCCTATAAAAATTCATACTAATAACGTCTTCTAGGAAGATAATAATAATAAGGTGGAGTGGGGTAGGGGCAAGCTCTGAAAAGTCCAAAATGCCAGCCTTTCAATCTAGGAGAAGTTCATTAATGGTTGGAAGGTCGCGTGTAGAGAAGAGAAGCTGCTCAGAGCTGTTGGTCAGCATCTGCGGCCGGCAGCCCACTAATCACCACTAATGTTAATATTATGCAGCAAGCACAATGATCTACGTGGAACCTCGATAAACCACAAACGTAACTTGGAGATGCATGCACCTCTCACATGCGATTCACTTGTAATGCCCAACACCAGTTTCCACTTGTATGTACCAGTTCTCGACCCATCGACCATGCAACGACCTTTCAGCAACGGAATAGGCATGCGGGCACTAGGATCGCATCGTTTAGTAATCAAAATTGCTTTTGCTTTGATTTTACATGCCAACATACACCATCGATATAAATACTTCCTCTATTTAAAAAAAAAAATGATATTGGGGAATTCCTATTGCGAATTAATACTTCCGAGAAGCTCAGCTCAACACGAAATTCTCCAGAATTTAATTTTCTAAGAATAGTGTTACAATTATTACTCGCAGATTAGAAAAATTAAACTGTTTTAGAATTCCGCACCCAAAGATGTAATTTTAAATTTCGATTATAACATTTTTGATGAATATATAAATTTGTTTAATCTAAACGAAATTTGTTTGAGTATAACGATGGCGAGTTAGAATAAAATTAATTTTATTTGAAATATTCCTGAAACCTTTCAAAATTCTTCAAAAATTTATACATTTGATGATCAAAATCTTAAAATATCTACATTTTTGTTTAGCTTTTTGAAATATTTTCAAGTTTTAAATTATTTTTAATCACTTCAAAACTTCTAAATATCTCTTAAACTTACTCGATATATGCAAAGATCAAGAAGGTAAAATTGTTCTGTTGGCCAAAAAAACCCATTATCAATAGTCTAGGAAGAAACTGTATTTGAGATATTTTTTGTTTTGTTATCTGTACGTGACAATGACTTGCTACTGCAAATTGATACACTTGCACTCAGAAAAAAGTTCTTGGATTAAAAGATTTCTTTGAATCAACGAAAAATATTAATTGGCTCTCAGTTTGAAAAAAGTTAATTTGATCCAAAGAAATTTATTTTGATTCAAAGCTTTATTTGATAAATGTGTCTCTTTATCCCAAATGAATTTGTTCTTCAATTTGAAATTATCTCCTTTACTTTAAAGTTATTTCCAATTAACTAAAAACAAATTATTTTAAAGAAGCGGTTTGTTCAACACAAAATAAATATTTTCCTTAGTGTGAAATGAACGAGATGAATAAAGCAAAGTAATACAGATTATGTGTATTAAATTGAAAAAAGGAATTATTCATATGTAAATATTTCCTTTTTCCAATTTTGAGGCAATAAGTTGTCTTGGCCTTATTATAACGTTAATACGTTATGTTGATGGAAGCGAGGACGAAAGTAATGTTTCTAGCCTATTTATTTATCAGACTTCCATTTTCCAAGCTTTCATTTTAATTAATATCAAAACATTTTAAAATATAGTAGGTAGGTTTGAAAGCGTTGAAAAGATAAGATATTAATTGAAATTTAAAAAGATTGATAAAAACTTTAAATAAAATGTACACTTTTAAAGAGTTTGAAAATGAAATTAAAAGCATTTTAAGAATTTGGAAAATGACCTAGAGAATAACAAAACTGTATTTCAAATATACAATATAATAATATAAATCAGATAAAATTAAATCCATGTTTTCATTGTAATTTTGCCCTACTCAATTAGGAATTTTCTACTAACTTTTAGCGGCTTACTTTTCTTCAATTAAATGAGTAGAATTTAACTTCAGAAATAATCTAAGACATTTTGTAACGCAGTAGGTAAAATCTGTTCAATTGCATAGTCAAAAATACTTTCAAACGGACATTTTCAATTTTTGACTCTTTGAATGAACATTTATTTAATTTAGGATGTTTTCATTTTAAAATTATGAAATTATAATATTTGAAGGAGTGAATACATTTCAAATCAGGTAGGTTCTTCCCTTGAAGTTGCAGAATCTCTAGGGGACAAAATACGTGTTTTTTTAGAGAAAATTAGCCGATACGTATTTTTGTGTTCTGTGAAAACAAAATTTTTATACGATATTATGCGTATTTGAATTTTTGGCTTCGTTTTTCAAAAACCCCCAATTTTTTCTTTAAACATATATAAATTTTGACCTAATTGAAATATTCACAATTTATTTTCAGATTCTGCCGGAGTTTATCGCCTTCTTTCGAAATCTGCGGGAAAATAATCGAAATTAATAAAACGGCGCCGGTTCTTCTGAAAATACTTAAAGTCGATTTTCTCAAAAAACCCACACTTATACTTGTTGTATTTTTTTTTTTAATTTAAACTGTCACAAGAAAAACATCTTGTGAGTTCTATTTTCGTATCGTTCTTGCTTAAAACAACAGATACGTAAAAACGTTAAGAAAATAGTTTGCACAGTTAAAAAAGTTCTAAAACAAATTTCTTTACTTATTTACGACATCTTCTACCGCTTCAAAAAAATTCAATATTTAAAAAAAATTCTTGATCACGAATGGATTAACCAGCATAAAATTTTAGAATATTTTTTCATATGGAGAAAAATAGGTGAAATTTTGTAAAACTTATTTAACTGTGCAAACTACTTTCTTAACATTTTTTCGTATTTGTTGTCGTAAGCAAGAAAAATACGAAAATTCGATTTTGTAAAGAAAATTCTCCTGGCCACAAAAGTTATTTAGCCTACATAAAACTTATAAGCTATTTTTCTTATGATAGTACATATTCAAAAAAAAAACAAAAAAACAATAGGGTCTTTTGGAAAAATGAAGCCAAAAATTCCAATACGCATAACTTAATGCGAGTTTCATTGAAGTGTAGAACCTGCCTAACACTTTAAATTACCTATTATTTAGTTTTGAACGCTTCAAACTTATATTTATGAAAAAAGCGTTTATCATATATTCTAATATATATACTATAATAATATAATTTTAAATAGTATAATATATGACATATAATATAATATATTCATCAAATTAAATACCTTCTGTTTTTCTCGTGCATTTTGGTTTATTTGGGCCACCGTGGCCAGAGTGGACTTGCATTTGGGATAAGGACGCATTTAAATGGAATGGGCATGGAATGGAATGAAATGTAAAATGGGCAAAGAGAGAGAATATAATAGATGCATACAATTAAGCGAATTTTCAAAACTAAACAAATTAAGGCTTCCTATCTAGAATAAATTGGGAGAATCATCAAATAGAGTAATTGTCTTAATAATTCTTGTTTGGCCTAAATTAACACATTCTTTAATAATATTTAGCCTTCCTATTGTATCAATAAAGTTAAAAATGTTACACATTCACGTTCTTTTATCAGACTTTTCCACTTACAGATTTTAAAAAATTTTTTAAGCTTTTTTTAATCAATATATACTGCCCTAAATAAATATATATATTTTCATAGTGGTTCTGCACGAAAAAATGTTATAAAATTTCTTGTTTGCAGTGGGGTTTAAATTTTCTTAAGTTTAAATTTTTTATATTGTTAAAGATTAAAAAACAATCTTCTGCGTTTCGAAAAACCTTCTGTGAAAAAATGCAGTAGAAAATAAATACCTAAGATCCAGGAATCCAATTTGGATCGATATACAACTTTTGTTTTTAATTTCCAATTTCAATATCTGAGTCAACATAATGATCACTAGTATTTTCACGTTTCTTAGGATTTAATAGTCCCTATTCAAAATGGTCTGTTTCTAAATTCTAATATCGAAAAGAGCTAAAAAAGAGTTATGTAAAATTTTAAGCCACAAAATATTTAACAGAACTTCTAGATAATGATTGATATGCAGATTTAAATTTAACGAATTACGGTAGGTTTTATTAGCACTCTATGCACGAGTTACAAGAACAAAAACTACATATTTAAGGTAAAAAAATCACATTTTAGGAAACACTAAAAATAGTTTGAAATATTGAAATATGCATAGAAAAATGCTAGTAAAAGAATATCTGAAAAAACAAGAGTCCAGCGATAAAATTCAGACCACACACCCTTAATTTTGTTATTAACATTTTTTTAAATCCCAAATAAAAGAATGGGAAATATAAATAAGGCAGCATCAAAAACCCTTTCTCCTTTATTTCTTCTTAGGATTTTATTTTTGTATAGATCAATCAAAAAATATTTTATTTTAATCTACCGTCTGTCGTAAACACCGAAGCATTGGTAGTTGTTTGTAATTTTTTTTTTATTTTAACATTTAAAAAACAAATAAAAAAGAAGTGAAGAAAAACTAATTATGGGGATTTGTAGGTTGCATTTTTTCTTTCCTCTTCTTATATTTTACTGTTTGAATTATCATTGGCTGGAAGTCTACAAATTATACTTATGCAGCTATAGATATATTATATTATTATATTCACCTATAGAATTCAGGACAACCGTCAGGGTGAGGACCAGAGCGTCAGAGACCCTCATTTTTCAAATAGAAGAAAAACTGATAATGTTGTTGATGAGCGTCTTGTTAACAGTGGAACTATGATAACTATCCTGGTACTTCGTTCGAGTATATATAGTCGCCACCTCGGACATTATAGGCTTAAATTTCCCCTTCTGAAATTTTTCTTTTTTCCGTTTCTAGGAAAAAAATTGTTTACTAAATGTAACTCTGTACCTTGTTTGCGGTTGAAATACTGCGTAAATATCACTTTTAGATGCTGTTTTCTGGTCTGTTAAATTATTAAAGAAGATTAGTAACTTTTTGCTCTATTAATATTGTAAATTAAAATAAATGATTTTTAATGCTACTATATAATTATTCTGTTCATGACATTTTGCTATGAGCCTAAAATTTGTAAACTTCTTTACATTTTTAAAGAGATGAAAAAAATGAAATTATGGAGAACAAACGGAGGATATCTTCATTTAGGAAGTGTATACACTGTTGGTACTAGTAAACGAATAATAGGTACCAGTAACAAAACAATTACCATTACAGACAATATAATTTCTTAATAAATTGAAAAATAATCAGGTTTTTTTTTAAAGTCAATTTTAACTTTCAAAGATTTCGAAATATTTCAAACAAGAATCTGGAAAATTTTAAGGGACTTTTTTTAATTTAGAAGGATTTTAAAACATGTTAGGAAGCTTTTGAATTATTTTGAAAGATATTTAGAAAATCTATACGATTTAAAAGGATTCGAAAACGATTTAAATCTAGAGAAGATTGTGAAATACTTAAAACAAAATGTAGTTTATGTTTTAAGATTATAAAAAAAAGGTTTAAAGTATTTTGAACAGTTCAGAAAAATCGAATATAATTCTTTACCTTTCCAAGGAAAAGGACCCAACGCCAAATGTACAGAAAACTGCTTTTTATGATAATGTATAATTAAATTTTTTGTTGTAATTTCGAATATGCAAATCAATCATTCAACAACAAATATCAAAATATAGACCAATTTCACTTAAACAATGGCCCATATTTTTTAGATTAAATACATTGAAAATTGATATAAAAGTTTTGTACCCAGAAACTTGACAGATTCACGATTTCGTATATAGAGGATGTTTGTAGATTGTTTTAACACTCCTCAAATATTCAAGTAAAGAAATCGATAATTTCTAACTACCAAAGTGACGTTAGATTTTTCCATTATATCATTATGGTCAGAAATCACGGCACAATATAAACGTCAAAAACAACCCCTAGCAGGGTTGTTCGTCGACTTTGTTTAAAGGGCTGTTTTAACATTCCCTACACATTTAAACAAGGAAATCGACATGTCCTTAGAAGCAAAATCACAGGAGATTTTTCGATGTTAGTATTGGTGTCCGAAATCAATTTTCATCACACGTAGCAAACATATGCTAGCAGGGAAAGTGGTCGAATTCGTCTGAAGGGCTTCTTTAAGAACCCTCGAGCACTCAAGCGAGGAAATCGAAATTTTCTAAAAGCAAATCATAGAAAAGGTTTTGTTATACTTTTAGGGTTGGAAACCACTTTAAAACAATTGTAAGAAACATCCCCTACAATGAAAATTTTTATAATTTATGGAAAGGGTTATTTCAACATTTCATAAAGATTCAAGCACGAAAACAGACATTTTCTAACTACCAAAGTTAAGAGATTTTTTAAATTATAGTTTAAAGGTCGGGAATCACTTTAAAAGAAATTTAAGACTAATGAAATTCTATTTATTTAAAAGAGAGCTTCCATAAAGGATGTCACAGTTTTAGGGGGGAGGGGTAGTTGAATTATGACAGTCTGTGACAATTTTACAGATTCCATTTGTCAAAATGTGGTAATGGAGGGAGGGTATCAAAAATTCGCCAAAAAACGATGACATTTTATATGGAAGCTCCCAAACGCAGACGTTGTATTTTCAAATCTCAATAGAAAAAACACGAAAACCGCTGAATTTCAACAGTTTAAATATTAGGGGATTTTCTGATTGAGATTTCAAAACAAAGAATTACTCTAATACATTATTAGAAAACTACCCGATCATGTAACCGAATGTCTTCAAACAATTTTTTCGTTTGCTAAAAATTATTTACCAAATAGTGGTCGGCAATGCATACAATACTTAGTTTACTTTTCTATTATTGTTAGTTCTATTATTGCGGCTATATGACCCGTAAGGTAACTCTGTGTCTGCCGTGATGGTCCTTTCGATTCAGATACCAAATTATATTGAATCATTTTAAGTAACTGATGGCTAAACAAAAAAATGTTCAAATAAAAATTATAACATAGAAAAAAATTCCATCATTTAACAGTAATTCAGTTTTAAAATATCAAAACTGTCAAATTTTAGAATAACATTTATATGAAAGTACAAAAAAATCAATGAAAATGTTAAAATAACCCAATATTTAAATTGGGAAAAAAGAAAAATCATATAGGTGATATTTATCAAGTGCGTGCTTTTGTGCCTGATCGAATTTTGCCGTGTTTGTGATTTCCTGTGAGTGAAAAAGTATTAGTGGTATTAGTTTTAGAGTAAATAAGGTGAGGTGAAATAGATAACGTGTCTAAAGAATTATTTTGTTTTAATTTTAAACCCGGAACTTATAAAAACGTAGTGTTAGTGAAGTTGACGAAGTATGATTTAGGATCAGGTGACTAAGCCTACTGAAAAATTTCAAAATGTTGCGTTCATATTTTTGGAATGTAGCTGAAAATGGTACACATCCGTGCTCGTCGTCAAGGTTATCGCATCTTTCAGAGAAAACTTTACTCCTAAACTCTCCAGGTCTGGAATTTTGCCTTGTACTAGGATTTAACCTGATAAGTTTGATAAGAGCTTATTTTTGTAGAAACACTGCAGCCTCAAATCGTGGACAAGGGATGAATAAGTGGGAGGGGGGGTCAAATGCACCAAAGTCTAACATCTGGGATGATCTTGGATTAACAAAAGTAAATTCGTTACAAAATATCTAGTGTTTATCCGAAGTTTTTGAGCAATTATCCATGACACTTCTATAATTTCGAAAAAGTTCTAAAAACATAATTTTAAACCGTTACAATAATGCAGTGGTCATTAGATTTTTTTTCTTCTGTATAATAGAGAAATGGTTTCATAGTATTTAAATTAAATTAATAGGCATTGTATTTTCATAAATCAATGAAATGAAGCTTGCAAAGTACACTAGCAAAGTACTCCCCATCAAATATACAGAAAAACACTTTTTTCTAAATTTCTAATTATAATCTTGTTAAATAATTTCCAACCTGCAGATCAACAATTCAAACGAAAATTACAATTTTCTGTCTATTTCCTAATAATTATCAGAAAATAGACAGTTTATCAGAAGAAAGCCCGTTTTTATTAAACAGTTGCTAAACTTTTAATTTTTACACGTATATTATTAGAAAAGTTCGTTTAATATTGAAATTTTATCCTTCTCAAAAACTTTTTGTCACATATGGCTAGATGCCTTATATATTGTGAATTAGACGCACTGATAACAAATTCTTGTGACCATAAACTTGACAGATTCACGATTTTGTTTATACGGGATGTTACAACCAAATTATCGATTTTATATCCCCACGTAACGCAATTCTTCAACTCTCTGTGTTATTTGACTCTTTGCGTTTTTCGATATTTTGTAATAATAGACAAGCCCCCCTATTATTAAAGTAAGTCAGGTAATACCTGAACATCTCCTAACACGAGCAATTCGGTAAGTTGGTTTCTGACAGAAATTTAAATTTCTAAGGGACGTTCAAACTACCCTTGAAATAAATTCAACGACTTTTTCTGCCAGGGAATGTTTCTTATAATTATCTTAAACATATAGTATTCCTAGCTCAAAAAGTATAATAACAAATTTTCATTTTACTTTTGTTGTTAAGAAAACTTGATTTTTTTGCTTCAATATATAAGGGATGTTAAAATAACCCTCAAAATTAATTCAACAATGATATGTTTTCCACATTTACTGTGAAAAGATTTCCCACCCCAGCACTATAATCGAAAAATTCCCTGTGATTATGGTTATTACAAAATATCAATTTGCTTGCTTGAATTTTAGAAGGATGTTAAAAGAGACCCTAAAATAAGGGTTAACACGTTCTCTCATAGAATATGTTTCCCACGTTTATTGTAAACTGTCCTTCAGACCTCAATAGTATATCAAAAAATTTATACCAGGTGTATACATATGAAACCGGTATTTTTTCAAGAAAAAAACACATTTATTTCAAGAGAATGATAACAAATATTTTATTCAAAGTATGC
>NC_046661.1:55027616-55049245 GCF_010883055.1 Belonocnema kinseyi | reverse complement strand
ACGCCAATTAGCACAAATGGTAAGTTCCGACAGTGCCTACAAGTGTGCCTACTGGCCGCTAGATGGCAATACCGGTTTCATATGTATACACCTGGTATTCCATACGATTCAACGATTTTTGTTGTTAGGAAATGTCGATTTTCTTTATTAAATATTTAAGGGATGTTAAAACAACCCTTAATATAAATTTAACGACCTTTCCTACTTAGAATTACTTTCTACAGCTTTGTCAAGTGATTTATCACCCTAATAGTATAATCCAGAAATCATTCATGCTTTTGCTTCTTACGAAATATCAATTTTCTCCGTTGAAAGAAATCCTTGAGTTGAATTCAAACACTTTTTCAGCTAGGATGTGATTAGAACGTTTAATGTGAATAGACCCTTTCATTTAAAAGAGGAAGAAAACGTGACGTCATGAACACCTTCATATATTTCAAGCAGTTTTTACTTCTGTTTCGTAAGTGTGAAAAAGACTTCCCATATCTTTGTCTTTTTGCCTCTTGCGAACATTGCACGAAACATTTGAATATTGTCTGACATGCATCCTGGTCTTTTCCTAATATGAAAAGGTCTATTGAGTTCCAATCCCAATAGTACATCCAGAAATCTCCCATTAATTTTATTTTAGGGAATGTCGGTTCCCAATACGTCAAGTTTATGGGTAAAAAAGTTTGTTTCAGTGGATCTGATATAAAAAAATACTCCACAAAATTTGAGGCATCAAGGAAAATATAAGCAAAATTTTGTGAGAAAAACAAAATTTAATAATAGACGAATTTTTATATTAACGCTCACGTAAAAGTTGGAAGTTAGACAATTGTTTGAGTAAAAATTGTTAATTTTTCTGATAAATTTCTTTCAAACTATTGTTCTGCAGTTTCCAAATTACAACAAAAATTTGTGATTAGAAACTTTGACAAAAAGCTATTTTTTATTTTAAAAAATGAATTCTAAGAAAATATTAAAATTTTTTTTAGATATTTCCAAACTTGTCAAAAATGAATCTGGAAGATGTTAAGGCAATTTTTTTTAATTTTGGAAAACGTGTAAACAAAAAGTTCAGAATAGTTGGCTTTACCTTTAAAGTAATATTTTGATTTTATTCCAATATTTGCCAACATAAAAATAATTTCTAAACATATCTCAACAAATAAATATGAAAATATAACAAAAATTGATGATTTATTAAAGGTATGTACTTAAATTTCAATGTATAAATAAGAGAAAAACAAGTATTACGATAGTAATTACAATATTGTATTCAGTTGATAAAAATAAATACTATATACAAACTGAGAAAGCGAAAAAATAAATAGCATAAGAATTTTATTTCGGTAATTCTTTGTTTATTACTTGACCTGAAGATTCATAAAAATGGCATTATAATTTTCATATTTTCAGTCTCGAGAAGCAGATCTACTTAGTTCTTATATTAACTTTTAAAATATTGTACATGCTTTATATCTAAAGATTGTCGTTAAATACAAAAAATTAGACTTAAAAAGTAAAAGGGTACTTCTTCATCTGCTGAATTTTTGTATACTTATTGTAATTAATACCAATAAACAATAATTATTACGTTGATTTGAAATAATGTTATTTTCATTTAATTTAAAATTGAATAATTCCAAATTGCATTTTCACCCATATAGTCATTGTCTGATCGTATACATTAAACGAAGCTTATGCTGCTGTGATATTTATTTTTCTTAAGTCCTTTTCAAGAATAAAATTTAGTTATTCAATCTGAGAATCACAGTTTTAGGTAGACAAATTATAACAATCCTATGAAAATATTAAAAAAATATCTTAATTGTTCTTTTTTCACAAACATATAACATATTGTCTATAATAACAAAGCAAACATATAACATATTGTCTATAATGACAAAGGGTGGTGAAAAGAAAAGTTTCGCCCAAAAAATTTGTTTTCCCCGAATAGTAAAAAATACATTTTTTTCCTCACAAGAAAGCGAAAAATGTCCATAAAGAGAGATGGAGATGAAAAATTTACCACAGAAACTATCGACATCAAAAAACTAAAATACTTTTCTGCCATTATATAACATCTAAAAGTCATAGTAGAAGAGAAAAATTAATGAAATCACTTTTTCTCGAGAAAATATGAAATATTTATCAAACAAGGGTTTCATGATAAAAAGGCAACAATAAAAAATGTCGCTAGAGAAAAAAATATATTTCTTTCCGATAATGTTGTTTCTAAAGTTCGAAACTGTTGAGAAAAAATAATAATAAATAAATTTTTTCTAAAGCTGCTCTAAGTATGCCCTAAAATACTTCTTTTAAGGAGAAATATAATATTGAAGGCATTTTTCATTCAAATAAAAATTTGAGGTAGTAAGACGTGGACACTTTTATAAACTTAAGCAGCTTTGTAATTTCAAATCTGCCATTTTTCAAAGTTTCGTACTTTCACCCTCAGGTTTTGCCTTTTACAAAATAATTATCTCCAGTTTTTTCTTCTTCATGTCTAACACATTACATAACTTTAAATGAAGGATTTCCCGTACAGAAATAGATAACGAACGAAATCGGTTGTTTTTTTCCAGGGGAGCGATATAACATTTGGTTAAATCCAAATGACCATTTAAAGATCAAACAAAAGTTTACTCCTAAGCTGAAGTGTTTTAAATTAAACCCGAAAAAGTATGATAAAAAAATATTCCTATTCTAAGAGATATATTGTGGAAGATTATAATCTCTAAGTGACAGGAACGTAAAATTGCAATAGGCTCGGTTAAAAATCATAATAAAACTTTGATTTAAAAAAGATAACCAGTTCCAAATAGATCATTCAACAATTTTCATAGGTTTAAATTGCATGAATGTTTAAAATCGTCTTAGGATAGAGACTAAAAGTCTATTTTTTGAACTAAAAAAAGTAATAATGTGGCGCTATCGCATTTGAATAAACGACTTTTTACTGATATGACTATTATACTATTACATATAATGTTTTAAAAGATATTGAGGAATATAAATGATTAAAACCAGAATTATATAATTCAATGCAAAAACTCATTTTATTGTAATTTTTTTTTGTATTTTACATAAACGTGTAAAATGTCTTATTTCACGCTTGTTTAGCGTTCGATAAGTGCCATATTACCCATGGTTGCCATTACCGCACGCCAGTAATCATTATTTCACGCCTTCTCTCCTACATAAATAAGCCACTTTACACGCATATGAAAAATAAAATAGTATGAGTAAGAAGTGTGATTCGGCCGTAGCACCCTCGTGCGACTGAACGCACTCGTGGGGAATTGCCAACTTACCACACTTGTTGCTCAATACACTATTGTGTATGCCTTCTATGCCTACTTTAATGTTTCATGATAATAGTTATTAGATTTAAAGAAAATTAAATTTTTTTACGTAGAAAGTCAAATGTTTTGGAAAAAGTGCATTTTTAAGACAAAAAGATCAAGCTTCAACAAAAAAGATAATTTTCAATAAAAAATTATCAATTTTACACAAGATTCTCAACCAAAAAGTTCAACTTTTAACAAAGGAGATTCATAGAAAGAAACAAAATGTAATCTTTACAGCGATTTCAGAGTAAGCTTTTCCTGTTACAACCCTATTGAATCTTGTTTTGTTTTAATGCCAAAAAATGCAACTATATCTACTTGAAAATCACCCGCAACAAAAAGTCACTTCTGTTCTTTCTTTTTTGAGTTTTTTTTTTTCACCCAAAAAGAATAATTTTTAACAAAATTCATGAACTTTCTACCCAACAGTACAATTTTTAACTTATACAATATACAGGATACAGTTTCAACTGAAAATGGTACATATAGTTGAATTTTCAGATAAAAAATCTAATAGAAAAATTACTTTGAAAAAAAAACAATTTTCAACCAAGGCTCTTTAATATTTTATTAAAAAATACAAATTTTCAACTTTTTGAATACACAGGATAAAGTTTCAATCAAACATGGAATATTTAAATTTTTGGCTTAAAAAAAGAATAATTTTAAGAATGAAATAGATTTGGAACAAAGTTGTTAAATATTTAACAAAAAAAATAAATAAATTATGTGCCCAGAAGATTAATTTTGTACCAAAAAAGACGAACTTTGAACAAAATAAATAATAAAGATAAATTATCTACAAAAAAGTTTAATTTGTAACACAGAAAATATGATTGCTCAACTAAAAACTTTACTTTTCAAACCAAGAAGATTAATTTTCTATAAAACATTAGAATTTTCACCATGAAGAATAATTAAAAATGAAACGCTTAAAATCTCGATAAAAATTTGAACTTTCAAATAAAAAATGTCAATGTTTTATCAAGAAATAGAATAGTATAATTGTCAGTTTAAAAGAATAATTTTCAACCAAGCATAAAACAAGTTTTAATTAAAATAGTTAGATTTTCAATCAAGGGATGAAGCTTCAAGAAAAAAGGAAGAATTTTTAACAAGATTCTCAATCAAAAAGTAGAACCATCAACAAACAAGGGCCATTTTCTACCCAGAATAAAATTTTATAACCAGATACGTTAATTTTCTACAATATAGTTGAATTTTCAACTAAAAATTTCAATATTCGACCAAGAAAATTAATGCTCTATCAAAAAACACGATTTTCCAATATGCATGAAAAAATTATGAACCAAACATGGAATAGTTCAATTTTCCGATAAACCAAATTTTAACGGTAAAAACGAATTATTAACAAATTCATCGAATTTTCAACTGAAAAAATTAATTCTCAACCAAAACAGACGAATTAATTAATTATTTATTACACATATTATAGGAAACATAAATTAATTTTTTAGAATAATTCAAAAACAAAATGGCGCTACTTTTTTTTCAAAGACCAACTTTTTGTCGCCAATATTTGTCTGAGACAAAGAAATTAGGTTTTTCTTAATTATGGAATGAAAAGCTAATGTCTCACGTACGATTTTTCAAAAATATCAATTTTTCACAAAATTATGCATTTTTGAACAAAAACAAATTAAAGAATAAAAAATCGCCGAAAAACTTTTATAGAAAAAATGTTTTTATTTTATCGAAAAAATCGTACGTAAGACGTTGGATAATAATGCTTTAAAGATCCTTTCAAAATTTCAAATTGATTGGATAAAAACTGACGGAGTAATCGTGGTGGCCGCTTGAAAAAAAGCGGTTTCGAGAAAAACGCGTTTAAAGTTTAAAAACTGCCTGAACGCACGCTGGTGGGCCATCCGCTCGACAGCTAGGAACTCGGTGAATTTTTTTTTTTTTTTTGAGAAATCGTTTCGGGAAATTGTCTTTAACATAATTACGTACCAAATTAGCTTTAAAAAATCGATTTTTTGACATTTTTACGTAGATGTTATTCCTTAAAGCAAAAAAAAAACTACAAAAAGTCAAGTTTTCAATTCTGAAATATGACTGTCAAACTAAGAAGTTTTATTTTCAAAGAAAAAAGACGACTTTTCTATAAAGCAGTAGAATTTTTACCATAAAAGTTTATTTTGTATAAAACTAGCATGAAACGAATTTTCATCAAAATAATGAAATTTTCATTCATAGAAATGAACCTTCAATTTAAAAATAAATTTTTACCATATTAGTTGCATTTTCAACCAATAAATAGAATGATTAGTCAATCTAAATGAATTCTGAACCAAGAATATAATAGAAGCCTGTTGAATAAAACAAAAAAGAACTTTTACCTACAAAGTTTGATTTTCTTGTTATATGTAAGTTTTTCCCCACCCCCTCAATCTTGCAAACTAGTTTATGGAATGTATGCTTCTTGCATACTTTTTGAAATCATGTAGAATAAAAAGTGGGCTGGGAATGTTTTCCTGGTCAAATTTAAATTTTTATACGCTCGAATGTACGTTAAACTTCCACAGCGCTCGGGAACAAATTTTGTCAAGTCAAATGCGCCTCAAAATTATATTTAGCGTTTTTAAGATGATTATCTATGCAGAAATATATAAATTACGTTATTTATTTAATCTCAAACCTTTTATTTCATTCATACTAAAAGTAAAAATTTGACCAAGAAAACATTTCCGTCTCACTTTTTATTCTACATGAATTCAAAGAGTTTAAAAAAGCTATTTAGTAATTTAAAAAATACAGTTTTTTAAATATGATTTTTTTTCAAAAAATCAATTTTTATTTTATAACAAAAATTGTTTTAAACTTTTTAAAAATATATCGTTATAATAGTCTTAAAGCACATTAAAAGAGCTTTGCAAAACACTATTAAAAAAAACCAATTGGATCATCCTAAAAGACGTCAAACTAACGTGAAGGTGAAGAAACGCGTGAAAAAGTGAAAATTTCAAGCCCCCTTACAGTGATAACCGGTTGATAAATAAACCTATGTTTTGGTGAATTGATATAGTTCACTATGACCAAACTAGGACTGTACTTTGATTGATAAACACCAATTTCACAGTTGAATTTTTTACTAAAATTATAAATCTCTTACCAAAAAAATAAATGTATAAGAAATTACAATTGAACAAAAATGAAATAGTTGAATTCTCATTTTAAAAGTTAATTTTCAATCAAAGACATGAACTTTCTACCAAAATTATGAATCGTCTACAAAAAATTGGTAGAAAACTACATACATTTTGAACCAAATAGTTAAATTATTCAACTGAAAAGATTGATTTTATTTTTGATTTTTATTTTAGAATTTATAGATTACATTTTTATTTGGAAAATATACATTTTTGTTAAAAGAAAATATTTTAATAAAAAAACTACTCTCTTACGAAAAAGTTGAATTTTCTACCACATAGTTGACCTTCCAATCAAATAACCCAAATAGTTGAATCTTCAGTTCAAAACATTATATTTTTACCCCAAAAAAGGGTAGTTTTGATAAAGATGTTCAATTCTCTACAAAACAGTAAAATTTCCAAGAAAAATTTTCTATTCGCTAGGGAAGCGGAAGCACCGCAACGCTCCTGTCTGTGGTACGCGCTAATTCTCGTTATATGAGTGTTGAGTGTTTACATGCAATCAGCTGTGATTTTTAATCAAATTCGAAATTATGACGATAATTACAATTGTCTTTTTGTGCTCTGTTATCTACATTTGGAAATAATATAAACAGTAATAAGGTAAATATTCATTCTGCTGAATTAGACTGATCTCGCGTTCTCAAACACAAACTTTTTGTGTCGGTTTCACTGAGTATGACTCGTTGACGATAAAAATCAAGTAATTTCGGTTCTGTTTCATCTAAAATGTTACTAAAATATAATTTCATTTTTTTAGACGTATCAATTGCATGTTCAGGGTGGCGGTTTTAATTGAAGAAAAAAATTCCTGGTCATTTCCCGGGGTTTTCCCGGTTCGCAAACATTTTTCACGGCAATGGAATTTAAAAAATCAAACTATATCCTAAACATTTTTCCATATAAAGTAATAAACAATAGACAACCAATTAAAGCATTCAAAGTGGAACCCTTAAATTCCTAAGTTTTAAAATTGAAGTTTAAAAGTTTTCAATTTAAAAATGGTCGATTCAAATTCTAAAAAATTTACACCTACCAAATGGAAGGTACGAACACTTTTAAATTGAACAGTTTTAAGTGAAATACAAATAAACTACAAAATTGAGAACTTTTATAAATTAAAGATTTCAAAGAAGTTAAATTATTTTTATTTTTAATAGTCTAGGTATTCTTCAAAAGTTTAAACATTTTATTTCAAAATCTTGAAAAATCTAGATGTGGTTTTAAATTGTTCAAATTCAAAATAATTTTTGAACTTTTTGTCAGAACTTTTAAATTTATTTTAAAATGAATTGAATTTTGTCTATAACTTTCAGAAAATCCTGTGAATTAAAAAAAAAATTGATTTGAATTTATGAACAACAATAGAACATTTATTATTTTCAACAATATTAGAGAAATATTAAGAGATATTTCGAAGTTTTTAAAAGATTCGAATTAAACTTAGGACTTGAAATAATTTGAAATACTTACAGCCGAATTTAAAATAAAATTTAGATTTTTATAGATTTCAAACAGAAAATTTAGAATTTTTTTAAGAACTGTGAAAGACAACAAAAGAAGACAAATTTTCTTAAGATTCTTAGAAAAATTGAAAATTAATTTTCGCTTTGAAAAATTATTGTAATAGAAAGTTTAAGAAGATTTTAAGAGATTTAAAAAATTATCAAAGAAGAATATGGAAGATTTTAATGATTTTCTTTAATTTGCTGGATTTTCAAAAATTGCATGAAAATTTCGATTAATTTTAAAATAGATTTAGAAGTTCTGAAAAAAATGTTAACACGGTTCGTTTAAATTACTTGAACTAATTTCAAGTTTTTGATTAATTTTGAATCTCTTCAAAACTTCTACATATCTCTTAAAATTACTCAAATTTTTTTTACAAATAATAATTGTTTACTTGTTATTTATGCGTCAAAATTTAACAATTTCACTTAGAAATTTAAAGCTTTTTAAATACAACAATTAAAATTGTAGTAAAACGCACGTTCACATTTTTTAATTTATTTATTAAATTTAATATACAAAAATAATATAAAGGAATACCTGAAACTATGAATTAAAAATAGATTATTGATAAATCATAAAAATTTGTAATTAAAAATAAAATCATCGGAATAAATGATTTATTATTTTCAATTCTTATCAAGACTTTCGGATTGAAACAGTTACAATCTGGAAATTCTCAAAATTTTAACGGATCTAGAATTGTTGGGTTGAATCAGCACTTTAATTATTTTAAAAACTGTTCAAATTGCACTTAGGCAGATTTTTCTTCTGAAAATCAGTAAAATTCCCGGTTTCCCGGTCTGACGGCCACCCTTTTGTTTATAGAAAAATCTTTGATTTTAAAAACTTCTAATTTTTAATTTTGTTTAAACCTTTAAAACTGCATTTTAAAATTCTTTAAATCAAAATACATGCTTCAAAATTAAAAATCCAAAATGGAAAATTTTTAAAGTGAAAGATTTTGGAATTAAGCATTTCAAACTAAATGAAATAATAATTCATAAAAATCGCAATTTAGGAAATTATTCTAAAATGGTTGAAATCACAGTTAAACAAAATTTTTATTGTAAAAATTTTGAAAAATTCCCGGTCAAAAAATAAATTCACTGTCATTTCCCTGTTTTCCCCGGTTCCATCGAATTCCCGTTAATTTCCCGGTCTTTCAGCTTTCCCGGTCCAACGATCATCCCTGACATTGAATGCAAATATCACAATTCCTATCTCTAACTGATGCAACCGCTAAGCCAGTACAATCCATTAAAATAGATTTAACTGCTCTTTTCCCTTCAGGCTTGTCTTACGAATGATACTGGCTTGAATTCTTTCACTAATACCGTTTATTCGGATTTCCTCTACTATATTAACATGTATATAATATAGACAAAGCCATTCCTTTTTTTAATAGTTTCTTTATGAAATTCAATCCCATGCCTTATTGACTAAAATCCAGTTTTTATTATAATATTCATAATGAGATGTCAATGTAAATAACTATTTTGAGGTTATGTTTACACCGGCATTAAGAATTTATGTGCTTTTGAAAACCTATAATTACCGTATGCCTATTTGAACATTTCTTTCTGGACTAGAACTTTTGAAATAGTAAATATCTACTTTGGGATTTTATTTATAAATGTCTATATTTATAAACGTATTCTAAAGTAATATCAGAGTCTACCCATTATTTGAATTTCTATCCAACGAGAATTTTCGTTTGCTGCCGCTCCGAGCGCCAGCAGTTATATTCGGTATCGGCTTAAGGTCAGGTCCGCAGCGAATACTGAATAGTGGAATTTTTAACCCGATAATATGAAGTTTCAATAAAAAGTAAGTTTTCAATGAAATAGTTCATTTTTAACTGAAAACGTTTAGTTTTTGACTTGAAAGATAAAATTTCAACAAAATACATACATTCCTATTCTAAAAGGATCATACCTATCGAATATCGAAATTATCGAAATATCTCGAAGTATCTCGAAAAAGTGTAATGCAAAAATGTGAAGACCCGATTCCTTATTGGTGGAGTTATAGTCAGGGAAAGCACGTGACGTGTCAAACTCTAAAGCAAATCACGACTATTCTACTATTCTTTCCTATGGAATTTCACCGTAACCTCTTTGTATTTCCCCTTTGGTTGCTCTACGGGCTGCACTCTACTTTATTATTCAAAACTAAAAAATGTATTTTTCTATTCTATAAAGATTTTTGGAAAAATGTATCCAATAAGTGGACTGGAAAACAGGGTTGGAATCAGAGATTCCTTATTGGTGGAATTGATATTAACAAAAGCACGTGGCGCCTCAAACCGTGATCTAATGAATACATGGTCCACCATTTTGTTTAATATGACCGCGCAGTTTGAGTTTGACGCGTACTCTTTGTACGACGAACTATATAGGAAAATCAGTATGTAGGAAGAAATATTATGAAAATATTGAAAGAATGAATTCTAAAAAGAAGAAGACCCGATTCCTTATTGGTCAGACATATACTTGGCGCTGGACTTGAATCTCTCGCAAGAGCTTTTCAGAACATGCACGCTCAAGCGCTCGAATTTAAAAGTACATGCATCTCAGTTAACTTTATGCGAAGTCCCTTAACTCTATTGGTGTTTTTAAAAGTGTTTTTGAAATTCAAAACAAAATAAAGATTTTGAGTTATCTTGAAATCGACGAGAGATACGCGAAAACTGACAATATTGTTAAGGTTTACTAAAGGGTGATGGTGTCTGGCCACCCCAATCTATATCATTAAAAAAATTTTAAACTTAAAAAAAATACAAATTTGTAGTTATCTTCAACACGGCCAGAGAAACGTGAAAACTAAATAAATTTTTAAGTTTTTGAAGACGGGGTTTATCTTCGAACAAAGCGAACTGACCAAATAAAAATATTGTTTAAACACAAACAAAAAATGAAGATGAGGGATGATCTGCAGACACTCGAAGCTAAACAAAAAAAAATTTTCAACATTAAAAAAATCAACATTTTAATTTTTTTCGGAAGCGGTCATGAAAGCATGAAAACTAAGTCGATTTTAAGGGGTTTGAAGATAGGTTTTATCTTCCACCAACTTTAAATAACCCAATACAAATATTTTTGAAATATCGCCCTAAAGAAATGAAAATTATAAATTATCTTGAAAACGCTTAAAGATAAGCGAAAAATAACAATATTTTTAGGGTTTCAAAGAGGGGAATCGCTTTAGACAAAAATGTTAAGGTTTTTACATAGGGGTATTGTATTTGACCTACATAAACAAACCCAATTAAAAAATTTTGTTTTAAATAAAAAAAAGTTAAGTTATCATGAAAAGGGTGAGAGATACGCGAAAACTGACAACATTTTCAGAGGTTTTCTATGGGGGGGGGGGGGCGCTCAGCCACCTCAAAGTAAACCAGTAAACAAATGTTCAAAATTCGAAAAAAAATGAAAAGTTTTGAATTACCTCTAAAAGGCTAACAGATACGTGAAAACTCACAAACATTTTCAAGTTTTTGATGAAGGGAATCGCTGTATACCAAAATTTGGAGGTTTTTAAAGAAGGGTTTTGTTACCGATCTACATGAACTGAACTAATAAAAATTTTTTTGAATACAAAAAAAATGAAAATTTTTAGTTGTTTTAAAAACGGTAAGAAATAAACGGAAACTGTAAAGGTCAAAGAAACGTGAAAAATAAGTAGATTCAAAGGTTTTTGCAGAGTGGGCTTATTTTCGACCAACACGAAGTAGCTGAATTAAAGGATTTTTTAAATACCCTAACAAATGTAAAATTTTAGTTAGCTTAAAGACGGTCACGGGGAAGTGGAAATTGACGAGATATTAAAATGGGGGATGAATCTCGGTCACTTTGATCTAAAGCAATAAATAGATTTTATTAAATTAAAAAATCTGAAATATATTTTTTGAAAAACGTATATAGAATCGTGAAAACTTATTACATTCTAAGGATTTTACAGAGGGGTATTCTCAAACAACTGTAACTAAACTAATGAATAAAAAAGTTTTATTCAAAAAAAGAATAACATTTTTTGAATTATATCGCGAACGATCAGAGAAAGATGAACAGCAAACACATACTAAGGAGCTTGCAGAGCAGTACTTTCGTGGAAAAAGTCAAAATAACCCAGTAGATTTATTTAAATTTGAATAAATAATATAATTTTGATTTATCTTCAAAAAGGTGAAAAATGCGCGAGAGCTGAAAAAAGTTTCACTATTCGATAAAGATCCTCGACCACCCATAACTAACAAAGTGAAGTAGAGTATAGCAGAATAAGTTTCGAGATACAAAGGGTGGTTCTCAGCGACTACAAATTAACCCAACAAAAAGACTTTCAAAAGAAAAAAATCAAAATTGTGAATTATCCCGAAAACCAGGGACATACAAAAAAACTTAAGAAATTAACAATAAATAAAAATTTATATTAATACTGAAGCAACTTGAAACACATTCTGATTTCCGGATAACACTAAAATATGCACGAAAATCGTAAAATTTTAGAGATTTTGTAGCACACTTCCCGAAAAATCCAGTTGCGTCCCAGGTTTGGACCTATACTTTTTCCGAAAAAATGGGCAGACCTGGTTTTTTCAATAAGTATCCTAATTGTGTTAGGCGGACGACTTGAAAGCGATTAAAAGTTTTGTCAAGATTAAAGTTTATATACACGCGCGGATTTTAAAGAAATGAAAATTAAGTTTGGATTGGTTTCCAATTCACTCGGATAGAGGGAAAATTTGTTTCCGATTGGATTGTGATTCATTCGGTTTGCTTTTGGATTCACACTTTTCCATTCGGAATGAAGTCAGATTCATCGTATTTAATTCAAAAAGTCCCATTCATTTGAGAGAATTGGCGGCACGGATTTGAAAAATGAACTCCGGATACGTTCGTGTTGAATTTGGTGCTGATGCAAGAATGAATAAGGATTGATAACTGAACCTCGGGTCCATTCGGATTGCATGTTGGGTTTTGAGACGCGTATTGAGATTAAAATTTAATTTGAGGTTGAAAGACAGAGTCAAAACGGTTCAAGAGGATCGACAAATTGCTTCAGATTGTTTTGAATTAATTTGAATTAGTTCAAATTATAAAAAAGAATTCATAAATACTTACAAAATATCTCAAATGACAAAAACACGTGCGCGCGATTGGTCTCCTTTTAACCAAATATTTGAATTTTCAATGGAGTACATTATTTTTCTACCAAAAAAGCCTAATTTTCGACAAACTACATAAATTTTGAATCAAACAGTTCAGGAATGGAACAGGTGATAAAAAGGGATATAAAATAATTCTTCAATAATGTTATGATAATTTAAGCCAATTAGCGATACCCTTTAAAATTTCAGGCTCATGATTGACGCGCAAAAATCAAGCAATTGGCCATACGCAATGGCTTATCTGCTCCTTCGCGGATGGTCGAAACGAGTGAAAACAATAAGTGCATATTCACCATGCCGAAAATGATACCTTAGTTATCCCTGATAGTGAGTCTGATATTCTTATAAAAGTCAGACTGGCGATAAAATAAGAGTCTTTTTAACCATGTCGAAAATAATTTGGAAGAACCGTTCAACCATGTAGAAAGACTTTCTGGCTCTCTACATTTTGACCATATAACTTTGACCATACATTTTTTTATGTGCAGTTATGGGTTCTAAATAAAGAAAAAAAATAGCTAGCTAGGTGGTGACTTTAGCTAATTCTAATAAAATGGTCCAATTTTTCATTTGTCCAATAATCTAATTGATGCAAAATCCTGTTAAATAAATCAAGAATCAAACGACCAAATTTGGACCACAACGAATAAACAAAAACCAAAAATATTATTGTAATCTGAAAAAAAAATGAGATTTTCGGACAAAAATAAAAAAGAGGAAAGAAAAATGAGAAGGCAGCCAACCACATCCCCTTCCTTCTCTTATTTTCCTTCTTTCGTCTTTTTTATTTTTTATTATCATCAAATTACAATAAAATAAAAATAAAACTTAAATAAATAAAATTGCATTACCAACGTTTCGGTACTAAGTGGTATATAAGTATATAAGGTTCTATAAGTGGTAGAAATTGACAGCATCCACGAACAGGTGCTCTCTTTTTGATACCTGAGAATCGAATGAGGATCAGTAGGCCAATCTGTTGTAAACACAATATAAATATCTGTCACAATTACATCAGAAATAGAGAAAGTAAAAGAAAAACAGAATTCATGAACACGAAGAAAAATGGATGTTCAAAAGTAAAATTTAGATGTTTAGGTTTAACATATTATATGTTTAACTATAAGACAACAATCTAGATGTTCTAAGTTAACATCTGTAGATCTTAAAAAGAGAATTGTTACCCTCTAACATTCAAAATGTTCAACTGAAAAATCCGAGATATTACATGTATGGTAATGTCAAATTACGTCTGTAAAAATTTAAGAAGTTTACTTATTTATGGTCATTTAAGGAATTAATTGATAACTTATTTGTCAATTTTAAATTAAACTTTAGTGTTCGTACACGATCGAAAAACAGATAAAGGGCATAAAATGTCGACCAGATGATGCATTCAGTCAAGTTGAGGTTAAATTCAATATTTTTAATTCAAAATAAAAACGGAGGTGAATAATCGGAGAACGAATGAACTGTAATCTGAATTAAATATTGTATCTATTTTAAGTTACTTAAATTCAAATTTATAAACCTTTTGTCAAATGTGTTAAGTCAATAAACCTAAAACATAAGATCGTTGTTCTCTTCTTTGGACAGAAAAAAGTCGTTATCCAATTTTATTTGAGGACATCTAATTTTTATTCTGTGGAAATGTTCCAAAATTTAAAATTCCATAATTTTAATATTGAATCTATATAGCTTTCAAATATAATCGTGAAATTGCAATGCGCGATGTGCATGCGCTCGAGCGGTTTTAACATCTGAATGTGTTTCAGTTTAACATAAAACTATTTGTACGCCCAACAGCTTAAAAAGATGTTAAATGTTTGGCATGAATATCTGCGTATTAGTTGCTACAATCTTACCCTTTGAACATCTACATTTGAATATCCATTTTTCTCCGTGAAACAGCCACATTAAATCTTATTAATCATATTAGCATTACTTATGTTCAGCTTATCCAAATCGGGTTGTAAATTAATAGATAACTTTTTTTGTTTTTTAATATAAAGCATTTCCATCAATCCCCTCTTGCTCTCACTACTTTCACTATGCAAAATTTGAACATTATCCCAGTCAAACTCATGGTCAACATCGAGGTCAACATCAATAAATGCCTTTGTATGTCTGGCAAAACACTCTTATAACAGCGTGCTAAACAAACATCACTTTTGTACTCCTCTATCCTAGTATTAAGAAGATAGCCAGTTTGTCCCATATAATTCATCTTACAGATCCTGCAAGTGATCTTATAGATAACACCACCCTTTTCAAAATTGTCTAAAGGATCTTTGCAAAAATTGATCACCGAATGCATTTTAAATGGAATGCGGAAAATAGTATTAATTAAAAATTTTTTTAATATAAGTTTAATAGTTTTAGAAATTTGACCAAAAAATGGAAGAACAAAAGTATCAAACGAACTATATTCCTTTAACTCTTTCTGATTATCTACAAGAAAAATATTAATCTTTTTGTTTTTGATTTGTTGAACTATAATTGCAATGTGTTTCTCGAATAACTTTTTTGGATAATGATTCAGAAAAAGGATATTCCTAACGATATTCAAATTTCTTATGTGAAATGATTAATGGGACAAACCCAGAGCTCTGCCAACTAAGTTTTTAATTACTGCAATTTTGTTTTAAAAGGGATTTTGGGAAATTAGATTTTGTTTTGCCTTTTGATTTTCGGTATGTCGACGATACCTTATCACGTGTTCCTCTAGAAAAATTACATATCGTCACGGATACTTTTAACAGTTTTCATCCAAAACTTCAATTTACTCATGAAATGGAACAGGATTATAAAATCAGTTTTTTGGACATAGAAGTAATTAAGGGTTGGTATGGTAATATTATTACCAATTGGTACAGAAAAAGTACATATTCAGGTAGATTTTTAAATTTCCTTTCTGCTCATCCCTTTCAAAACAAAAATGCAGTAATTAAAAACTTAGTTGACAGAGCTCTGGGTTCCTCCTAGTACATTTTGAAAGGATATTGGATCCGTAAAAATTTTTTTAGATTGTCCGGTAGGTGATATTGCTTTCTTTAATTCAGGTAGTTTGGACAGTCTACCAACACAATGAACAAGTCAAAAAATAATTTATTTGAATGTTAAAAGTTTTTCTCTTTTTAGGTAAATAAAAATAAAAAATATTTAGTTAAAGTTTTTTGCAAATCTCGAAGAGTTCCTAAAGATTTGGAAAACTCATAAAAGCCAGAAAAAAATCATACTGTTTACCGTAAATCAGAAACAAGAGCATCGTTGGATAGATGAAACTGCTGAGTAGTATTCATACAAAATATTTACTTGTGCATTTAATTACTTTTAAAACCCAAAAGTCCGAGCTTCGTCGTTAACGTTTGTTTTCCATAAAGATTTATACTTATGTATACTTATTATCAGTAGGAATACTTATCAATTATAAAATACTTAATTGTACTCTTGATTTAGATTTAAAAGGTATGAGTTTACGATTTTTCCAAATTATTCGGACAATGTTTGCACATTTGACAAAAAGTTCAATGCAAGATTTCAACATCTTTATTTTGCAAAAAAAACGTTTAACATTAAAACTAATTATTTTTTGACTCGGTCATAAAAGAATTTTAATCTAGGCTGGTTCGATGCGAAATTTTCTAATCATTCAAATGATTTTTCGAAAATTAAAATTTTCGGCTTTAAAATTCAACTACTTAGTAGAAAATTACTCTTTTAGTCTGGGTATTAACTTTTCTATCTCCAAATGTTACTACTTAAGTTTTGGTAAAGTACTCGGTATTTTTAAAGAAGAATCGATCTTTTCTAGTTCAAAAATCAACTATTAAATTAAAAATGTATGTGTTTTTTTATTCGAGTTTTTTATACCAATTATTCTATTTGGTGGAAAAGTCATATTGTTGTTTAAAAAACTATTTGCACCCACTCTGTCCGCTTGCGGGTTCAACTCCTGTCTAGCACTCTGGAAGAGCCTCGGCGCGGCGGCTCATGCAGTGAACACTAGCCTAGCAAGGCAGCTCATCTTTGGAGAGTCGTAGAACGGGTACCCCTAGAGAAAAAGGTTTGTCTCTAAGCACTTAAAGCTGTTGCTCTCGGTGGTTCGGGTCCCACCTTCAACTGTAGGTCCCCCTCCCACCACCAAGTAAGTGCGTGGGATGTGTGTAAAGAAATAGGTTAGAAAGTGCAAGAAAAATGTAAACCCTTAGGGGACCCATTAGAAGCTTCCATTCCAAATAAGAATTGATCTCTTCTAATTCAAAAATCAACTATTTGATTAAAAATGTGTGTGTTTCTTTTGATTCGAGTTTTTTGGTACCAATTATTCTATTTGATGGAAAATTCATATTTTTGTTTAAACAACAATTTTTTTAATTTTGTAGCTAATAACTCATCTTCTAACTGACATTTTATCTATTCGATTCTTTCCCGAGTAAAGTGCTTCGACTTGAGTTCGACTTGGTTATGTCTTGAGTTTGTCTCCGAGACATCGATGTCTGGCTACGTCGCAAAAATGAGTCGAGACATAGGCCTTCGTCTTACTTTTATGGCCAAGGCAGGTGAGACGGCGTTTACTTGTCTCAAGTCGAGCCTTGTCTTGGTTAAGACGACGTATACTTGTTTCAAGACAAGCCTTGTCTTGGCTAAGGTAGTAGAACCTTTTTCGGCTTATAAATCAGATTAAAATTGATCAATGAAAACTTTGTAATTAATAAATTATTTATTTTTTACTTAAAAATTCAGAATGTATGGGTCTGAACGAGTGAAACTCTTAAAAGTTTTCTTAAAAAAAAAAATTGTAACTTTCTAGAGAAATCTCCTAAGCCGTTAGAAATACGTAAAACAAACAACATTTTCCATATCATCGTCAAACAAGTATAATACAAATGAAAATCAGTAAATGAGTTGACAAGGACAACCGCAGGATTTTGTCGGAAGCAGGTGCTAATCTGAAAAATTGCACCAGCTTCCAGCGAAATAACGGTAAAAATTCATCCACAACCGCGTCTCACGACCGTGAGATAGGTGGTTACAGTCCGTAACGGAATCAGTACGACTATCCGGCAAAAGTTTCGTGCATCCTGAGAATACGGAGTAATCTAAGGACTACCGCTTTCTGTATTTTTCCCGCAAGTGCTTTAGCATATTGTTGACACGCAGGGATGCTTTTCAGACTATTAATGAGTGAAAGCTTGTCACCGCCAGGGGCGCTGATGATAAAGACGATTAGTTTAAAAGAATATTCCGGGTACAATCGTTGCAACTCCTTTATCAGGTCTCCATACCTCTCTTTCTTTTCATTCTCCTTGGCTATGATGTTTTTGTCACCTTGTGCCGGAAATTTGATGACGAACATGGTTCGCTTCTCAAAGTGAAGAAGAACCATGTCTGGCCTCGAGTGAGCAAAAGAAACAATTGTCGAGAATATAAAGTTCCAGTATATGCGACACTTCCCATTCTCGATAATTGATTCTATTTCCCTAGGAGCATTTAGAGAAGCGATATAAAGGTTAATGCCGTAAGAGTGACAGAGATGGTAATAAAGCACTCTTAGTGCCGCATTGTGCCTTTGGATGTAGGTCGTTCCCTCATAAGTTGGACAACTAGATAGTATGAGTGATAAACACTCGGAGTGTGCATTGCACGCCCTGCAACTATTATCGGAAATGCCTTGGCTCAAAATGTGGCGACGGTATGTTAAGATGGAAATGACACCGTCTTGGCATGCCAAAATGAAAACCTCCGTACCAGACTTACATCCGGGCGATTTAGGGAAAGCAAACGTTAGCGCACACGACATTGACTGATCCTCCATATTTCTTTGGAAGACACCGTACATCCTCTTATTGATGAGCTGTTTACGAAAGTTTTTCTCTTGTGCTTTCTTAATCCGGGCTTTCAGGAGTAAGTACTCGAGATAGATAAGATTTGATGCATTTTGCTCACCCCTGATAATGAAGTTAAGTCCGAGTGCTTCAACAGCCTACTTCGCTGCTTTGTACACAAACGCTCCTTTGCCCACTTCTTCGTGAATCCTGACCATTTTAAGAAGAGAGTCTCTTCCATTTGCGACTCGATGTGCTTATCAGAATAATCCTGTTGTAAAGACATTCAAGACTCAATATTTCGCGACCACCTTAAGGGCGTGAGATGTACAGTCACGGAACAGAAGACTTAAGATGCATGCTTTTGGTCATGTGCATAAACTTTATTGTCCCGATATCAAGGGATCTGAGCTCGTTCTTCGTCCATGGAACTACTGCACATGAATAGAGTACTACCGGGACGGCAAGCATGTGCGTCACATCCTGAATGCGGCTCTCTAGCACGTCCAGGTATTTATAAGTTTCTCCAGCGCAAAGGTATCGTATAGCGCTTCTATCAACGAGATCAACATCTTCAGGGATGCCAGCAAGTTTTCCTTACATTAAATAAACCTTGGCGCATTTGTCTAACTCAAATTTTATTCGAATTTCCTCAGTATATCGTTCGACAATCCCTAGAGCTAGATGTAGTTGCTCTTTTTTTTTTTAGCATAGATCTTTAGAACGTCCATGTAAAATACATGAGTAACCTAGTACTTTCGATCTGCAGGTTTGCCGCACAAGTAGTCGTCGGAATGGCGAAGTGCTAGAGATAGTGGCAATAATCTAAGGCAAAAGAGGAATGGGCTCATGGTGTCGCCCTGAAAGATACCTCTCTTAAAGGTAACCTTGTTAGTCGTCACACCATTTTTATCAGATAAGATAGTAAATCTGGTTTTCCAAAGCGGTATCAATCTCTCTATGCACCTAATGATTTGTGGATGAACCTTTAAGCTTTCCAAAAGACAGATTATAAGTCTATGAGAGGTTGAATCGAAAGCTTTCCGATAATCAATCCAGCCCATCGATAGGCCACGCTGGTAGAATGCTGCATCTTTGCAGACACATCTATCGATGAGCAGGTTCTCCCGACATCACGCTACGCCTTTCTTTGATCCTCGTTGTTCATGAGTTTCTTGCCACGCAGGTTCAGTTGTCCGAACAATCCTATCATTTAGGATAGCTCTGAATATCTTATACAGTATGTTCAGGCAAGTGATTGGCCTTTAATTCCTCGCGTCAGCTAAGTTGTCTGTTTTTGGCAGGAGTATTTTGCGCCCTTCTACCAACCACTCTGGAATCGGCTCGTCCGACTTTAAATATGAGGTGAAAATACGGGCCAAATGCGGTCCCGGTGCGCAATAGTTCTTCATCCCTCTTAATACTTTTTTCACCTCCTCGGTAGTGACGGATGGGCATTCTTCACCAGGTGTTATGAGGGCATCACACAACTCCTTGAAGCTATTTATATTTTCTGAGTGTTCGTCCAGTCTATGCTGCACTTCGTAGACTTCTCTCCAAAATACTTGGACCTCCTCTGGTTTGGGCGGGTGGTCGACAGTAACTGGAGGGTCTGCGAAGAGTCGAGATGGGTCAGAGAGAAACTGTTGATTTTCTCTGATCCACCTCTCCCCCCGCTCTAGACTTCTCTTAGCGTCAGATAGTATCCGTATTCTCTCAAAAATATGCTGCCTGATGGTCAGCAGCTTTGGCTTATTAAGTGTGAGACAACGGGTCCGGAGTTCGCGCGCGACTTTACGAACCTTGGCGGTAAAATTCCTGCCAGATTTGATGTAGTCAATCAGACATTGAATGCCAAAGCTCTCGCTGCATTATACACACAATAATTAATAGCCCAGAGGTCGGATTAATCGAAAAAATGTCCATGAAGCTCGTGCTTCATTTCAGCCAGATCTTTAGGCTTGAGAGAAACCTTGGTGTTGATGTTTCTCCGGGTCGTAAAGCATCGCTCTTCATCTATTGGATGCTTGCCCGCGGTTGGTCTTAGTGTCGCCTCTCTTTCTTAGTTGCCGGCTTGTTCTAGCTGTTGTAGAGTAGGCGTGTCGCTTACATAGCCCCTTTTACGGAGTAGTTCAGCATGGTTTCGTAGACGTTGCTGCGAAAAGTGCGATAGCTCCGGGTGTCTCCCGCACCACAGAGCATGCAGCCGTGCGATGTAACCCCGTTAAGGGGCCACACTCGCACCGTAGCACTCTAGCTAGTCGTGATTCAGTCACTCCATCCACCTAAAGGTCCCGAGATTCCGCCGATCCATCGCATTGAATCCATTTTCATTGGCTCTCCCAGCTCTAGAGTGGTCGACATTCTTGGCCCACCCATTGTTGGAAGCCCGGTATCCTAGAGTCACCGTTCTAAACACCTCACCCAGGTGCCATTCAGCTTTTAGCACGGTTTTCACATTTCTGCCTGGGGGTTAATTCCTTTGGGACCACCTCTGGACAATTGACCGCGACTGCCTATTTATTTTTGTAACCATTTTCAGCAGAAACCCTTGGTACAGGGACCCTCTATCCGCAACCCGAGGACGCGTTCGGTGGCTTTGTCATAG
>NC_046661.1:55018130-55027516 GCF_010883055.1 Belonocnema kinseyi | reverse complement strand
TAATCATTGACAAAGATTAGCTCTTGTAACAGTCAGAATGACCCTTTTTTTAGGACAAGTATACACTCGAAGTTATAAAGCGCTCGTGTTAGAATCATAAAAATTCTACGCAAGAGATAAATTTATGTCTTCAAGGCATAGAAACTTGTGTTCAAATATTGATTAGGGGCAATTCAAGTCGAACTCAAGTCGAAGCATTTTTATTTGGGACGGTAGAAAAAAAACCTTTCATGGTTAAAAGTATACTTTTCTGTGGAAAATTAAAGTTTTTTCCAAAAACTCGTGCTTTTGGCTTCACTGTATAAGAAAATAGTCGCTGACTTTCTACAAAATAAATACATATTACTTTACACACATGTAAATGTATATAAATGTGTATATTGAATGTAATAATTGTATTATTTTAATATACAATACATAATTTCCTATGAAATCCAATGTAAATTCATACACACTTTCAACCAAATATTTGGTAAGAAGGAAATGCATTTACTTGAATTCTATTTATTAACATCAAGAAAATATTGTCTTATAGAAGTAATTTTTATTTTAACCAGACACATCCTTTGTTATTATTACACCATTGAGCCATTTCTCTTTCAGTGGAGGCGTGACTCACTCAGTGGGGATGAGAGTGATGTAAGGAAACGGTTATAGAATTTTTAGTTTGATCTAGAATCTAAAATTTCTATAACCCCTTCCGATCTGATGAAATGAATACTTTTCCCTGATTACGTATATCTTTTTAAGGGTCGAACTAAGTTTGACGAACTTCGTGCGTTCCTGGACGACGACGATCTAATTAGAGTTGGCGGTCGTTTAAAAGAGTCGGATCTGCTCTTGAATCAAAAACATCCGGTATTGCTTCCAAGCAATCACCATGTTCCCGATTATATAATCCGCGATGCGCATGTGCGGAATCTCCATGGCGGGGTCCAATCTACTCTCTATGCCGTACACAAAATATTCTGGATTTTCAACGGAAGAAACCAGGTTAGACACGTTCTCTTTTGATGCGTCCCGTGTATTCGTCAAAAAACAAAATTTGCACACGCAAAAATGGCGGGTATACCGGAGCTCCGCATAGTCGCAGCGCTTTCATTTAGCAGCACGGGAGTCGACTTCTATGATCCGATCTTGATCAAGGAAAAGAAAGAACGCAATCGAAGCTTTATTAAGTCTTACGGGTGCGTTTTTGTATGCATGGCCTCGAAAGCAGTCTACATGGTAATCGCGTCCGATATTTCTACTGAAGCATTTTTGGAGTGTTTTAGTCGATTCGCAAATACGCGCGGTACACTAAAGCGAATGTCCTCCGACAACGGTACGAACTTCGCAGGAGCTAATAAAGAACTCCGACATATTTACGAGTTGCACGCGACGTCGGAATTTAAAGACGATATTCACGACTAAGCCGCGTCTAAACGCATCGAGTGGCACTTTAATCCGCCCCTTTTCGTACTTCAGCGGATTGTGGGAGGCTGCGGTTAAACTTTAAAAAATCACCACAACCGCGTCATGAAAGATTGAAAGTTCACGTACGAACAATTGAACACGCTGCTAAAACAAATAACGGCCATACTAAACTCTCCGCCATTGTATCACATCTCCGCGGATCCGAATGATGCGCTAGCGACAACACAAGCGCACCTCTTAATTGGTCGCCCATTCAATTTCTTATCCGAGCCAAATTTGTTTCAGCTCCTGACTATCGTCTAAGCACCTATCAAGTCATCACGGCGGCTAGACAAGACTTCTGGAAGAAGTAGCATAAGGAGTATCTACACGAACTCCAAACTCGGCAAAAATGGTTTACCTTTAGCACGACATTAACACCCGGGTCTGTGGTTGTGCTGATGAAGGACAATCCTGCGTGCGCGAGATGGCCGCTGGGCGTGGTCGTCGAGATTCACCCTGGGAGTGATGGCATTGCTAACGTAGCAACCATCAAAACCGCATCAGGCGTCTACAAGCGAAACATCACTCGGCTCTGTGTTTCACTTATGGGTCAGGACGATGCGCTCCCGTCGGAATCTGAACAACCCCTGCCCCGCACAATGATCGTTTGTATCGCTCTAGATGTGCGCGATTTGTTTCGCCGTAATAGATTATGACCTTTGATGGTCTCATTTAGGTTAAGCTGTTGTTTATTAGGATTAAGGTAGTTACTTTCTTGAACTTGAGTTCCTTGCGTATTGAAATTTAATAAGATTACGTCACCTGATTGTAATAACGGTGCTAATCAACGAAGCAGTCCCTGCAACGGAAACTGGCCTTGCTTACGGTTTCACTGAATAAACCAAAGAATACATTAGACTTCGTTGTATATATGTATAATTGACAATATGATCAATATGTTAAGTCTAACCCTGTTCCACTGTTGTGATTCAAACTAGTCTCGCAGCCGCGGCCGGCATTATGTTACGTCGTAACATTTAGCAAATGCAAATCGTGCATTTTCAGTTAAATAAAATCATTGGCGCCTGTGCGCGCAACGTATGTATGTGTGTATGGAGGCAGCACCGGTCGGCTCGCGAGCCAACCGCGCCGAGCAAGCTTCTCTTCCGGCCCCGTGTCAGTAATCGACTACGACGCGAAGCGTGCGGTTCTAATTTTTGCTTCCTTGTGACTTTCCGTACCAACGTACAACGTTTATCCGTTTCCACGTACGGTAGTACATCCTTGTACTTCATAAAATCGCCCACTCATGTGGCAATGAAACTCTATGGCTGCGTGAAAAGTGCGAGCTCATTGTGTGCAGTGTGAAAGTTCTCGGCCATAACGTGGCGGCGTGTTCGCGCTCACGGCTTATTTTTCGCATTATTTCTTTATTCATATGTACTTTCTTATTTATTTGTGTATCAATAAAAGGATTTTTGTGCCTCTTACGGCTTTTTCCCCTTAACAGTGTGTATATAACTATTAACATCAATCACATTAAAGCAATCATAGTTTAACTAAAGTAAATTACGGTTGTAACATAAATTGATCAGTGTACAACTTTTTTAGAATAAAATAAACTCTAAAATCAGTGAAGGAATTGAACTAGGCTGTGAACTAGGCCGCTACCCTATCGCAAGCGCAGTAAATCAAGGTGCCCAAATTGGTAGAAGGCGACGAAAACGCGTTGAACTATTGCAGTGATAATTTTGGATATAACTCAAAATGTTGTGGAAAGGCAAACATAAGTAGGGTACCTTTTCAGGAACACCTGTTTTAATTAATCTTATATTTGAATTAATTCGACACATCGAGTTTGTATCTAGCTTATCAACAAATGAAATTTGCTAGAAATTAATCCTATGAAAAACATTAATTCCACGAATATTTTAGAACAGGCGTTTGGCAAAAGGTACCCTTAGATCATTTTCAGAAATATGGCACTTTTGTTTTTAAAAGATCCGTAAGTTTAAAGAGCTATGCCAGTTTCTCGGGTCTTAAATCAAGGGTTCTTCGGGATTGAAAAAAGAACTACGTGGTCGAATGGTCTAAAATATTGCGATTATATTTAGTACCTCTTAAAACAAAACTCTACAAAATTTGAAATATAAATGTTAATATGAAGCCGAGTTATATGTGGCGCAGCGGAGGTCCTCAAAAAAAGTTGAAAACGGCTGCAGTTGTTGGTCACGTCAGGATGCCTGAAATCAAAAAATTAAAATTTTCCCTTAAACTATATAGGATTCTACACTGGATGAACCACTATCTCTTAAAAATATTGTAAATTGAAAAGATGGCAGCGTTTCGAAAAAATAGTTTCGATTTTGCATTGAATAAACGCGCGTTTTTCACATGGCATAAATTTCCTTTTTTTTTTAATCAAAAAGATAGTGCTTCGTCCGATTCAAAAAACATCCCGAATGCCTGTATGAAATTTTAAGTTGATCGGTTAATTAGTTTTCGAGTTACAACTGCAGCTATTTTTAAAAATGCAGTTTCGAGAAAAACACGTGTGAAGTTTTGACTACTGATTCATACTTACAGTTGTTCTGCTATTCCAGGGCCAATCAATTCCCCTTCCTCTTGCTCATAAAATGATTGCTGCTCAGCTGCAACCTTTCTACGAGCTGTCCGAGCCTCCTTCGTGATTTATGTGTGCCGTTTCTCAGCCAGCTCCGCACGCCTCATGTCGTACCTCTCGGCATATTGCCATGCGCTTAGTATGCTCCCATTTCAAAATCATTCATGATACGGCCATATAACTTCAGAAAATTAATGTAATAGAATTTAACTGACAATCAGTTATATTTTAATATTTCAGATTTAGAAAGCATTTGACCCGGAAATTCTAGAAGGCCTAGAAACAACGATTCATAGCAACGCAGAAGATGGCAATTGAACAAAACTTTTCAAACGCCCGAAAGATGGCGACGATGAAGAGAAAGAAGAAAATTAATACTTTTGTTCTTTAAATCACTTAAGATTTGAAAAATTTCACTTCACTTCAACTTAAAATGTAAGAAATATACAGCTGCTGACCAAGGATAAAAGTTAAAATTAAAATATAATTTATATTAAATTATTAAATATATTATTAATATTAAATTAATAAAATTAATATTTACATATTAAATAATATATAATTATTAGAATATGTTTCCTCGGTTTTTTGTCCTTAAAATCTACTTTAAATAAATTAACATAAAATTAAGATATACAATAAGTATTTAAGTTCAAATTATTTATTTGAACTTAAATTTTCTTGCGTGTAAAATTTCCCGCTGATGACGTTTACATGCTATTTGGCGAAAGTTTATTTCACGATGAAATCAAAGCTGTCGTCTGCTACGGCATCCTTAGCAGCAATAGCAGACGGCAATGTATGAGTGAATTCGAGCTATAAATAAAGACTCCAAATCTAAAACACAGAAAAAACAAAAGTTAGAATTTGTTTCAGGTAAGACTTGCAAACGGTTAAAAATCATACACATTTCGGCGAAAGTTTCACTAAGGTTAGGAGAATAATTTTTCTCTCATCTACTGCATCACGGTGACGTGAGCAAATTTCGTTAACATATTTACACAACAGAAAATAGGAAAAAAATTGTGCTTACTGATATATCTCCTCCAAAATAAATTAGACTATTGCAGAGGAATGAGAACTTATTTAATACTATTTAACAAAAAGAAAAAAGAGCAAAAAGATACTGGCAGATGGGAATCTCTAGTTCTCTGCAATTTAATTAAGTTCAACGACGATAGATCGCGCTGGCATCGCAATTATCGCTACATCACGAATAAAAATAGGACGATTATAAGGCGACAGATTATCTAGGCACGGTTCAAAATGGTAAATTACCTTTGATTCATATAAAGTTTACCCGGTGAGGTAAATTTTTGTTGCAGTGAAACTTTCACCCGGAATCGATGTAAACTTTATCTTTCGTTTTTCTGTGATATATGGCTGAGCGCTGCGCGCTGTCCGTCCTCAATCTTTAAGAGTTTCGAGCTTATTATCTCTCATTCCGATGTGAAAACCCTAATATGACTGGACTATTAGAATATTTTGAAACAAAAACATACATCATCTTTATCAAGGTTAAATCTGTTTAAAGCAAACATAAATTTTCTGATCGATTAAAAATTTATCTCCGTGAATCATTGTTGAGATGTTTTTATTTTTAAGAGAAAATCGAATATATTTTTCAATTTTTTCAATGAAAATCATTTAAGTCAAAAAATGTCATAATATTCTCTGAAACTTTTGCAAACCCTATACCTACCAACAATAGCATCGTTTGCTTTTTATAACATCTGTTGCTTTGTTGTTTGTAAACATTTTTATATATTAAAACCTCGAATGATCAGAATTGATTTCAATACATTGTTTTAGTAATTCTTGTTACCAGATAAAACTTTTTACACTTGTGACAGTTTCTCATACAGTGAGCAATTATTTATTCACAGCCTTTCATAAAATATTTTTTTACAATCCCATGCTCCCTTGAATAATTACAATTTTCTATGCAAAATGAGAAAAATTTACAATAATAAAAAATTCGAAAATCGAAGACAGAATTCTCTGGGAAATATAACGCATTGGGAGCCTGAACGTGCATACCTAATTTATATAGCCCATTGATCTATTGTAATTTAAAAAATTCTTATAATTATACACACACACGTAAATAAATATATATATATATATATATATTTGAACTTTTTTCAAATTTTCAGGAGGCGATAATTTGCATTTATTTCACCATTAAATTAGGTAGTACCTTAACTCATAGAAATAGTAACTTTGAACAATTTAGATTCAGAGAGGGAACAAAGTATCTTTTGCGCGTGAAAAAAAGTTTTACAGGGTGGCAACATGTCAAAGAAGTCAAGGAAATGTCAGGGAAAATAAAGTTTGTCAGGGAAGTCAGGGAAATGTCAGGGAAATGAAGCTGCTGTCGGGGAACATAGAAATTTACATGTTTTTATAATATTTTGGAAGCTCTTCCTAATATCAATATAAATATTTTTTCAATGTACATTCTTCAAAAATATAATATGATTCTTAGCTATGAATCGCTTTTGTAAAATAAAACCTTATCAAAAAAATTACCCCCTGTAATGAAAAAAAGTATTTAGAAAATACTAGGCTAGATTTTTTAATGTATTTTTTTGCTTTCCAAAGTGATATCAGTGATTCCAGAGAATTTCTGAATTTTTAAAGAAGTGGTCTCTAAAATATTCAAAATGTGCCCACTTTTTGCATTTTCATCCAAAATGGCTGGTTAACGAACTTGACTTTTAGTTTAGAACACTAAACGAGTGTACCAAAGGGCAATCTAATAGATTACTTTTTTCAAAAGTTATCGTGTTCACAGACAGATAGACAGACATACATACAGACACACAGACAGACACATTCGTAAAAATCTGTTTTTCGGATTCAGGGGGTCTCAAAACGTGGACATTTAACAAAAACTGGGAGGGTCAAATTTTACACAAATCTATCAGTTTCTCTGATGAGAATGTAAAAAAGGAAACTATCTAAAAGGAAAATACTTGTAAAATATTAACACGGTATTTTTAAAGCATAACTAAGGAGCAAAATTATGACTGATGCAGACTGATGCCAAAAATTGTATACATTAACTGTTGAAATTGTGGTACTCTTTCTTTATTTTCCAATGTCATATAAATCGCTTTTGTTAAATTAACCCTTCTATATAAAAGAAACACCCTGTAATGAAAACACGTATTGAAAATGTGAATCTATACATAGATGGAACTTACTTATAATATAGTAACATAATACCTTTAAGCATAATTATTTCTCATACAAATTATTTTCCAGTGTATGTGTGCGTATTAAAAATATATAGTTTACCTTTTTCGATGCATCTTTTAATACTTTTAAACAACTTTCAGCACAACAATTATTAACTAGTAAAATCCATTTTTATATAAAGAACAATCTAAATGTCCAGCACGATTGAAATTTTTTTGAGAGCTGACTTTTTCTAAAATAATTTTTTCAAATATTTATTAAAATTATTTTTAAAGATAAGTTGAAATTGTTTTGAAATCCTAAAAAGCACTTTTCTGAATAGGGATGCTGGGGATCTACATGCATGTTGTAAAATACATTTTGGCTTTTATCTGTGTTTTATCTTTGATCTTTTATGTATGAGAACCATTCGCCCAAATCACATTCGAAAAAAATGCATCCCGTTATGTACAAAATTTTCATATAATACCAATTATATTAAGATTACCTTCACGATACGGGCAGTTTTTTGGGGTTAATAAAACTTGATCATTTACAGCATTGAGTCGATAAAAAAATCAATTGAACGATCTACCTCGATAACGTTGAACTTGTATGGGCTTCCTAATGCAGTTGTCTAGAAATGTACAGAGTCTACGACTGATTAAATTCGGACGAATTTTGCGATAAGAATAGTTTTATGGGTATATTAAAACTTGATTCCTTACAGCATTGAGTCGATAAAAAAATCATGTGACCAATCTACCTGGATAAGGTTAAATTTATATGAGTTTCACTCCAAAAATGTACATATTCTACTGCCAATCAAATTCAGACCAATTTCGCGACAAGGGTATTCGTTTGGAGATGCTAAAATTTCATAAATCAGAGCATAGGGTCTGTCGACAACCTAGGTGACTGATATACCTTGATAAGTTCGACATTTGAAGAGTTTCAATAGTAGCAGATTCGAAAAGATTTCCAAAGGTCTTTTCATCAGACTTGTCATATTTCACGGTAGGGGTAGTTTCCTGTGGTAGTTGGAACATAATTCCTTACCACATTAATCCGCTGGAAAAATGAAAAAACCGAATTAACTTAATAAAATCGAATTTTCACAAGTTCGAATCTTGAATATTTATTAGCAGAAAGACCACAACCCTGTATTTGAAGGAGATAATAAATCGACGACTTGATATTACGTGATAATTATGTACAGAACGGGATGCATTTTTTTGTTAATGTGATTTTGGGCAAATGGTTCTTATAGGTTATTGCACATATAAAAGCCAAAATGTATTTTACAACATAAATGCAGGTCCCCAGCATCCCTAACCACACGGCGGCTTTTTAGGGTTTTAAAATTATTTCAACTTATATTTAAAAATAGTTTTAAATACTAATTGATAAAATTAGTTTAGAAAAAGTCTGCTCTCTACAAATTTTCAATCATTCTGAACATTTAGATTGTTCGTTATATGAACATGGATTTTTTTCGTTAAGAATTTGTTGTGCTGGAAGTTGTTTAAAGGCATTAAAAGATGCATAGAAAATGGTTAATTATATTTTTTGAATATACACACATAGTCTGGAAAATAATTCTGTAAAAGATGTTGCAAATTTAGCTTATACATTATGGGGGTTATTTCTGTAAAGATTATGGGTGAGAAATAATTAGGCTCAAAAGTACCATTTTACTATTTTATAAGTAAGTTCCATCTATGTAGATAACGACTTTGTAAATAAATTTTTTCATTACAGGGTGTTGTTTTTTATATAAGGGCTAATTTTACAAAAGCGATTGATATGTCATTGGAAAATAAAGAAAGAGCACAAAAGCACAAAAATCCCAGCAATTAATGTATACAATTTTTGGCATCAGTCTGCAGGTTTGTATTCGGAAACAAATACGGGGGTTGTTTTCGTAACGATTAGGGGTGAAGAATAATTTTGTTCCTCAGTTATGATTTAAAAATACTGTGTTAATATTTTGTAAGTATGTTCTATCTAGACAGTTCCTTTTTTTTAAATATGTTTTATAGCACAGAGTGTTGCTTTTTAAAATAAGGGTTTATTTAAAAAAAGTGTTTCATATCACATTGGAAAGCAGATAAAGAGCAAAAAAATCAAGCCTAGTCATTTTTTAATACTTAAAAAAATACTTTTTTCAATTGGGGGGGGG
>NC_046661.1:55006670-55018120 GCF_010883055.1 Belonocnema kinseyi | reverse complement strand
GACTTTACGAAAGCGATTCATAGCACATTTTGAAGCCAAAAAATAGTAAGAAATCTAACCTAGTGATTTTTTTTAATTTCATGGTTTTTGTAGAGGGTGCCGCTGAGTTGACGGCAAGATAGCGCTGCCCTGTTTTCTCCAAAACTAGTAGAGGAAAGCGAACTTTTTATAGTTGTGAAAAATAGCAACAAAAAATAGCATAAAATGTTCATTATATGGCATTTTGTTTTTCGTTAGTAGCGCCGCTGAGTTGTCTGACCTTAATTTATCCATACTGCCATGTAAATCACGTTTTTCTGGCTTGTTTCACTGTTTCGCTTGGCACATTATTGAAACCTTATTCGCTTTTGTAATAATTTCCTATCAGGGAAATTCGTCTAAATGTCAGGGGAAAGTCAGGGAACTGTCAGGGAAATTGAATTATTCAATCTTGTGACCACCCTGTTTTACAATAAAAATAAACTTCTTTAGACACTCAAATTCATGTTTTTTCAAAACCAAATTAGTTTTATAAAGTTTCCTATATAAATGAAATTTTCTATGGAAAATTAGAGAAATTTACAACCAAAAAAAATTTTGGAAATCGAAATCAGAACTCTGTTGAAAAGTAGCACATAAAGACCCTGAATGGATTGTATTGACCCCTAATTTTTCTTGACTTTTTTTACACAATCAGAAGGAAATGTTTTTAAATTGGAGACAGACTGCATCACGCTTATATTTTCACGATATGGCCTTCTTATACTTTGTCAATAGAGTCAAGAATGTCACACGATTGCGTTGTTCTTTACATAAATGTTCTATTTTTCACGTTTTCCACGTTTATAATTCTTAAAAATTATTATATACTGTTCTAAATAATTTCCTGTTTACCAAGCAATTAGTTTTCCACTATTGAGTTAGGAAATATCTCAAGAAAACGAATTATTAACTTTCTAATAATCTTTGGTCAATCGTTTTTCGCTAATTGAATCTGTAAAATTTGACAAGTAATTATTTAAATTTTTACGAATTTTGATCTAAAGATCCATTAAAGTATGCTAATTCTTATTTAAGGCAAATAATTTCCACAAAGTTCCCATCACATTTTAGACTAAAATCTCAAAAATTAAACCTTGTATCTACACTCTTAGACATTTCTGTAGGAATTTTCAGAGACGCGTCAGTAAAGCTATATGCAGAAACCGTTTCTAAATGTTCCTAAACTGTAACAGAAATTTGAGCAATAGTAACTGCATTAAACTCCAGTGACATGTTTCAGAAAATTCTGTTACAGTTTAGGAATTTTCAGCTACTGTAACTGGAAATTCCAAGACGTTAAAAAAATTTTTTCGTTTCATTATTTTAATATACAACATGTAGCCTATATTTCTCTTGAGAATTTTAGATAGCAAGAAAATATGAGTCAAGTTAATATAAACAATTTCTTATGTCTCTATGTTATAAAAGGACGTAGGTTCATTGTATCAAATATATAGTCAAAGCCCATCTTTTATGATAAGAAGTTTTTCAGATTTGATTCAATGAGTATATAATATAGCATAGTTATTTAATGTGAACTTCGCTCGTATGTAGTCTTACTATAATTTTTATTTCTAAGACAAATATATACTGCAAATTTATATTAAAATAATGAACCAAATAATAATGTCTCCGTACATAACATATTTGGATACATGAACTCAGAAAATGTAATAATAAAAATGATTTCTCAACTAAATGGTTAAACCAAAGTTTTCAACAACAAGAAAGTTGAATCCTCAAACATAGAGAAGATTAGCTTTCAAGTAAACAGTAGCATTTTTATTGAAAAAAGATTAAATTTCTACTAAAAAAGGTAGATTTTTAAATCAAAAATACAAATTAAAAAAAAATTGAATTTGCATCCGAAAAATCCTTTATTTTGACATTTTGGTATCAGAATATAAGTTTTCAACCAGTTTTTAAATGATTAGGAATTTTCATACAAGCGGTTACATTTTTATTCAAGAAAGGTGTAATTTCTACTAAAATAGATGCATTTTTAAATCAAAAAAGTAGTTGAATTTTCACATAAAAAAGATTTCAGTTTGACCTTTCGGCATTAAAATATGAGTTTTAAATGAGAAACAAATTTTGTATGAGAATAGCTGCGTTTTCTACCGAAAAATATAAATCTTCAGCAAAACAGCTGAATTTTCAACAAAGAAAAAAAACTACTTTTAAACAAAATTCTTGAATTTTAAAACAAACCGTTGCATTTTTATCGAAGAAAAAGACAAATTTTCGATATAAATAGTTGAATTTACAATCAAACCTGATTTTACTTTGACTTTTTAGCATCAAAATATAAGATTTAAAAATAAGTCAATTTTTTATGAAACTGGTTTAATTTTCAAACTAAAAGAACGAATTTTCAACACAAAAATTGAATTTTCAACCAAACAGGATGTCTTCTCAACGAAATTGATGAACTTTTAAACAAATAATAAAATATATAACTAAGAAAGTAATATTGTGGAGAAAGCCACTTAAAAAAAATATAAATCGAAGGTAAAAAAATGACTAACAAGAATATTACACGAGGGTTACCACAAAATTTTATTTTTATTTTTCTCAAATTTCCCACTGCTCAATTTATCATTTTTTTCTGAACGTATTAATATTCAAAGAGCAAATATTAAGATGGAAACATTTTTAACCTAGAATCTTATATACACTAAATAAAATAATTTCAAATTAAAATTGAAAAAGTTTCAAAATTATTCTACTTGAAAGATTGAAGTTACAGACTTGCTGAGAATTTTACACGATTTTTTATTCTTTAAATCCCTGACTTCTTCCTAACCAATAAAATTCTCTGACTTTAAAAAAAAATTGTTAGCTGTAGGTTGGTTTTTTACTCACCAGGTTTGTTTCGCGTGTGGTGTTCTGAAAAATGATGTTCTTTCCGTTACAGAAACTTATATTTCTGTTTCTATTCTTCAGGAATTTTAGGAAAATATTCGTAATTTTCGGAAACCGCTTCTGAAGTCAAAGAAAACTTTAGTTAATCTACTATAAAAGTTACTGATTTTCGTTTTCAGCAACCTAATTTTATCAATTTCAGTTACTTTGGTATCTTAAATTTGTCGGAATTTTCCGAACATTTTTAACAGTGTACAGTGGATGCCGAATTACAATCCGAAAAACGGACTCAAATTCTAGTAATTGTGAAAGAATGTAAATTACCCTATTCATTCGGAATAATCTGTCTGTACTTTAAAAATACAAATTTTGACATTTTGCATTAAAAAAATTAATTGCTTCATAATTGTTTAAATAATATTCTTCACACTATCAATTTTATGCACATTTTGTGTATTTTCTTTGTACTACTTACACCCAAAATATATTTGGTCGACAGTGGATGAAGGAAACCGAAATTAGATGAAGAAATTCAACCGATTTTGCATTGTTTATTCATTATTTGCAAAAAAACGTTAATCGAAGGGATGAGTTTTACAATACTTTATTATGTTATGTTTAAAATGCCAAACATTCATAAGCTATTCGTCGCGGAAGAAACAATTATTTGTAAATTGTAAAGTGCTCTTGGAATAAAGCACAAACTTATTTTAAATTATATGCCGTAGTTTTGTTTCCATAACCTAATTTCCTACAGGCTATGGGCTCAGAATACGCTTCGGTTTACCTGCGTCTTATGTGGGAACTGTGTACCTATTAAACTGTATCTGAAGTGATAAAACTGTGAAAAGCATTGTTAAGTGAACTGAATGTGCTTAAAGTGTTCGATGATGCAACCCTGGATGAGCAAAGTGGTGAGTGGAAGAAAGCTGATCGAGTAGCGAAAAGTGTGATAATTGAATATGTATCTGACTCTTTCCTCGGGTTTGCAGAAGCAGAAAGCACTGAGAAGGAAATCTTTTAAAGTTTAGATATTATATATGAGCGAAAAAGTCTCGCCACTTAATTGGCTCTTCGAAAGAAATTGCTTGGACTCAAATTACATGGTGAAGCTCCTTTGATAAAGCATTTTCAAACTGTCAATGACTTAATAGCTGAACTACTTAATGCCGGTGCGAAATTAGAAGAAACTGACAAAGATTCACATTTGCTATTAACGCTACTATCACCCTATGGTAGTGTGATAACTGCAATAGAAACCTTGTCAGAAGATATTTTAACTCTCGCTTTTGTCAAAACCAGACTTTTGGATCGCGAAGTGAAGTAAAAGTGTCACATAACGAAAGTATCAATGTCGAATCACTGAAATCAGAGAAAAATATACAAAAAGGACAAAATAAAGGACGATTCTTTAAGAGCAAATTTAAGAAGAAACCTTCGAACTTGGCAAGTGACCATTGTGGTGGAAAAGGACACTTTAAAAATGACTGTTACCACTGTAAAAGAGGACTACAATACGAAAAACAAAGAACAGTTCAAGCTGTTCAAATGTTTCAACCATTGATTTCAAATACAGCCAATACTTCCAGTTTTGCCTTCATGACTGGAGATTATCAACCTAAAAATTGAGACAAGTAAATTTTTATTACAGATTCTAGTGCATCTGATCACCTTATCAACAAGAAAGAATTATTCAGCGCATTTATTGAGTTATAGCCTCCAATGCAAATTTTCGTAGCGAAGAACGGAACTTATATCATAGCGACAAAAAAGGGGAGCATCCACGTTATAAGCAACAAGGGCGTCAAGGGCATTCTAAAGAATGTTCTTTACAGTCCTGAGGTTTCGCACCATCTACTTTCTGTTAGAAAATTGCAACAGGGAGGGATGTCAATCACCTTTGATCAAAAGAGTCGGGAAATAAGAAAAGGTGATAAGATTATGATCATTGGTAAGTCTCTGAATAATTTAAGAGTCGTTGATTTTTAAATTATACTAAATAATTTGAACTCTAATGTGCAAGTACTTAGTACTGAAAGAGATACTTATCATTTGTGGCATTAGCGTTTGAGTCATATTGGAGAAAATAAATTCATAGATCTAAAAAATAAGCAGTTCATCAATGATGTAGGTCAAATTGAAAAAGTTACACCTAATGATAATATATATGAAGCGTGTTTAAATATTAAACAGGCACGAATAACTTTCGAAAAGTTTAAAGATAAAAGCTATGTAAAAAGAACACTTTTTATTATTAATTATGATTACTTTGGTCCAAACACTTCTACAACAACAAATAAAAATTATTTCGTAATGTTAGTTGATGAGTTCACTCATTATTGTGTTGCATACCTGATTGCATATAAATCAGATGCATTTTCAATTTTTAAAGATTTCATTACAAAAAGTGAATTTAATTTTAATTTAAAAGTAGTTAATCTATACTCCGATAATGGAAGAGAATAATTGCCGAATGAGATGAAGGATTACTGTGTGCAGAAGTTAAAAACTATCATTTGACAGTTCCACGGACTCCTGAATTAAATGGTGTCTCCGAGCGAATGGTTAGAACGATAACTGAAAAAGCTCGTTCAATGATTTCTGGTGCGAGCCTAGACAAATATTTCTGGGGTAAGGCAGTTCTTACTGCTACTCATTTGATTAATTTAAAGCGAACTAAAGCTTTGAGAGTAAATAAAACACCATATGAATTGTGGTATGGTAAGAAACCTCAATTAAAGTAATTTAAGGTTTCCGGTTCTACAACTTTTGTCCATAGTAAAACTAGAAAAACTAAATTTGAAGAAAAGACTTGGAAAGGTATTCTAGAAGGGTATAAAACGAATGGCTGCAAAGTGTGGGAAGTGCAAGATGAGAAATTTGTTGTAGTGAGAGATGTTATTTTTGATGAGACAAATTTCTTAGAATATAGACAGAAGATGAAATCTGAAGGGGTTAACTATGAAAACTCTCGTAATGAAACTGATGCATCTAAACTTGTACCTGAGGTAAGGTTAAAATCAGTAGTAGATTCTAATAAATCTGATAATAAGAAATCAGATATGTAAAAAAAGAGGGTTGAAAGGATACCTAATAAGATAGCAAAAATGTATCAGGAATCTAATAAATCTGTAATTGAAACAGATATGCACAAATAGTTTTTAGCTAAAGAAAATGATTTTAAAGCAGACAAAATTTCTGAGCCTAAAAGGAGTAATAGGATCAGGCATCAACTACGTAAATCTTATAATGAAGATAATACACTAGATGATTATCTATCTCATGTGTGCTCAATAAATAGTTTATAAAATCATGTAATTAAAATTAGTGAAAATAGAGTTCAATGGGAGCAAGCTATAAAAGATGAAATTAATACACTATTATTGAATGAAACTTGGACCGTAGTATCAAAGCCTGTAAATAAAAACATTGTCGATTGCAAATGGGTGTTTTACTATTAAAAATGACGAATTTAGAAACCAATTGGAATATAAAGTTTGGGTTGTTGCCCGTGGCTTTAGTCAGGAGTATTTGGCGGATTACAATGAGACCTTTGCCCCAGTTGCTAGAATTTCAAGTTTTACATCTTTAGTAGCTTTTGCAAATCAATTGAATTTTTCAGTTCATCATATGGACGTAAAAACTGCTTTTCTAAATCGAATATTAAATGACGGGGTTTATATGAGGGTTCCTGAAGGAGTTAAATGCAAAACTAATCAGATTCGTAAATTGAATAAAGCAAGATATGGGTTAAAACAAGCAGCAAGGTGTTGATGTGAAATGTTCCAAAAATTACTTCTTGAAAAAGGTTGTGAAAATTCTGCCATTGACCGTTGTATTTACATTTTAGATAAAGGTCATGAATCTAAAAACTTCTATATAGTACTTTATGTCGATGATCTTGTAATTTCCACTGCTAATACTAAAACAATGAATAGTTTTAAAAACTATTTAACGGAGAAATTTTATAAGATAGGTTTAAAAGATGTTAAACTGTTTTTGGAAATTAGAGTTAATAGAAATTAAAATAAAATAACCTTGCATCAGAGTGCGTACATAAAAGCAATTTTAATTAAATGTAAAATGCCTTATTGCAAAGCTGTCAATGTAATGATATTTTCGCGAAATGATCCAAGTACTGCTGTTAATATTTTAGGTAGATATTTGTCTAAAAGTGATAAAAAATTATGGAAATGTTTCAAAAGGGTGCTTATGTATCTCAAAGGTTCCATAGATATTAAATTGACTTATATGAGAGGCAATTATAATGATATTCTGATTGGTTATGTTGATTCTGATTCTTTAGCAACTGGTATAAATATAAACATTGAAAAACCAATAATAATTTATGAAGACAATAATGGTTGCATAAGCTTTACTAATAATCCGACTTGTCATAAAAGATCAAAGCATATTGATATTAAATATCATTTCTCGAGAGAATAAGTTGCAAATAATATAATTAAATTATATCTCTACAGGTGATCAACTGGCAGATATTCTTACTAAACAATTGGCAGCAGTAAAATTCCTGGAATTTAGAAGTGGAATGGGGTTGGAGCAAAAAGAAAAATTACTGCGATTGTAATTTGTGTACATATATAGTAAATAAAGTTTTTTTTAATCTCTATAATATTGGTGATGGTCTGATTGGGGTTTTCTGGGTTTCCCCAAACCTTAGCAACGAATGTTGGGCCATATGTGTACTCCCAGAAAATATTTTGAAGGTGCGTCTTGTCTTGTCTTACTTGATATTTTCTTCTAAATATAGTATAAGGAAAAGCATTATCTTGTTAAAATGTCTTTTACTGAATTTATTTGTATATAATCGATTTATTTATTGAGGAGGCGTGCTGGTTTATTTTAAAGAATGTGTGGTGTCATTAAAAAACTAATCATTATATTTTGAGAGCGGTTTGAATAGCTGAATGACGGCTCTTGTTTTTTAGAAGTAAAGCAGAACCAAAGGCAGGGCCGAACAGGTCAAATTTTATTTCCATAACCTAATTTTCTATAATTACAAATATAATAGTTTTTGTTAAATATTTGAGAATATCGCTCGTTCGTAATTAATCGAAGTTATTTTTATTAAATCTAGGATTACTCTCGTAGTATAATCCACGAGAGAATGACTTTGAGAGTACATATTTAAGAATAAAAAAATTGGAAGTATTCGTGCAGATCAACATAAAACATTTTGTTCTATTGGTATTATTAATAAATGTAAAAATAACAATTCTAGAGGTAAAGAAGTACGCTTTTACAAGGTCATTATATGTTTTTGTCTTTAATAAGAATCTTTTGATATACAAACCATTCACAATGTTTTGGATGTTAATATAAAAATTACATCTGCTTCTTGCGACTTCAAATATGGAATTATACTTTCATTATTATTATTATTCTTTATCGTGAAATTAATTAAACAAGTAATTACTGGAATAAAATTCTCATTTTATTGATTTTTTCGCTCTTTCAGTTTGTTTATAATATTTATTCTTGTTAAATAAAGACAATATTTTAATTATTCTTATAATGCCTATTTTATATTATTAATATAATAATATAATTTCTAACATTTTAAGATTTTTTTGATTTAGTTATGCTGTTTGATATTTAACTCTAACATGTGACGAAAAGGGACAATGTAAGCATAAGAGATTGTTTAAATTGGTCACACTAGTCTCTAGGCAGCCTAAAATAAATTATTGTATATTTCAACTAAGCCATTAGGTTCATTATTTTGATTGTGTAATTCACGAAGCTCACCACTATGGAGTATTATACTCTTTAAAAAACTTAAGATATATTTTTTATTCAGCCATCTTCGAAGACAATCGAAGTAAAAAAATGTTTCCAGCATATGTATTTGAAAAAAAGTTTTCACATTTTTCTACTTTTCACCAGCTGATAAAAAAAATATTATCACAGAGTTAGTTTTATTTTTTAATGCACATCGAAATATCAAATACTTCAATTTGAGCCACCGCTGAAAAGCCTCAGACTAATGGAAACGATTCCCAACATAAAGTGGTCTAAAATACAATATTTGTTCTTGTTTTTACTTTTCAATCTCTGATTAAAAAAAAATCTCACTTTATCATACGAAATTTATTTCCATTGAATATGTTCATGCCAAGACCTTCAATTACAGCTATGTTCGAAGGAAATTGAACTAAAAGAAAAAATTCCAGGGTGTAGTGATCTGAAAAAAAGACAATTTCTTCCTTTTTACTAATTTTGTACCCGCTGATAACAAAAAATCAGTACTATTATTTATTTCACAATGCACATCTACAATTTAAGACCTTGAAACCAAAGTTTAAGAAATAATTAAACTTTGAAGCTACTAGAACATTAATTACCCTTTTTAAGGAATAAAACTTATCATTTTCAATATTTTTAAAAATCTTTTACGGGAAATCTTACATATGACTTCGGAACGTTGTATATTATTTGCAAAATTTTGATTAGTATAGCAAGAAAATTTAATCTGAATGAAACAATTTTTTCATTTACATACAATTATTTAAAGTGAGCAGATTATTTTCCTCCATAATAAAATATGAGTCTCCGAGTTTTCTAGACGTATTTGACACCTACATATATCCAATTATTTAATTTTTATAACAAAAATATTTTTTAAAGCTCAAGAGAAAGAAAAATGTGACATTTATTAAATGGTGGAGTTGAGATGAATTCCAGATCTGCAATATAACTTTTTATTTTATCTAGACAGACGCCTACAGTACTTTATATTTGACATGAGCGCAAGTAACTTTATTGCTAAATAACATTTAGAATGTTATTTTGAAAACACATTAAAAATTCACATTTTTATATACCTTCATTGCACTATTTACATTTAGATAATAATTTTGGAAACCAAAAATTAACACAAACGATTAATTTTGTATTCTGTAACATGACAAAATGTCTCTTTAAAGCTGGACACTATAGAGGTTTTCCATATTGTTGTCCTAACATTACGATTTTACTAATTTCTCCAGATTTTAGCTAATAGTGAATAGCAATTGAAAAACCGTCTTTTGGTTTGAGAACTAGTTGAAAGTGGAACTACTTTGTTAAAGTTTTTTTCTGATTCATCATTTTAGTTTTAAAACTTTTTTTTCAAAATTTAAATATTTGGTTAAAATGTCTTTCTTTACATGCAGTTTATATAAAGTTGAAAATTCAACTTTATGATTTGAAAATTTCTGTATTTTATGGTAGATAATTAATATTTTTGTCGACTAGCTCACCTTTCTGGTTGAAAACTTATTTCTTCGATTTCAAGTTTAACGTTTGGTTTGAAGATCCCTTCAAAAATTCAATGTAGGTTGAAAATTCATGTATTTGGTTGTAAATTAATCTTTTTTGGTAGAAAACTAAACGTTTGGGTCAAAAGTTCATTTCTTTGGTTGAAAATAATCTTTTTGTAATCAAAAATTAATGTTTTTAACCGAAAATTCTACATTCTTTTTTGGTGAAAGATGTATCTATTTTGATGATAATTTAAATTTCTTGGTTCAAAACTCATCTGCTTGGTTAAGAATTTGTAACTTTTTTTAAATTCATCTATTTTGTGAAAGATTTGTTGTTTTTTTTAATAGAAAATTCATGTTTTGGGCAGAATATTGAACTATTTGGTTGAAAATTAATTTGGTTGTTGTTGAAGATTTATCATTTCAGTTAAGAATTCATGTCGTTGGTTAAAAATTTAACTATTTTGAAAAGAATTGTTTCATTTTTTTAATTAATATGTGTCTGGAAATGTATCTATTCTATTTTTGCTGGAGAATGGCTCTTTTTTAGTTGAAAATTAACTAATTTCATTGAAAAGTCTTTTATTGTTGTCGATAATTCAATTCCTCTCGTAGAAAATGCATATTTGAGGTTTGAAATACACTTTGGTAACAATTCGGTTTTTAGCTTGATAACTCTACATTTTGTATGATAAATTTTATCATTGACTGAAAAATCTTTCTCGGTTGTACACTCAACTTTTGTTGAAAATTTCTTTTTTTTTAATTTGAAATTTTTTTTTTTAAGAATTCAAGTATGATCAACTAATATACCTTCCGTTCAAAATTACTTTTTATTTGTCACTTTGGTTGAAAATTTAACTAAGATGTAGAAAATACATTGTTTTCTTGCAGGAAATGTAATTATTCTATTTATTGTTCAAGATGTATCTTTTTGAGTTAAAAACTTAACTATTTGGTTGGAAATTCTTATATTTTACGTATGTCTTGCGTAATTTGTGGTTGCTTCTCATAAAATTATGTTAGACTGCTGTCACCAAAAATGCTTAAAATACATTTATAAACAGAAATGGTGTTTGCTTAAAAATTGTTGATCACTTAGGTTTACGAATATGTTCATACCGCAAAGAATAATGTTAAACGTTCAGGCATTCATTAATTAAACAGTTTAATCATTAATTATTAAATTCATGAAATTTTTGAGAAGTAAAGCAGTTTTTATCTGAATAAGAGAAAAAGTGCTGATTTTAATGTGAAGTTTGTCATATCAACGGATAGAAAAGTAAAGAAGGAGGTCCA
>NC_046661.1:54999466-55006570 GCF_010883055.1 Belonocnema kinseyi | reverse complement strand
TCCTCTTCTGCATTATTTGTAGAAGATTTTCAATGTTTAATGTAATATCATAAAATTCTCCGCACAGAAAAAACAGAAGATAAACTTTACATCGATTTCCGTTGAAAGATTCACTGCAACAAAAATTAACTTTAACGGATAATCTTAAACAAATATTGGTTAAACTTTCTTCTGTTTTTCCATGACAGTACATGTGTTTTAAAAATGCAAAGTTGTCTGAATAAAACTTTATCACTCTAGAAAATTTCGTGCAACAAATCATACCATTACTTTAATCTGTGCGATGTTTAGTTGCAGATTGAGAAAAAAGAATCATTTAAAATCCAAAAGTGTTTGAACCAAAAATTTCAAGGATGAATTTATGTTTACTGATTCTGCTATCCAAACAATATGAGAAAAATTTGTATATGAAACGTGATTTAGAGGTTGTCTTATTTTCTCATCTTATCTTATTTTAGTTTTTTATTTTATTGAATTGAATTATTTAGGAGTATGGTGTGCTAATTTGATCGGTGGACTCTTAGATTTTTTCCATTTTCCAAGAATTAAAATGTCGATGTATATTCAATTTTCCCCTTGATATATGTAATTTTGTTCTCCTTTTTAACTGCTCCATATATATATATATATATAAGCACTTAATTAAAATACAAAAATCTCGTAATTTGATTGACAATACTAAGGGTTTTCTTTAGGTCGATAATAACGAATACGAAGTCAAAAAGTATGTACTATGTACTAACGTATGGCCAAACCTGAAATTAATTTTGTTAATTAATAAACAGAAGGTTCACAGATGATCAAAAATTGGATGATTCTGCAACATTATTTCAAATTTAATGTCTTATCAGCTACAAATTTACAGTTTTGACAGATTTAATTCGCCTATTTGTATGTATTTATCACTTTTACGAGTGTTAAATGTTTGAAAATATCTTACAACTTTTCATTGTCGAATCAATAATTATAAACATAAGTTGAGGAGTGAGCGAACAGAACATATGAAATCCCTTCTTCGAAAAAATGAAATATGCATGATTTTAGAATTTTCAGGACCCGAAGAATATGATTAGTGATCATGGGTTCAACAAAATTATATCCTATTAAAATTTTGCTTTAAAATATTGTAATTTTCAAAATGTATACAGTAGAACCTCTCTAATCCGAGCCCGCTTTATGCGAGCTCGCGATTATCCGAGGTTGAAACAAAAATAGTTGACCCGTCTTATCCTAGCTATAGCGCAACAGTAGTCCGTATTAGAGTAGTCCTTATCCATTCTTCATACATGTGAACTTGTCTTAACCAAATTGAGCAGATCTGCCTAAACCTCTGATCTTATTGGTTAATAATCTAAATACTCTCTACGTTAAGAACTGCGTGGATCGCTTTTAAAGAAAGATACATCATGGCATATGTAATATAAACTGCTTATAAGATTTTTTTAAACATGTAATAGTACAAATTGAATATTTATTTAAGTAGGCTTTCAGTTTATTACATTGCGACTTTCTTTTTAATTAAAATTCCATTTTATCCGATTTTCCCGATTATCTCAGTTGGGGCCGGTCCACAATGGCTCGGATAAGCGAGGTTCTAAGGTGCTTGTATTTAATAAAAACTGCATAAATCCAAACTGACAGATTCAATAATTCCATAATTTTAGGTAACCCGCTAGTTTGTTTCCTCATTAGTCTATATGACCTATTTGAATTTTCCTTATATGACTGGTGATTTTGAAACACAGTATTTTTATAATTTTTGAGGAGTCATCTCGAAGGGATTTATTATATTTTGCTCGTCTACATATCATTATTTACATTCAGCAGAAGCGGAAGCCCTAAACCAATTCTTTCTCGCCCATTCTGCTTATCGCCTCGAAATGCATCCTTATCTCACACGCGGTGACCTAATCCCACTCCAGCTGCCTTGTCCTAGATTCACTTAAATGCGTTTAAAAAAGTAAAAATTTTTTCGGAATGAAAACAATTTTATCAAACTGCTAATTTAAAGTCAGTGGTTGAACTAAATTTTAAATTTAACTCAGTACTGAAAAATATTAAATTGTAAACATTGAAATTTGAATTATTTCTAATTAAAAGGTTAAAACAAGTTAAAATTACAAATTCAAAGAATTTAAGATTAAAAAATAATTACATGATATTATTATATTTATATTATATATTATATTATTATATTATATTTGAAGCACCTGAAATAAAAAGAAATTTCATTTAAAGTGGTGAACATTGAAGAATGTCAGATTAAAACTTAATTCTACTTATTTAATTAGAGAAAAGTAAGCCAGGAAAAATTAATCGAAAGTACTAAATAGATAGTACTAAAGTACTATAAACATGCATGAATTCATTTAGGGATATAGTGTAATATTTAAAAGAAGGTTATAAAAATGAAAAAAGCGGAAAATGAAAAAGTCTAATAATATTTTAATATCGAACAGTCGATTAACGTTAAATAATATTCTAAAAAAATTAACATTTGCTATAATTAACATTATAATAATAAAATGTTAAGAAAATTGTATTACATTAATAAATTTTAATGCCTATAAACATTTTTGTATTCAGAATTGTAATTTGGCGAGCTGTAAAAGTGAAAAGGGCAGTTCTGTCACACCCTACCCCTATTCCAGGTCAAACAAATGTCTAATAATTGCTAGTTTTGGCAATTTGATAACTACTTTTTCGAACTAACGTTAAAAATGTTATTTGTAAATATTTTTGAGGTCATATTCGTAATAAGAACCTTGAAAGACGTCACTATACATTATTTTGACAGAACGAGAATAGCCGTCTTTATGCACGTGATTTTTACAAATCGATAATTTTTTGATTGTATTGAGTTTCTTCGTATTGGGAAAGTATCAAACTTTTTGGGTCTCACAGAACAACATTTTTCTCTTTGACATTACAGATTAGGTGGTATTAAAAAAATCCCAATATTTAAAATGGAATGTAGGTAATTGAACTTGTATCATTTTTAAAAAAGCCTGTTTAAATTAAATAATTATAAATTGACATTGCTTAAAATTTAAAAAAAATGATTCAGAAACTTTTAAAATTGAAAATTTGAAGACTAAACTTTGAAATTGGACAAGTTGATCAGAAAGAATTTAAAGTTGCATATTTTCTAATTTAAAGTGTTAAAAATTGCGCAATTTTATATTGAACTGAATAATTTCGAAATTAATCGATTTCAGATTGAAATTTCAAAAATAAAACAATTTCCAAACTTTAAAAATTAAATATTTTCAGATCAGAATTTTGAAATTTAAATTATTTAAAATTTAAAGAAATTGAAATTTTCTTATTTTTAATTAAACGCGGTCAAAATCGAAGGATTGAAAACTAAAACTTTTTGATATTAAATGCTTTTCAATTCGAATCTATTAGAACTTGACAATTAAAAATTTAAAACTTAATTGAATATTTCAAAGGGAAAGTTGCTGAAATTGAAGAATTTTAAATTTATACTACATTGAAAAATTAAAAGTGATTCGACAAATGTGTCTGACAACCGAGACGCATAAAAGCTACGTAAGTGGAGATTTTTAGAGATGTTTGGCATTTTCTAAATTTCTAGTCTCCCCTGAGTCGAAATTTAGACCCTACTGTGAAGTTGCGGCTCCTTATTAGAACCCACATTGACACTATTTAAACTTATAGCCCCTGCTTTGAACTATTCAATCCTAGAGAATGAAATATTAGAGCCTACTTTGAGGCTGTAACACCTCTCTGAAGCTATTTTGAATCTTTAGAGCCTACATTTTTATAACTCAAGACACTACCTTGAAGCTGTTTAACCTTCCCTTCAATCTTGACCCTACATTTGATCTGTTGAGCCTACAATGTTAGAACTTCATGAAAATAAAGTAAAACTTACTTTTTACTTAGGTTAACTGAACTCATTGGTCATCTTAATGGCTGAATGTACACTCGAATAACAAAAATATTTAATTCAATATTTAACCTAATTGTCATTAATTATTTATATATAAATTAATGGCATCTTTGCAATGGTTAATCATAGAAAAATATTCTCTCTTAACTGAAAATGCTGACAATTTGTATGAAAATGATATTAATCATGGAAAAATACGAAATATTGTGGATTAATAAGTCATTAAAAACATTGTTATCAATTAGTGATGAAAGTTTGTGTATTCAACAGTCATGTAGGTGATTGAGGATCACGAAAAATTATAAGAATGGAGAAAATATTTTTTTTCCAAGGAACTTTACCAATGGTTTAGTCATTTTTGTTACTAAACAATAATACTTGAGAGTTTCTGAAACATTTTCATAGAGATATATTACTATTTACGTGTCTACCACTTGATTTAGGAGGAAAACTTATTTCTTTTAATGAGAAAGTGTTTACTGTTTAAATTTTTTAATCATATTTATTGGAGATTAAGAACAGCCAAATGTATGAAAAATAATTGACTACTTATTTAGAATTTTGAGACAACGAGACAATTGGGTATAAAACCAGTACTGTTATTGTTAATATAAACTTATTTCCTGATGAACATTAGATTGAGTCTTGAAGTATTTATTTGTATTTTTTAGTATAATTAGATTAATTATGATGCTAAATAATACATTCTAATAAATAACACAGAATCAAATTTAAATATGTAGCCTCAAGTTCTCTTAAAACGTATAACGTAGAATACTTCTAAAAAACAGAACCAATTTATATTGAACTCTTCAAAAATCGTTTCAAATATTTAACGACACAGAAAGTTAAAAAAAATAATTATTCAATTAATTGTTTCAGATTTGAAAAGATCTTGGACCTTGAGTTATTGAACAAGTGCTAGTGATTTTGGTCGAAGACATCCCAACGCGTTCCGTTAGGTCAATCGGTATGGAGTTAGTCATTTGGTAAATAGACAGTGCGTGCGTGCGTTGTCGGGTTCGTTTCTTAGTACTTGCGTATTTTTCAGTACACTATGCTTTAGCATCATAATCAAAAAATTATATTAATGATATGTCTAAAAATATTTTATTTTTTCTGATAAATAACAAATCTTATTTTTATTTATCCATATTGGTATGAGATTATAGAAAACCTGCTTTGATGCTAGAAGTCCTACAGTAGTAGTTTAAGCTTTAAAAGAGGGTCTAATTTGTCTTAAATACACACCCTACTTTGACGCTAAGCGTGGAAAAACGGCCGATTCCCAACACTTTTAGCGTCAAAGTAGCGTCTAAATTACAATGAAATCGCTGCTTATTAGGAACTTACTATACAGCTACGAGCGCCTACTAAGGTAGGAGTTACGGCTTCAAAGTAGGGCCTAAATTTCGACACGGGCCTCTTTGAAACCCTGCCATTCAAAAATATTTTACTCATTAATTTTGAAGGAATGAGTAGTAGAAGAACCTATACCGTTCATACCGGTCAGTAAAATCAGATCTCATCACCACCTGAACTTTATGAGGTCTTTTTGCATATCGAGATGCGAAAGTTCCAAGACAAACGACTTGAGCTGGGGAATGGTAATGACTGGAACAACGAACTCGTTTTGAACTGGGCTCATTTATAAAGGGAAATTGTTTGTTCGAATTGCGCGTCACGGCACTGCAAGTCATAGTTCTCAAAGCCGGTGGTATTTGCTCGTTTTCATTTCGCGTTAATATATACTTCCGCCTCTTTGGAGAATGTTTCTAAAGTTTATGAATTTTCTCGTCTCTCGACTTCATTCTGTCTCTTCCTTTTATGCTCTCGAGTTTCCTGAAAAGCCGCTTCAAAAGCATACCATCTCTGCGGATTAAACACCAGGAGAAATGAGTAATTTTTAAAGTCGAGAAAATTTTTTTTCCAGCAGTTCTTCAGACTTTAAACAGTTTTAACCTTTAAAATATTGCAAAGCTTCAAAGATAAAATCATATTTTATGTTAATGTTAGGACGCCCATAATAATTATGTTTATGTTATTTAGATTATTTTTTATACGAAATAATAATTAGTTGGCCATTCTAGCCAAACTTTGAAAAGATTCGAAAAATGCTATACGATTATTAAAAGCTTCAACCAAATAAAATTAATCGAGTGTTCATTAAGATGACTTGCAAAAACAACCCTTGAATAAAGAACCTCCCTTCGCACATCCTCATTAATTCTGAAGGGATGTAACGGCAGAACCAACGTCACTTTACTGAGATCGTTTGCCACCATTAGAGTGTCAGAGTGACAATCACACCACTGTGTTTTAACAAAATGAATATAAATAAGAAACGTCACAAGAGGTCACATATAAAATAAAGATCATCAAATATATTAAAGAAATGTTACAAGCTTCAAGAACTTCAGGTAATGCTTAGCTTTTCTTCGCATCAATGGACCATATTTAAAAATAAAAATCATAAAGTATTGATCCCCCGTAAACACCGATTCACTTAATGATCACTGGAATTGACCATTGTCAAAATTGTTACACATTATGAGAGCAAACAAGTTATTTTTAATGAGTTGAATGCTGGAGGGATCCTCACTTCTTCAGCGAGACCTTAGGTTACTTTTATCTAGCGACCATGCATCGATCGTGTAGGGTAGGTGTATGTAGAGCCGAGTAAAATTTTTGCGACTTAAGTCTGACTTAGTTATGTCTTGAGTCACGTATATTAAGTTGCGGCAGACTTTTTAGGGGGGAGCCCCCGGACTGGTACCATAATTTTTTACTATTTAATTGCTAATTTATTACCCAACAACCGATTTTATTGCTCAAGGGGTTCACGAGAAATACGTCATCCCCCTACCTTAATATTCAGCTACGGCAGCCATATGCATTATCTCGGGAACGGGGAAAGCTATCGAAACGAGCTTGGCGCGATAATTTATTGCTAATTAATTGCTCAAAGACGGCATGGGTCCCATATCCTGAAAACCACCCCCAAGACTCGAACTCGACAACCCCTTGGCGGCCTTAAGCTACGGCAGCCCGGAAACGCTATCTCGGCGGCAAAATAAGTTACGGAGTCGCGCTCTTCGGGGTAATTTATTGCTAATTAATTGCTCAAAGATGGCATGGGTCCCGGATCCCGAAAGACACCCCCAAGACTCGAACTCGACAACCCC
>NC_046661.1:54997896-54999366 GCF_010883055.1 Belonocnema kinseyi | reverse complement strand
ATTTTCAGTTAGCAGTAGTTGTTAATGTTATGAGGTGTTTTCGGCAAATGTAATTTTTTGTTAGTTAACACAAAATTAGTTCAGACCTGCGGTCTATGTTTTCTCGCACTTAATCCACATCTTTTTCTTTAGGTATTCCTTTTCATATTTTTTAAGAGTTAGGTTTGATTCTATGAAATAATTTGTGAGTGTTTTGGGAAGGCAAAAAATAGCATGAAATTGGGATATTTCTAAATTTAGGCTGGGTGCGAAAGATATTTTAGGGGTAATTTTTCGGAAAAAGAGTTTGTTTTTGGACAATAATTTTTTGCAGTGTTTGACAGCCCAAAAAAGTCTAAAATTTTGGCACTGTTGATTAATTTTTTTTTTAATTTGCTGTGGTGAACGTGTTGGCGGACAGCACCTCAAACCGAAAAGTCCGTTTTTTTATAAATGTAAAAGAGCCCGAAAATCGGTATTGTTGTCCAAGAAAAGCCCAAAAAGTCCAAAATTCTGATATGTTTACATTTAGTTTAGGCGCATATTTAATTCTAAGGATAGTTTTTAGAAGATAGGGGTTGTTTTTTCAAATTCAATTTTTGCATTTTTTAAGAGCTCAAATAAGTCCAAAATTCTGGCGTTGCTGATTTTTTACATTTTTTACATTTTTTGGACTAGAGGTGCTAGCGGCTAGCGGCTAGCAAAAATTCGGTTTTTTGAGAAAACTAAAAGAGCCCAAAAATCGGCATTCGTGCCCAAAAAAATCCCAAAATTATGGCATTAGAAAAATACTGAAATTCCGTTGTGGAGGTGCTAGCGGAAGGCACCTGGTAAAATTGAATATTTGAATCTGTATTCTGAGATTGAAAATTGCATGTTCTATCACTTCGGGTTAAAATGCTTTGACTCAAGTTTAACTTAAGTCCGACTTGAGTTCGGGTCCAGAACATTAATGCCTGGCTGCGTCTCAAAACTAAATCGAGACTTAATCCTTCGTCTTACTTTTATTTTCACGAGAGGTAAAACGCCATTTAGTTGTCCCAACTCAAACCTTGTCTTAGCGAAGACGACGTGTAGTTGCCTGAAGAGGAGCCTTGTCTTGGCTGAGATGATCGGCGTAAGCTTGCCCCAAGACGAAGCTTTTTCGCCTCAGAAATGACATTGAAATTGATGAATTTAAATTTCGTAATTATTAAATTAGTTATTTGTGATTAGCAGCATCTCCTAAGCCGTTAGAAGTACGTAAAAACAAGCAAAATTTTTGGTATCCTCGTCAAACAAGTATAATACAAATGAAAAACCGTAAATACATTAATTATATATATATATATATCAAACTGAAGGGCCTATGACAAAGCCACCGAACGCGTCCTCAGGTTGCGGATAGAAGGTCCCTGTACCAAGGGTTTCTGCTGCATATGGTTACAAAAATAAATAGGCAGTCGCGGACAATTGTCCAGGGGTGGTCCCGAAGGAATTAACCCCCAAGCG
>NC_046661.1:54993177-54997796 GCF_010883055.1 Belonocnema kinseyi | reverse complement strand
TACCCCGAAGAGCGCGAGTCCGTAACTTATTTTGCCGCCGAGATAGCGTTTCCGGGCTGCCGTAGCTTAAGGCCGCCAAGGGGTTGTCGAGTTCGAGTCTTGAGGGTGGTTTTTGGGATATGGGACCCATGCCGTCTTTGAGCAATTAATTAGCAATAAATTATCGCGCCAAGCTCGTTTCGATAGCTTTCCCCGTTCCCGAGATAATGCATATGGCTGCCGTAGCTTAATATTAAGGTAGGGGGATGACGTGTTTCTCGTGAACCCCTTGAGCAATAAAATCGGTTGTTGGGTAATAAATTAGCAATTAAATAGTAAAAAATTATGTTACCAGTCCGAGGGCTCCCCCCTAAAAAGTCTGCCGCAACTTAATATACGTTCTTGAGTCCATCTCCAAGACATCCATGTCTGGCTGCGCCTTGAAACTGAATCAAGACATAAGCCTTAATCATACTTTTATGGTAAGGTGAGATACGACGGCATTTATTTATCTCGAGTCGAGCCTTGTTTCGGCTAAGACAACGCTTACTTGTCTCAAGACGAGCCTTGTCTTGGCTGAGATGGCCTTAGCATGAATAGTCCTTTTTCGACTCATAAATGATAAACAAGTATAATACAAATAAAATCTGTGAATAAATTGATAGTGTATATATATATATCAAAGAAAACTTTCCTTCATTAAAAAAAAAACTGTTTTCTCTGTGTAATTTGATTCATTATAAGATTATGCAGCGGCTTGATGTTAGCCTACAGTCTCACAGTGGAAAAAAGTGACTTTTTTGGTTCAAAATACGATTCCGGCTGAACCTGTGGATCGATTTGGATGTGTTTCTTTTAAAGCTGATAAAATTCCAAAGGAAGTTATCAAGCCTGATTTTTAATTTAGTTATTCAATTTTTTTAAACAATTTTCAATAATTTAACGCTTTTTAAAAGTTATATTGCAAGAAATTGAAACGGAAACAATATTTTAATGTAAAAGGCTTCTCTTAAGACTATACTTGTTAATATTATAAACAAATTTAATAAACAAACACATCATTCAGTCATTTGTCATCAGAAAAATTTGTTTTTTTGATGTCAATCTTCAAAAATTAGGAACCTCATAATAATTTCATAAAATTTATAATTTTATGATGAATTTTATGATTTTACCAAACGAATTTAATTTTAAAAATGCATTATTCTAGCACTTATCAACAGAAAAATTCATTTTTTCCAATGCCAGTCATTTTAATTTTAACTTTGTGATAATTTTAGCAACATGCGTCACCATTTAATAATTTTCTTGCAAACAAATTTGATAAAGAAATGCATTATTCGGGCACCTGTTGACGAAAAATTCGTTTTTTAATGTCAGTCCTTTTAATTGGGAACTTTACGATAAATTCAGTATCATTCCTCATTCCTTTTAATATCAGACAAAATTTATTCAACAAAAACATAAAATTAATTAACTTTTTATGAATGCAACTAAAACTATGATAAAGTTCACAATTAAAAGGACTGGCATTGAAAAAAACGATTTTTTCCGTCGACAAATGCCCAAATAATGCCTTTATTTATTAAATTTGTTTGATAAAATCATAAAATTTAACAACAAATGATGAAATATTTTTATGTAATGTAAATCTATGAAACGTCGGCGATTACAACAGTTGTTGTATTATTGACGAGCATCGGAAACGTCAAATAGAAAAAATTGCCATTTTTTCGTCATATTTATTTATTCATAAAAAACTGGGCGAAGACTCAGAGAACAAAAATAGCTTAAAGGAGCTGTGTAATGCCCTCATAACACCTGATGAAGAATGCCCACCCATCAATACCCACGAGATGAAAAAAAGTATTAAGAGGGATGAAGATCTATTCCGCTCTGGGACCAAATGGTATCAAGACCTTCTCGTGGAAGAAGTTTCCTTCAAGCCATCAGCATTTGGCCCGTATTTTCACCTCATAATTAAAGTCGGAAGAGCCAATTCCGATGTGGTTGGTGGAAGTGCGCACAGTTCTTCTGTCGAACATGGGCAACTTAGCTGACCCGAATAATTACAGGCCAACCGCTTATCTAAACACACTGTATAAGAAAGAATGACCAGGATGTCGGCAAAACCTGCTCAGCGGTAGATGTGTTTGCAAAGATAAAACATCCGTCCAGCGTAACCTATCGAAGGCCCTGGATTGACTACCGGAAAACTGTCGATTCAACCTTATAGACTGATCTTTTGTCTTTTGGAAAGCTTAAAGGATCATCCGCAAATCGTGAGGTGCATAGAGAGATTGATACCGCTTTGGAAAACCAGATTTACTATCTCATCTCGATAAAATCGTGTGACAAATAACAAGGTCACCTTTCAGAGAGGTGTGTTTCATAACTATACCATGAGCATACTCCTCTTTTGCCTCGCATTATTGCTACTATCTCTAGAACTTCACCATTCCCAAGGGTACTTTCGCGGCAAAGCTGCAGATCGAAAGTACAAGGTCACTCATGTATTTTACATAGACGATCTTAAGATCTATGCTAAAAACAAAGAGCAACTACATCTGACTCTAGGGATTTTCAAACTATATACTAAGAAAATAGGAATAGAATTTGGGTTAGACAAATGCGCGAAGGTTTATTTGAAGCAAGGAAAACTTGATGGCATCCCTTAAGACCCTGAGCTCGTCGATAGAAACACTATACGACACATTTGCCCTGGAAAGACTTATGTATACCTGGGCGTGCCACAGAGCCGCATTCAGGATGTTACATCTATAAAGGATACTCTTCGAAGCAGATACAATAATCTCATCCGGCAGATTTGGTCTTTCCGAACTGTCGGCGAGGAACAAAGTACCTGCAACGAACATGCTTGCTGTCCCGATAGTACTCTATTCATTTGGAGTGGTTTCCTGAACGAAGAATGAGCTCACATCCCTGGATATCGGGACACGAAAGGTTATGCACATGAAGAAAAGCATGCACCTTAAGTGTTCTGTTCCACGATTCTACATCTCACGATTTTAAGGTGGTCACGGAATATTGAATCTTGAATGTCTTCACAACAGGATTATTCTGGGTACAGCACATAGCGTCACAAATGGATGAGATTCTCTTCTTAAAATGGTCAAGAAGCACGGAGCAGTTGGCAAAGGAGCGTTCCTGTACAAAGCAGCGGACAAGTCTGCTGAAACACTCGGACTTAACTTCAGTGTCAGGGTTGAGCAAAATCCATCAAATCAGATCAGTCAATGTCGTGTGAGCAAACTTTAGCTTTCGCTAAATCACCCCAATTACAGTCTGGTACGAAGGGTTTCATTTTGGCATGTCAAGACGGTGTCATTTTCGCCTTGACATACCGTCGCCACATTTTGAGCGAAGACCATTTTGATTATAGTTGCAGGGCGTGCAATGCACACTCCGAGTATTCAGCACTCATACTATCTAGTTATCCAACTCATGCGGGAACGACCTACATCCAAAGTCGAGGCCTAAATTGGTTCTTCTTCACTTTGAAAAGCGAACCATGTTCGTTATAGAATTTTCGGCACCAGATGACAAAAATATCATAGCCAAGGAGATTGAAAAGAAAAAGAGGTATAGAGGAGTTGCGACGATTGTACCCGGAATAGTCTGTAAAATTAATCGCCGTTATCATCGGCGCTCTTGCAGGTGCCAAGCTTTCACTGGTTACAAGCCTGAGAAGCATCCTTGCATGTCAACAATATGCGAAAACACTTGCGGGAAAAATGCAGAAGATGGTTGTTCTTCGGTCGCTTCGTGTCCTCAGGTTGCCTAAGACTTTTGCCGGATTACCGTTTTGATTCCATTACAGTCTGCAACCACCTATCTCACGGTCGTGAGACGTGGTTATGGCTGAAATTTTACAGCGATTTCGCTGGGATCGGTTGCAGTTTTTCAGATTAGCACCCGTTCATGGCGAAATCCTGCGGTTGTCCCTATGTTAAACTTTTAATTATACATATAAAATTAAACATAACCACTCCAAACAACTTTCAAATACTCTGATTAATAAATATATCTCCAATGCTGTTCAATGTTACTGTGAGGGTGGATCTATCTACTAAAGTCCTGGAAATCTGTGTGTAATGATTATATTTAATTTAAAATATTTTTTACCATTTTAATTGATGGAAGATGAAACTAGGTTCCTATGTGATGAAAGAATTTCATAGCTGATGTGGAATATTACTTTGGAGATAAATTTATTAACTAGAGTATTTGAAAGTTGAATGGGGTGGTTATTTTTAATTTGAGTTTGTTTTGGCGGTTTCAGCTGATGGAGGGTGAGACTTGGTTCGCTAAATGTAATAAGGGTAGTTTTTAAATGTTGTTTAATGTTACCTTAGAGATGAGGATATGAAAACATTTTGTGTGAAAGTGTTTCACTCGTTTACTTATTCTGAATTGAAGTGTTATGGATTTTTTGCTTGAAGGCAGCCGCGCAGGATTTGGTTTCACGCATCAGTGGTGTTTTTTTATTTAGTTTTTTCATTAATACTGTGGGACTACAGTTATAGCTCAGAGTTTTTTTAAGAAGAATAGTTAGATATTTTTTTATTTAGAATTTTTTCTACAGTGTTTTGTTAACCCCGGAAAATCATTGACTTTTG
>NC_046661.1:54977507-54993077 GCF_010883055.1 Belonocnema kinseyi | reverse complement strand
ATCAGAGAAAATCAACAGTTTCTCTCTGACCCATCTCGACTCTTCCAAGACCCTCCAGTTACTGTCGAACACCCACCTAAACCAGAGGAGGTCGAAGTATTTAGGAGAGAAGTCTACGAAGTTCAGCACAGACTGGACGAAGACTCAGGAAGTATAAATGGCTTCAAGGAGTTATGTGTTGCCCTCATAACACCTGATAAAAAATGCCCACCCACCACTACCGAGGAGGTGAAACAAGTATTAAGAGGGATGAAGAACTATTCCGCACCGGGACCAGATTGTATCAAAACCTTCTGGTGGAAGAAGTTTTCTTCAGCCCATCAGCAATTGGCCCGTATTTTCACCTCATATTTGAAGTCGGAAGAGCCGATTCCAGAGTGGTTGGTGGAAGGGCGCTATCCTATATGCTATCCTATCCTATATGATAGGATTGTTCGGGCAATTGAACCTGTGTGGTAAGAAATGTATGAACAACGAGGCTCAAAGAAAGGCGTTGCCGGATGTCGGGAGAACCTGCTCATCGATAGATGTGTCTGCAAAGATGCAGCATTCTACCAGCGTGACCTATCGATGGCCTGGATTGATTATCGGAAAGCTTTCGATTCTACATCCCATAGACACATCATCTGTCTTTTGGAAATCTTAAAGGTTCATCCGAAAATAGTTGGGTACATAGAGAGATTGATGCCACTTTGGAAAACCAGATTTACTATCTCATCTGGAAAAAATCGTGTGACAACTAACAAGGTCACGTTTCAGAGAGGTGTCTTTCAGGGCGACACCATGAGCCCACTCCTCTTTTGCCTTACATTATTGCCACTATCTCTAGCACTGCGCCATTCGACGGATACTTGTGCGGCAAACCTGCAGATCAAAAGTACAAGATCACTCATGTATTTTACATGGACGATCTTAAGATCTATGCTAAAAACAGAGAGCAACTGCATCTAGCTCTAGGGATTGTCGAACGATATACTAAGGAAATTGGAATGGAATTTGGGTTAGACAAATGCGCCAAGGTTTATTTGAAGCGAGGAAAACTTAATGGCATCCCTGAAGATCCTGAGCTCGTTGGTAGAAGCGCCATACGACATATTTGCGCTGGAGAGACTTATACATACCTGGGCGTGCCACAGAGCCGCATTCAGGATGTGACATCTATAAAGGATACCCTTCGAAGCAGATAGAAACGTCTCATCCGACAGATTTAGTCTTCCGAACTGTCGGCGAGGAACAAAGTATCTGCAACGAACATGCTTGCCGTCCCGGTACTACTCTATTCATTTGTAGTAGTTCCATGGACGAAGAACGAGCTCAGATCTCTTGATATCGGGACAAGAAAGGTTATGCACATGAACAAAAGCATGCATCTTAAGTCTTCCGGTCTGGGTACAGCAAACAGAGTTGCAAATGGAAGAGACCGTCTTCCTAAAATGGTCAGGAATCACGAAGAAGTGGGCAAAGGAGCATTTCGATACAAAGCAGCGGAGGAGGCTGCTGAAACAGTCGGACTTGACTTCAGTATTAGGTGTGAGCAAAATGCATCAAATCTAATCTATCTCGAGTACTCACTCCTGAAAGCCCGGATTAAGGAAGCACAAGAGAAAAACTTTCGTGAACATCTCCTCGATAAGAGGATGCATGGTATCTTCCACAGAAATGTGAAGGATCAGTCAATATCTAGTGAGCTAACGTTTGCTTTCCTTAAATAGCCCGGATTGAAGTCTGGTACAGAGGGTTTCATTTTTGCATGCCAAGACGGTGTCATTTCCACCTTCAACTATCGTGCCACATTTTGAGCCAAGACATTCCCGATGATAGCTTCAGGGTGTGCCATGCACACCCCGAGCATTTAGCACTCATACTATCTAGTTATCCAACTCATGCGGGAACGACCTACATCCAAAGGCACAATGCTGTATTAAGAGTGCTTTATTACCATCTCTGTCACTCTTAGGGCATTCACCTTAATATCGCTCCTCTAAATGCTGCTAGGGAAATTGAGACAATTGTCGAGAATGGGAAGTGCCGCATATACTGGAACTTTATATTCTCGACAATTGTTTCTGTTGCTCACTCGAGGCCTGACCTGGTTCTCCTTGACTTCGAGAAGTGAACCATGTTCGTTATCGAATTTTCGGCATCAGCTGTCAAAAACATCATAGCCAAGGAGAATGAAAAGAAAGAGAGGTATCGAGACCTTATAAGGGAGTTGCAACGATAGTACCCGGAATATTCTGTTAAACTGATCGTCTTTATCATTGGCGCTCTTGGAGGTGCCAAGCTTACACTTTCTAATAGCCTAAAAAGCATCCCTGCGTGTCAACAATATGCTAGAACACTTGCGGGAAAAATGCAGAAGGCGGTTGTCCTTGGGTCACTCCGTGTTCTTAGGGTGCACGAGGCTTTTTCTGGATCGTCGTATTGATTCCTTTACAGACTGTAACCACCTATCTCACGGTTGTGAGACGTAGTATTGGCTGAAATTTTACCGCGATTTCGCTGGAAGCGGGTGCAATTTTTGAGATTAGCACCCGCTCTCAGCGAAATCCTGCGGTAGTCCTTATGACAAATTTTTAATTCTATATATATATATATATAGTTTGTCGTAAGCACAATGGATGGATTTCGCCGGGAAGCGGGTGCTAATCTGAAAAAGTGCACCTGTTCCCAGCAAATTCGCGGTAAAATTTCAGCCACAACCACGTCTTACGACCATGAGATAGGTGGTTATATTCTGTGATGGAATCGAAACGACGATTCGGCAAAAGCCTCTTGCACCCTGAGGACACGGAGCGATACAAAGACGACCGCCTTTTGCATTTTCCCGCAAGCGTTTCAGCATATTTTTGGCACGCAAGTATGCTTTTCAGACTATTAACCAGTGAAAGCATGGAACCACCAAGAGCGCCGATAATGAGGAAGATTTGTTTAATTGAATATTCAAGATACAATCGCTGGAACTCCCTTATAAGGTTTCTTTACCTCTCTTTCGGTTTAAAGTTGTGATGTTTCGTCTTTATGAGATTTTCTGCCCCTCTTCCAAATGATTCTAAAGACTTTTCCTATCTTACATTTGGACATTTTCTGATTGGAGCCCCCTTGACCAGCTTTCCAGAACCCTCATTGGAATTTAGGTCGCTTGAGAAAAACAGTGTGCGAGCAGCAGTGAAACGCGACAGATCGTTGTCCGATCTTTTAGGATCATTAAAGTGATTAACTCAATAAAGACATTAAATGTTACATCTTACAAAAATGTCTATATATATCGAGTGAGTGATCTGTGCGGTTCTCAAAAATGGTCTTAGTTTGCCAAGTATTCTATACTTTAAATAAAACTTGAACTATTAACTATTTCTAACGATTCTTCTCTGTCTATTCCTGATCTGGCAAAATTAAATATTTCTAAACATAAACATTAAACACTTTCTTTTCATTCTCTTTGGCTATGATTTTTTTTGTCAGCTGGTGCCAAAAATTCGATGACGAACATGGTTCGCTTTTCTACGTCAAAGAGAACTATGTCAGGTCACGTATGCGTAACGGAAAAAATTTTCCAAATTATATACTTCCAGTATATTCGACACTTCTCATTCTCGACAATTGACTTTATTTCCCTGTGATCATTTACAAGAACGATATTAAGTTTAATGACGTAAGAGTGACAGGGATGGTAATAAAGTACTCTAAGTGGTGCATTGTGCCTTAAGATGTAGGTTGTTCCCGTATGAGTTAGACAACTAGATAGTATGTGTGCAAGATGCTCGGGGTGTGCATGGAACTCCATGTCGCTATCATCGGGAATATCTTGGCTTAAGCGGTGGCGACGGTATATTAAGGGGGAAATGTTACACTTTTGACATGCCAAAATGAAACTCTTCGTGTCAGAGTTCAATTCGGGTGATTTAAGAAAAGAAGTTAGCTCACACGACATTGACTGACACATTTCTTTGGAAGATACCGTGTATTGACTTATCGAGGAAATTTCATAGAAGTTTTTTTTCTGTGCTTTCCTAATCCGGGCTTTCAGAAGCAATTACTCAAGATAGATAAGATTTAATGTATTTTGCTCTCCTCTAATACTGAAGTTAAGTCCGATTGTTTCAGCAGCCTCCTCCAATGATTTGTACAGAAAAGCTCCTTTGCCCACTTCTTTGTGCTTCCTGACCATTTTAAGGAGAGAATCTCTTTTATTTGTGACTCTATGTGCTGTAGCCAGAATAATCGGCGTGAGATGTAGAGACGCGGAACAGAAGACATAAATGCATGATTTTTTTCATGTGCATAACCTTTCGTGTTCTGATATCCAGAGTTCTGAGCTCGTTCCTTGTCCATGGAACCACTCCAAATGAATAGAGTACTACCGGGACGGCAAGAATGTTCGTTGAAAGTCTTTTGTTGCTTGCTGATAATTAGGAAGACCAAATCTGCCGGTGAGAAGTTTGTATCAGCTTCGGAGAATATCCTTTATACATGTCACATCCTAAATACGGCTGTGTGGCGCGACCAGGCTCTTCCACGCAAAGGTGTCTTACAGCGCTGTTGTTGATGAGCTCAGGGTCTTCAGGGATGCCATCAGACTTTCCTCGCTTTAAATAAACCTTGGCGCATTTTCGGAACCCAAATTCCAGCCCTATTTACTTAGTGTATCGTTTGTCAATCCCTAGAGCAAGATGTAGTTGATCATTATTTTTGGCATAGATCTGAAGAGCATCCATTCAAAACACATGTGTTACCTTGTGCTTTCGATTTGCAGATTTGCCGCAAAAATACTCCTGAGAATGGCGAAGTGCTAGAGATAGTGGCAATAATGAGAGGCAAAAGAGGAGTGGGCTCATGGTGTCGCCCTGAAAGAAAACTTGCTCAAATGGATCCTTGTCACAAGTCACATAATTTTTTTTCAGATGAGATAGTAAATCTGGTTTTCCAAAGCGGCATCAATCTCTCTATGTTTTCCGGTAATCAATCCAGGGCCTTCGATAGGTCACGCTGGTAAGATGCTTTAACTTTGCAGACACATCTATCGATGAGCAGGTTCTCCCGACATCCTGCTAATTTCTTCTTTTGGCTGCGTTGTTCATACATTACTTGCCACACAGGTCCGATTGCCCGATGAATCCTATCATTAGGGATAGCTGTGAATATCTTATACAGTGTGTTTAGACAAGCGATTGGCCTGTAGTTATTCGGGTCAGCTAAGTTGCCCATTTTCGGCAGGAGAACTGTGCGCACTTCCACCAACCACTTCGGAATTGGCTCTTTCGACTTTAAATATGGGGTGAAAATACGGGCAAATGCTGATGGGTTGATGGAAACTTCTTCTACCAGAAGGTCTTGATATTATTTGCTCCCGAGCAGAATATTTCTTTATACCTCTTAATACTTTTTCCATATTCTCTGTAGTGATGGGTGGGCATTTTTTTCAGGTGTTCTGAAGGTATCACACAGCTCGAAATGAGTCAGAGAGAAACTGTTGGGTTTCTCTCACTCACCTCTCTCTCGGCTCTAGAGTTCTCTTAGCGTAAGATAGTATCCGTATTCTCTGAGCAATATGCTGCCTGCTGGTCAGCAGCTTTGCCTATCTTTATGGTGAGTTGATGAGTTCTTCTTTGAGTCTGATGATCAACCGTTGGTTTTGTTTTACGGTTTGCATCGGCAGAAGCTCTCGCTACATTATATATACAACAATTTATAGTCGAGAAGTCCGATTCTTCAGAAAAATGTCCATGAAGATCGTCATCCATTTCAGCTAAATCTTTATATTTGAGAGTAACCTGTGTGTTGATGTTTCTCCAGGTGCCTGTTCGCGGCCGGCTTGTTCTAACTATATTAGAGTAGGCGCTCCGCTTACATAGCCTTTTTTTCGAGTAGTTCGGCATAGTTTCGCAGATGTTGATATGAAAAGTACGATAGCTATGGGTTTGACTCTATCTTCATTTCCTCCCCCAGTTCTAGAGTGGTCGGAATTTTTGGTTGGCCCATTCTCGGAAGCCTTGCGCATTCTATTGCTTTAAACCACACTTACTACAACTATGGTGTTATCATTGCTACTCCCACTAGAAGTTAGGGAAAGGAGTTCGACCATCCTTGTAGAGCTCCGCATGTAATGATAAGGCTGCGTACTCTGAGAGATCGTCCGGTCTCCCAGAGTCACCGTTCTAGAAACTTCACCGAGGTAGCGTTCAGCTTTTGGCACGGTTTTCACACCTCCGCTTGGGGTTTAATTCCTTCGGGACCACCCCTCGACAATTGTCCGTGACTTTCTATTAATTTTTGTAAATCTATTCGGCAGAAACCCTTGATACAGGGACCCTCTATCCGCAACCGGAGGATGCGTTTGATGGCTTTGTCTTGATTGGAGGAAATTCAAGTCGAAACCAAGTGGAAGGTTTTTACTCGGAATAATTTATGTTGTGCTTTTATTGAATAATTCTTCGAATTTAAAAGTTTGTAATTGTTCTAAATTATATAGCATTGTTATTTATATAAAATTTTTGTCAAAATTATTAATAATTTAAATATGTAAATCCTCAGTTATAAATATTTATTCAAATGAATAATTATAATTGAAATAAAATAAGTGATATTATAATATTTGCTCAATTAATGAATAATTCTTAAACTTTTATAAATAGTAGAATTTAAAGATTAAAAAACATATAAATCCACGTTATCATTTTCAATTCTATTTTTTAAATAAACACTTTTTGAATTGGAAGTAAAACTGTTTTAATTTTAGGGATTTAAAAATTAATAAAATTGTTTAATTGTTATTCATACATTAAAAATAGTCTTTAATATTTTAAATATTCTCTTAGAATTATAATTTAAATAAACATTTATAAAAATGTTTCCGGGAATCTTAAGGAAATGTTTATATTATCTTAAAACCTCTCAAAAACCTTAAGCAGATTTTTTTTTGAAATAATTTTTCAATATTATCATAAAATTAATTTTTCAAAATAAAGTCATTAAAAATTTTCCCAGGAATTTTAAATAAAAAACTTTTTATATCTTAAGACTTTTGAAAATTCTTAAAGAACTTCAGAATTTCATTTAAACATCTTTATAAATCTATGTTTTGTTTTGATAATTCTTGGAAATATTTTCAAGTTTAAAATTATGTTTGAATCTCTAAAACTTTTGAATATCCTTTGAACTTAATTGAATTATTCCTAAATAAATATTTTTTCTACTGTTATTTATACCAAAAAAATCAATAATTTCTCTTAAAATGAAAAATAGTTTAAAAGTAACAATTAGTTATAAATTTCCAAATTGAATGGGTTAAAAATGAAATATCCAGATCTTTTGTTACGCGAAAAAATTGATTATTTTCTTCATTATTGTTGTATGATAAGTTGCAACCAAGATCTATTCACTTATATCCCATGATTTGTACACTTATTATTATTATTATTCGCCCAAGCAACACAATACAAATGTCAGCCGTCCTGATTGTAGCGCCATCTGTCGAATTAGGTCACCGGCAGGACGCTAAGAAAATCATAAAAGCGGGGGCGATGCATGGGGTTGCTAGCGACGTTCTTTGGCTGCCCCGGCCTTGTATCGATGCGCCCTATATAAACAACTTCTTTAACTATAGTCCAGGCGCCCTGTTTGAAAAAATATGCCCGCTGCTCGGATACATTCTCATTGCACGCTTCGCGGAAGGCACTTAGCGGTACAGCGCGCGGGTGCACGGAGAAAAATGGATGTTCAAAAGTAAAATCTAGATGTTCAGGGTTAACATATTATATGTTTAACTATAGGACAACAATCTAGATGTTTTAAGTTAACATCTGTAGATCTTAAAAAGTGAAATGTTACCCTCTAACATTCAAAATGTTCAACTGGAAAATCCGAGATATTACATGTATGGTTATGTCAAATTACGTCTGTAAATATTTGAGGAGTTTACTGACTTATGGTCCTTTAAGGAATGAATTGATAACTTATTTGTGAATTTTAAATTAAACTTTAGTGTTCGTACACGAACGAAAAACAGATAAACGTTGTAAAATGTCGACCAGATGATGCATTCAGTCAAGTTGAGGTTATATTCAATATTTCTAATTCAAAATAAAAACGGGGATGAATAATCGGAGAACGAATGATCTGTAATCTGATTTAAATATTCTATCTATTTTAAGTTACTTAAATTCACGTTATCCAATTTTATTTAAGGATATCTAATTTTTATTCTGTGGAAATGTTCCAAAATTGTAATATTCCATAATTTTAATATTGAATATATATATATATATAGTCGTGAAATTGCAATGCGCGATGCGCATGCGCTCCAGCGGTTTTAACATCTGAATGTGTTTCAGTTTAACATAAAAATCTTTTTACACCCAACATCTTGAAAAGATGTTAAATGTTTGGCATGAATATCTGCGTATTAGGTGCTACAATCTTACAATCTTATTTGAACATCCATTTTTCTCCGCGTATACTCTCGCGCTCGTTTTCGTACGTATAATTCATACACTTTAACTACATTTTTTGAAGTATCGTAAATACTATAAATTAAATCAAAAACTGTGATTTAAACTTCTGAGGAATCACAGACATAAATTGTAACTGATATTTTTTTCGATTTGCTTTTAAAGAAGGTTCTCAAAGCACCTACGGCTTTAGCAATTACATTCTCATTAAGAAACTCGCGCTTCGCGCTCGATAACTTTGTCCAATTGAAAAGCTTCTTCAAGATAATGTTTAAATCTTGTTAAAAGCGACTAAAGATAATGCTTTAAACTTATAAATTTCTTAAAAACCTAAAATTGCATATTTTTGAAAATGATCCAACTTTTGGAACTTTGTCTAATTAAGAAATTTCATGATAATAGTTTCGAAAAACATATATTTTATATCTATTAGAAATTTGAATTGACATTTCTTAACCTATTAAAAAAATTTTCCTATTTTTGATCATTTTTAAAATGTTGAGAAGCATATAACTTTTTGAGGTTAAATCGAATTTTAAAAAGCACTAAGGATAATTTGCAAGTCTTTTTTATGCATACCAGAAAATTTGACAACAATTTCTAAAACTCATAAAAAAATCTATTTAAATTTCTTAAGAGCTCAAACTTTTTGAATTTTTGTCTAATCTAAAAATTTAACTGACATAGTTTCCACATATATTTCATATCTAGTGATGAATTTGGATGAAATTTCATAAGCGTTTAGAAAATTTTATTTTTTTATTTTTTTGAACATTTTCAAAATTTTTTAAAATATATAACTTTCCTAATTTTTATCGAAATTAACAATTTTATTCGGATAATTTGAAAGTCTTCTACCTATCTGTAAGAAACTTTGACAACAAATTTTTAATTTGAAAACAATTTTTTTTTTAATTTTGAAAATGTTATACATTTTTTATTTTTGTTGGAAATGTCTGATTAACGAACTTAACCTATATGTCCTTCAGAAAAAAAATTGTAATTGAAAATTTTAGGCCTTAAAAATAACCACAAAATGACGTGTCGTACATTAAGGTTTGTTTATTAGTCAACCTGGAAAAAAATTAAAATCTCCCGAAAGTGCCTTTTTTTTAATATGCAACTATTGTTGCAATATTTAATTAGGAAGTTTTAAACTTACAGAAAATATGTCCCTTATCATCTTTAAGAAGCGTGTGAAACTTCAGACCAAAATAATAATTAGTTTTCATAATAACGCGACTAAATTTTAACGGAATTTCTACAGATTTAGCCGAAATTATCTCAACAAAAAGCGGGCTGTTGCCGTTTACGAGAGTTGCGGTATATATTTTTAACAGCAAAAATTGTTTTAATTTCAGAGGCAGGGGAGATAATATTTTTCTCCAAAAATTACTTCTACAGAAATTTTCAACCTAACGACCTGAGATGTACCTAAAATGCAAAATGAGAGCTGCACCACTTGTTTTTAAAATTCCAGGGCAAAGCATTATTATTTTGTTGTTGATAAGGGTGACTTATTATGGGAGAAGGATCGACGCATTCTGTGGCAGAGGAGTGGTGGAAACCGCTACTATCGTTCACTCGCACGTGCCACAATTCAATTCTGGCGTTCAAATTGAACCAAGTTTTTATATTTTCTCAATCAATTGACATATGAAGATGCTGTTTTTAATTTGGGCTATCTTTCCGCGCTGATTACAAAGCTGTTGAGAAATTCTTAAAAAATCATATTCTGTGTCACCATTGCACGAATATCTTTTTTTTTCTTATATTTTACCAACTATTTATTGCTCACTGCGTTTTGTCAAAAATCGGCCTTATTGTTTACAATAAATACATGTTATAAATTATCTTAAGAAAATATTTTTGGAAAATTTATCAAAAATTATATTATTGTAATATTAAAATATACTTTGACAACTGCCAGACAATTGAAATTTCAACTTCAAATTTCAATGGTCTGCAAGTTTTCGAAGCATATTTTAATTTTCCGCATTCGATGGTTTCTCCCAGGCTTGTTTTCTTGTTCGCCTTGGAAAATCCTACGGATGTGGGAAGTTAAAATAAACTTAGTCAACTTGCAGACCATTGATAGTTCACAGACAGGAATCTCTTAAATGTACACGTGAACATATGAAATACCACCTGTGCACCTCCACATTTGGGAGTGTCCCACGTGTGCACGTCTAACTATCGACATGCACATTTGGAAGCGTTTCATCTGTGCAAGTGCAAATTTTTACCAGTGGCAAAAAACATGCACAGTTGTACCAGTGGCCCTCGACGTGCACAGTCGGAAGTGTCCCATCTTTGTATGTGCACAGTCATGTCAGTGGGCAACACCGTGCACAGTGGTACCACTGGTCTTCGACGTGGACAGTTGGGCAGACTCCGTGACAAATCTCCCAAGCGTCAAAGCTCTTCCAAATGAGTGATGAGTATTTTGAAAAAGCTTCCACTAATCGGAGGGCAAGTTGTGTAAACTGTCGTAGGGTAGGGACGGTGTATTTTTAAAAATTATGTTTCTTTTAATTTTCCAACGGCAACTTTTTTATGTTGCGCTCTGATTGATGGAAGCTTTTTCAGGAAACTCATCGCTCATTTGCGGGAGCTTTGTCGCTTGAGAGATTTATCATGCACTCGTTGGGCAAGTTCACAGTTCCTCAGTGCATAGTTAAGTAATTTCACAGTTTCTCAGTGGAGAGTTGCACCCCTCGGAAATTGAGCCATGCACAGTCGGGAGTCTCTCATATGTATACATGAACTGTGTCTAGGGCTAAATTATGACGAGCATAGTTGGAAATCTCTTATCTGTGCACGTGAATCATCGCTAGGGTACCATCTGTGCACGTCGGAATTTCGAAATGCACAGTTGATCCATGCACTATTTACCGTCATCCTCTGTTTATCAGAGAAAATTCGCAAAAAAGGTTCGGCAAATCTCCTTGAGGAATTGATCCAGTCGCTATTAACATTTTTGTATGCACCAAGAGGTCCCCGAGATAGTTTTTGTTTAAACGTTTTTTTAAAAGTCCCCTAATTACGAATACCTTGGTTATTCTTTCTAAATCCTAGTCCATTTTCGTTTAAACAAGTTCTTTTGAAAAGTTCAATCATTTTTTAACAAGCAAAATTTATAAAACCATTTTAAGAATCTCTAAGTAAGAACCAAACTTTTTTTATTTTTCACCTTTATTGTAAGATAAATTGATTGTTAAGAAAATTGTTGTACAAAAAATGGCTATTTTTAAGAGAAAACGTTATAGATTTTGCTGGTGTTAATAAAAAATCATCTAGGCCAACAAGGCCTACCATTATTAACATTGTTTATTATTCATCAACTTCTTTTCTTCATTTTCTAAACAATTGTTATGAATTTATTTACGGCTTTTTACTCGAGTCGAAATTTAGACCCTACTTTGAAGTTGCAACTCGTTATTAGAACTTACTATTAGAACTTTTAACTCCTAGAGAATGAAACATTAGAGCCTACGTTGAGGCTGTAATACCTCTATGAAGCTACTTTAAATCTTTAGAGCCTACATTTTTATAACTCAAGACCCTACTTTGACGCTGTTTAACCTCCCCTTCAATCCTAATCTTACATTGAATCTTTTGAGCCTACAATATTCGAACATCATGGAAAAAAAGTAAAAAGTATTTTTTACTTAGGTTACTTGAACTCATTGTTCATCTGAATGACTGAATGCACACTTAATTAACAAAAATATATAATTCAAGATTTAACCTAATTGTCATTAACTATTTATATTGATGGGTTCTACAAAGAATAGACTATCTTTTCGTTACCGTTAAGAATTAAGCTAACTTCATTTAGCTAAGTTTTCTGGAGCAATAAATAACCTATTATTTTTCGAAACATTTCCTACGAATTCAAAACTCCAGCATTTTTTTATTACAGTTTGTAATGTAATCTAGGCTCCTGTAACTTTTAAAAAAGGAAATTTTAAAAGATTTTCATTTATTTTAACACTTGTACGTGTTTACCAAATTTCATACAAAATGAAGTTAGCCTACTTCTTAACGGTAACGAAAGGATATTCTATTATTCGTAGAACCCATCGATATATAAATCAATACTTCTTTGCAATGATTAATCACCGAAAAATATTTTTTCTTAACTAAAAATGCTGAAAATTTGCATGAGAATGATATTCATGATGAAAAATTACTAAATATTTTCGATTAATAAGTAATCATAAACATTTTTATCAATAATTAATTAAAGTTTGTGTATAGAACAGTCATGTAGGTAATTGAGAATCACAACAAATTATAAGAATAAAATGTTTTTCTAACGCTAACCACAAATATTATGTATGAAATAAAAAATTTGTAAACTATATTCAAATATATATTTAATAATTATAATTAAATTCACAGATTGTCAAACGGCCGATTTCGGACACTGTTAGCGTCAAAGTAGGGTCTAAATTACATTGAAATCGCTGTTTATTTAGAACGAATATATTTAATTAATTTATAGCCCATTTATCCATTGATATTAAAAAGAATTATTATTTTTAAACTTTGTTTAAACAATAATATAGTAATAATTTTTAAATGGGGAAAAACTATATAGTGTTTAATCTTTATAAGCATCTTTATAAGCTTTTCACAATTATAATATACAGTCCTAAATAAGTTTATATATTTTTACATATCATTGAGCTGTTCTTCACTATCAAATTAGGAAATATCTTGACTAATTAAAATAGTAATTCTTTAATAATCTTCAGTGAATTTTGCTAATCAGTAAAATTTCACTGATAATTAGTAGTTTTGAACAATTTTGATTCAGGCATGCAACAAAGTATCTTTTAATTAAGAAAAAAATGTGTATGATACAAATCATCTTCTTCAAAAAAATAATTTTATCCTTATTTAAGGCAAATTATTTTTGCGAATATTACTATATAATTGCTATTTTCTATGAAAAATTCGAAAAATGTACACCCGAAACAAATTTAGAAAACCCAAAACAAAACCCTGTTGAAAACTAGCGTATGCAAACTCTAAATGTGTTTAATTAATTTGGATCGCATTCACACCTCGTCATTCTTAAATTGTAAGAAATGCTCTCCTTTTTGTAACTTTGTTGAAACAACCAGAAGGCAATGTTTTTCAGTTGAAGATTGACTGCGTTTTGTTTACATTTACCCAATACTACCTTTTTATTTTGTCAATAGAGTCAAGAATTTTAACTTATTGTTTTATCAAACATTTCCATATTTAACGTTTTTTATTTGTATAAACTTTTTAAAATTATTATACACAGTCCTAATCAAATTTATTTATTTTAATCAGTCCGGTAGTTGATTTCCTGTATTAAATTATGCGGTATAACGACAAATCGGTATAGTAATTCTTTACTAATTTCTGATCTTCAATTTTACTAGCAAGGGCACTTCAATAAAGCGCTTGGGATAGTGATAACAAGCACACAGTTTGTTAAATTTCCAGTCCGATAAAACTGAAAAATAACTTGTGATCAATTTCTGTACAAATATTTGTACAAAAATTAATTGCAAGTAACTTTTCAGTTACATAAACGTAACAAATAATTACACAAGTCACCTTGGAGTTTTCTCTCCAATCCTGTAATAATACTCTGAAACTCACAAAAAATAACCACATTACTTTCAGCTAAAAAAATACCAAACCGCTCTAGTTGATGCCGTTAAAAAAATTAAAATTATAAATGGTTACTTAAGACACGTTCGTAAAACTCCAAGCCACATTGCCAAACCTAAAATAATACTCCAATAGCCCTAAAAAACAACTCTATTACTTTATCCGGAGACTAGTTTGGTCACGTGGTCACGGAGAGCATGCCTTTCAGTAAAATTGCTGAGACAAACAAAGAAATTCTTGAGCACCTAATGCGGTTATACAAATGAGAGTGCGGCCCATGAGTCATACGCTTCAGGAGACCATTGGAGTTAGAATGGAAGATTGGAAAATAGCTACTCGTATTGTAACAATTCAAAAAATATATATTGTGTCCCCCCTTTCATGCATCAATATCTTCCCGTTCATCCCGCTCCTTTCCACATGTACACACTCATCCAATTAGTGTTCCACTTATCATCCCCCTTCCAGCACACTTCACACATCCTTTTCTCCCTAGAAAACTAAATCCCGTTTAAATCCTCCATGCTTTAATCCTTCCTATCCCATCCTTATTTTTCACTGTCACAAACTTACAAGTTCCCCCTCCTATCATTTGTGCCCTCATTTGCATACCCTACCACCCTCTCTCGCTCTTTCTTTATCTACTTCTTTCTCTAAAACCATCCCTAATCCACGTTATAATTTCTCCACTTGCCCTTCCTTTCTTTTTCGCTACAACCACATCCTGCAGACTTAACTTATACCCCCCCCCCCTTTCCCCTACTTCCTACGAACGAGATTCCCCTGCAATTCTTTCAACACCTTTTTTGCTTCCTCCCGCAAGCGCATTTTCTTATCTACTTTTATTTTCGGAACTCCCGACAACGGCCCTGCATTTTCCCTTTATCTACCTCAACATCTCCCAACACAACGAGAATCAACCTTGTCTCCATTGAAGGCCCAAGCTCCTGAGCACAAACACCCCAAATCCTTGGCAATCTATTCTAAAACTCTCGGCTTAACCAAATCCCAACTTAAAAGTACGCTAGAAATTAATTTTTGTATCCCCCAATCAACCCTCACAACCTTCCCTGTAAGCGAACACCTTCTCACTGCTGCCACCCTCACGTCTCTTAATTATTAAAAAATCATCATCAATTATTCAGGAGAGCTAACAAGTCTCAAGAAGTTAAGGTTATTTTGGGTTTTTTTTAAATTTAAGATTATTTTCTTGATGTTTCTGTACCAAAACGGATATTTCAGCGCAGAAGAAGTTATTTTTTATTCTTTTTCAAGAAAGTGTATATTTGAGAAGAAAAATCACCAAGAATTAAAGAAATCATACAAGCTTTAAGAATTCATGGTAATAGGTTTGGCAACGGATAGGAATACAGAAACTTCTCGCTTTCAGTCACCCAGTTCTCGGCCTTCCTAAAACTGCTGGCTCAAGCAGTTTCTCAGGGGAGTAAGGCGAGACCGGTTG
>NC_046661.1:54974952-54977407 GCF_010883055.1 Belonocnema kinseyi | reverse complement strand
AGGGGCTATGTAAGCGGAACGCCTACTCTACCACAGCTAGAACAAGCCGGCGACAAAGAAAGAGAGGCGACACTAAGACCAACCGCGGGCAGACATCCAATAGAGGAATAGCGATGCTGTAGGACCCGGAGAAATATCAACACCCAGGTCTTTCTCAAGGCTAAAGATCTTGCTGAAATGGATGACGAGCTTCGTGGACATTTTTCCGGTGAATCCGACCTCTGGGCTATCAATTATTTTGGAGAGAAGTCTACGAAGTTCAGCATAGACTGGACGAAGACTCAGAAAATATAAATAGCTTCAAGGAGTTATGTGTTGCCCTCTTAACACCTGATAAAGAATGCCTACCCGTCACTACCGAGAAGGTAGTGATGGTGGAAGAAGTTTTCTTCAACCGATCAGCATTTCCTCCGTATTTACACCACATATTTAACGTCTGTAGAGCCAATTCCGGAGTGGTTGGTGAAAGGGCGCACAATACTCCTGCCCAAAATAAGCAACTTAGCTGACCCTAAATGATAGGATTGTTCGGGCAATTAAACCTGTGTGGCAAGAAATGTATGAAGAACGCGGCTCAAAGAAAGGCGTAGCAGGATGCTGTTAGAACCTGCTCATCGATAGATGTGCCGGCAAAGATGAAGCATACTACCAGCGTGACCTATCGATGGCCTGGATTGATTACCGGAAAGCTTTCGATTGGACCTCCCCTAGGCTTATCATATGTCTTTTAGGAAGCTTAAAGGTTCTGACGCAAGTCGCGAGGTGCATAGAGAGATTGACGCCGCTTTAGAAACCAGATTTTCTATCTCATCTGGAAAAAATCGCATGACAACTAACAAGGTCACTTTTTAGAGAGGTGTCTTTCAGGACCACTCCATGAGCCCACCTTGTATTTTACATGGACGTTCTTAAGATCTATGGTAAAAACAAAGAGCAACTACATCTAGCTCTAGGGATAGTCAAACAATATACTAAGGAAATAGGAATGGAATTTGGGTTAAACAAATGCGCGAAGGTTTATTTGAAGCAAGGAAAAATTAATGGGACCCCGAAGAACCTGAGCTTGTCGATAGATGCGCTATACGACACCTTTGCGCTGGAGAGACTTATACATACCTAGTTGTGCCACAGAGCCGCATTCAAGAGGTTACATCTTTAAAGGATACTCTAAGAAGCAGATGCAAACGTCTCATCCGGCAGATTTGGTCTTCCTAACTTTCGGCGAGGAACAAAGTATCAGCAACGAACATGTTAGCCGTCCTGATAGTACTATACTCTATTCATTTAGAGTAGTACCATGGACGAAGAACGAGCCCATATCCCTTGATATTGGGACACGGAAGGTTATGCACTTGAACAAAAGCATGCATCTAAAGTCTTCTGTTCCGCGACTCTACATCTCACGCCGTCAAGGTGGTCGCGGAATATTGAATCTTGAATGTCTTTACAACAGGATTATTCTGGATACAGCACATAGTGTCGCAAAATTCATCAAATCTGATCTATCTCGTGTAATCTGTCCTGAAAGCCCGGATCAAGAAAGCATAAGAGAAAAACTTCCGTGAACAGCTCCTCGATAAGAGGATGCACGGCATCTTCCACAGAAATGTGGAGAATCAGTCAATGTCGTATCATCTAACTTTTGCTTTCCTTAAATCACCGGGATTAAAGTCTGGCACGGAGGGTTTCATTTTGGCATGTTAAATCGGTGTCATTTACACCGAAACATACCGTCGCCACATTTTGAGATAAGACATTCCCGATGATAGCTGCAGGGCATGCCATGCACACCCCGAGCTTTAAGTACACATACTATCTAGTTGTACAACTCATGCGAGAACAAACTACAGCCAGAGGCATAATGCGGCACTAAAAAGGCTTTATTAACATCTCTGTCACTCCTACGGCATTAACCTTAATATCGCTCCTCTAAATATTCCTAAGAAAATCGAGTGAATTGTTGAGAATGAAAAGTGCCGCATATACTGGAAATTTATATTTTCGACAATTGTTTCTGTTTCAGACACGAGGCCTGGCATGGTTCTTCTTGACTTCGATAAGCGAAACATGTCGTTATCGAATTTTCGACACCAGCTGACAAAAAAATCACAGCTGTATTCTGTTAAACTAATCGTCCTTATCATCGGCGCTCTAGGAGGTGCCAAGCTTTCACTGGCCAGTAGCCTGAAAAGCATCCCTGCGTGTGAACAATTTGCTGAAAACACTTGCGGGAAAAATGCAGAAGGCGGTCGTCCTTGGGTCGCTTCGAGTCCTCAGAGTCCGTGGGACTTTTGCCGGATTGTCTTGTTGATTCCGTTATAGACTGTAACGACCTATCTCACAGTCGTGAGACGTGGTTGTGGCTGAAACTTTACCGCGAATCCGCTGGGATCGGGTGCAGTTTTTCAGATTAGCACCCGCTCCCGGCGAAATCCTGAGGTTGTCCTTATGACAA
>NC_046661.1:54958098-54974852 GCF_010883055.1 Belonocnema kinseyi | reverse complement strand
GCAAGAGTTTGGTGTATTTCGAAGGAAAAATCATTAGTTAACGCTAAAATCTATAATAATTAAGTTTACGGACTTTTGATCCTGTTTACACCAGCAACCTTAAGAGGTTCGGTAAGGCAACTCGAGGCTAGTCTGGAAGTAAACTCTTAAGACACAAGACCCTACTTCTTCTTGACAATCAGAAAAAATGTAAATTTGCAGGACCACTTGCAAATTTCTTCTAGGCACGCTTTAATAGCTATTATTTCGGCCTGAAAACTTTAGAACACGTCCGGGTAGGAAAAAAGTTTACCTGAAAACGCACAAAAATCTGGATAAGAGGTTTTGTTATTTTTTTAGAAACAAAATCCGTGAAAACGAAAATCCTAGCTGATTCTTTTATCGAAATATAGACATTTTTATAAAAAATCATAAAATTTTCATTTTTTTTCTCTTTAATTATATAAATGTAAAAAAATTAGATGTGTACACAATAGATAAATCTATCATACATATGCTTAATATCTTGCTATATAACTTATTATGTCTATACATTTTTACAATAAACTTAAATATATTTACATCAAATTAATAATACAATACATTGAAAATGAGTTTCCACTGTTCTCAAAGTATTGACAGAAGCATCCTACAAAAATGTGTGATACCAGAACTACACATAATGCCAGGTATAGTCAACCATGTTTTTAAGAATGTTTTATTACGCATAGTTAGTCGGGAAAAGGCATGATCTTGGCCTAAATGTCTAAATATTATTATTGAGAATTACCATGGCAAAGTATTTGATGGAAACGGTTACAGACGATTTTTAGAAAATGCTGATAAAATATTTGAATATAAAATATGTAAAAATGGTGATAAACTTCGATTCATTCCAATAATTGGAACATATAAAGCATTAAATAAAATATTGGAATGCTGTTTTCAACAAAAAATATCAGTGAAAATTTGCATGAGCATATCGAAATATTCAAAACAGTTTATCTGGCAAACCGCAATATCAGAAACATTAAAAGTTCATGTAGTAGTGAGTGATTTGGAACAATCCTTAAAAATACTATATACTTCAAGTGGATTAGATAATTGGTCGGAGCAGGCTGGTGAGGCTATCCACCACGAGTTTTTGAAATATTGGCAACGTTAAATTGTAAGATCTCTAGATCATCCATCATACTCAAAACGATTGCTCAGTGCTGCTGTGGAATTTTCATCTGAAAACATTTAAATTTATTAAAAATTTGTTATAAAGTTGATATTTATTTGTTCATATTGTTCCTTGTTTTGTTTTCCTGGATAGGCAATGAATAATAATATTTCGAAGACAGTGAAAAATAATTTATAATATATTGTATTTGTTGTGTCGAAAACTATTTCAGTGTATTATAAATATATAGAGATATATAGTTATATTAAATATTATATGTATATTTATTCTTTAGGAAATTCATCGGTGTACATGTATTATTATATTTTTTCACATTTATATAATGAAAAAGAATAAAAAATGAACATTTTATCTTTTTTTTATAAAAATGTCAATATTTCGATAAAAGGATCAGCCACCAAATCCAACAAAACTTCTTATCCAGATTTTTGTGCGTTTTCAGGTCAAGTATTTTTCCCTACCCGGAAAACGTGAGAGATTGTGCCTAGCGCCTTTGTTCTGTAAGCAATTGGCTGCATACCAAAGAAATAACTGCGCTCATTCGCAAAGAAAGTTTACAGCCTTCTGTGCGCTAAATTAGACCTCCTGATGCACATAATTTTTTCTTTCTTCCTTTATCATGTCATTTTCCTCTTTTAGAGGAAATGAATTTGAAGCGATTTGTGAAGGATAGTTTTTCAACATAAAATCAGTGTGCCTAGTGAGAATAGTATTCTCGCATAGCATGTGCCTAATGATATCATGTAGATCTGTCACCTCAACATCACTAAGTTAGCTCCCTACTAGAAGTCTACAGACTGCACTAGATGCTTCCGTACGAAAAAGTATAACAGCGGACATATGCTATTCTTGGTCTGATATTCATGGTATATAACCTATAAGTAATCCCGGCTTTTGAGCCGCAGCCTTTCCCTATTTCACATCTACAGGTTTTTCCGTCAGGATTTTCTTTTTCATGTAAGGTTCTACTGATTTTTCTAGTGTTTTCAACATGAACAATGCCAAGCTAATCGGTCTAAAGAATTTTGCCTCATAAGTTAGTATTCTAAACCGGCTCTGGTATGTCACCATCCATGTCATACATCGACCATGTCACCGTGGTGAATCTCATCGCTATTCAAACTCAAAAGATACCGCCCAATGGAGCCACCATGAGCTGAAATCCTTCTTAAAATAATGCGAGAATATTTTATCATCATAAGCAGCTTAAACTGGTTTGAATTTTTTTCCGGTCCATCTCATTTTTAAATGAGTGACAATGCGATCCCTTTATGTTTGTTTAGTACGAAGAGGGCAATTATCCTTATAAATTTTATTCACATCTTTTTGTAGGATATAAGCAGAAAATTCCACTTGTTCAGTAGACTTGATTCTGCACAGTATAGGACACAGAAACTGTTGAGGTATTTCATATAAATAACCCAGTCAATTGCTTTAGGGTTCCTATACCTTCGAAGCGCAGCTTCATCGGCTTTCCACGAGAAACATATCTGTTTATGACCCAATAAGGACGTATCCGAAAATGCATGCCATCCTTTGAAAGCGTTGTCATCCCTTAGGTAATACTTATCGAAAATAAGCTCAAATGAATTACCTCGTGACATCTAGATCCTAGACAACTAGATCTAGATCTAGATGAAAGTTAAATCAGTAGTGAAAAGGTAATCTAAGAAAAACCCAGGCCTGTGGCTGGTGTCCCTACTATTCCAGGTCAAATGGTGTCCGTTAGCGTTATATCCTTTAAGCGATAGGCATCCTATATCATATCAGGAATCCACCCGATTTCTCCATTTTTCAGATTTTAGTGCATCCACAGTCAAATTGTAGGAACGCTGAGCAAGTCACTAACTACAGGTTGGCACCTCTCATCGAAATATTATTGACATGACTGATCTGCTGATGTTATTTAAGCGTCTAACGTTCGCCTTGCAATTGCAAGGTTCGCATATTGAGACGTGTGAAGGTTGGTCTGGGTAAAATCCGTACTAAAAGTGGAACATAGAGTGTCCATTTTAGCTTCCAGTAGTTTCCTCCTCATCATCTGAATTAATCCTATTCAGCCTCTCCTTAGTGAGGTTTGCAATTAATTTTCTTAAGACTCTTAAGTACTGCTGAAATATTCCTGGAATCGAAGCCAGCAGCTTTACTGGCCTTGGCAGGTCTTTGATGTCGAACACTTTGACTCTAGCTCAGTGCAAGGTTTTGATCTCGCCAATACTTTCAAAAAGACTAGTTCAGGAAACTGTCTCCAAACTTGTTCTAAACATGGTCGGCTCTAAATTTGGTGTTTGAAAACCCCTTGACGACTCAGCTCATTTTTGGGTGACCTTGAATCACCTGGCTATAAGAGTCCGTTGGACCTCTCAGTCGGAGCTTCTTTTGCTCCTTGATTTCATTCGGTGCGCCGCTATCAGAATAGGCATCGCAAGTAGTTACACCTAAGCCCCTACCGCCATCTAAGCCAGAGTTACTCCCAGATGGTTCCCCACTTAGAGATTCTAAAGTATGCTCTAAGGCTCCTTCGGTCATTTCCATCTTCTTTGGAAAGGATCATTTTCCAGAGGGTTAGTTGCCGACTCCCGTTGGTTTTTTCCTTTTTGTTTTTTAAAAAACTCAGTTTGTTACCTCGAGTAGCTGGTGAAGTATTCGGTTAATTTCTACAGAGCCCCACTCGAAGAGATAAGCCAATTTCACTCTGAGAGGTGGCCCGGTATCCCAAAAACACCGTTTTCCGATACAATTCTTTGGTATCATTTATTCTTTAGCACAGTAGTTCTCGCATTGGATTAGAAGTTTTTATTTAAGGGCCATCCGTGGGCTATTGTTGGCAACTGCTTACTTAGCTTTGTAACCAAGCTGCAGGTTTATTTTTCAGGATACTTTGATTTTTATTCTTTAATTATGTCTATATTTAATTCCCTTTTTAGGTTAGATTTCAACTGATTCGTTTTAAATCTTTCGGAATCAATCAAAAATCGCTCCAAAATAACAAGACGCAGAAAATTTAGATAATGTAAAGAATCTATGATTTTCAGCTGTTCAGTTGAGCTTTAACCCACAAAATTTTATTGGTTCATCTAAAAATTTCCTGATAAATTGACAAGATGAAACTTTCGTGCTACTTTTAGGAATGTTTATTCGTTCATTATTTTGAGTGGTTTTTCACTTTTTATCATCAAAATTCGCGACCCCTAGTCTATATTTAGCCGATTTATCTACAAATTTTTGGATGTACGAACTAGATGAGGGTACAATGTTACTGTTCTGAAATTTATTAATCTCTCTTTTTCAAAATCATAATGATCTCGGCAAGTTTTAATATTTTTTCTTCTAATACAGTCTCATAACCCCTGTAAGTCTTTCAATTAAATCAGTTTCAATTCTTACATATCGTTTTGAAATTGATTGGCACAGTTTGATATTTCACAATCAATGTTTATTGTACTGATAACCTTCTACTTGGCAGAATTTTTTGCATGGTAGGTGTTTTTGGCGAGATAAGGATTGTTCAAGCGAAATATTGCCATTGATGGTGAGAACTAAGCTTTCTTCTCAATCCTTTATTGAGTTTAATACTGATTTATGTACAGATAATAACAAAGACATCTACATTATAATTAAGGGAAATAGTACCTATTTTTTGAATTAATTTGAAAGAAAAACGGCAGTGTTTTACGATCATTTAATATGAAGATCCAGGCTTATTTACAGATGCAGTCAAATGGAAATGAATGCAACAAATATAAAGCAGTATTAATCATATATTTAGACTGCAATTTATTTATCGCCCTTTTTTCAAGGAGAAGAAAAAACAAAGCTGTCGAACGTGATAGACAGGTTCTTTTTTCCTATTGGCGTGGGCCTTTGAGCGATAAACGGCGCCTTTAGGACCGGACAATAACGTTCAATGTAGCGTGATGAGATGATACGTTGCGGCTGCGCTCAGCGCCACACCACCCGCTGGGCAACTCCTATGGTCTATGACCATGGGGTTGCACATCATTACCCGCCGCTGTTGACAGCACGTTATAAATACCGTTATTCGAACTCGTAGGCGCGTGACAGCCGGTGAGCATTGTATTGCGATCACAAGCCAGCGGACTGTGATTTACGTTATGATTTCCCCGCTTGCATTCAAATAGCAGAATAACAAATTTACTCTTTTAAATTTCAAATATTTCATCACATTTTTAAGTTGGTCAAATTTGAAACTACTTTTACACACATTTTTTAACTTTTACACAAGTAATCATTTCCGCCTGAAATCCGTGAGTCGAATAATAACCCAAGAAGAAGAAATTGATTCAATCGAAATGAATGGAATCAAATAATTAAAAAATGCAGATTCACGCGAATATCGGTCTATTGGCTTGTGATATTTTCAATGATTCTTATATATTTGATAATTTCAATAGCTTACTTACAGCTACTACCAATTGTTGAATCATTTTTCTTTTTCAAAAAACGATCGCACTTAAACTACATTTATCGATTGACAATATTTGCTGGAATTATGTTTGTATATCATATTTGCCTAGTTGCATGGTAGCCGATTTTAATTGATAAAAATTTGCGTCAATCGAAATTCTTCGATTCTCTAATTCAATTAATGTACATTCATTCCATTCTTTTCTTCTGGGCATATATCCTTAATAAACAGGATCTAAATAGATTCGCGACAATTGAGTTTATACGAAATTACATAGGGCGCTCGGAAAGTTTTATCATACACAGCTGTCTTTCACAGTCGTTCAAAATACTCTCTACTACAGTTAACGCACACAGGCATACGCTGAAACCAATCATCAATCCAGCCCTTCCATGTTTCTTTAGAGAGATTCGCACACTCTTGGTCCCACGCTGCGACGAGTTCTTCATCACAGGTAAACCGTCTTCCCTTAGTCGCTTCCTTACTTCCAGAAATAATCCAAAGTCACAAGGCGATAGGTCTGGACTGTATACTAACCGTGCAAACCAAGTGCGAACTAGTCGTAACTTGTACCACCCAGTTCGTCGCTGTCTTGTATTAACCGTAGCTTCCAATGATTTTTAGAAACAGCAGTAGACAAAACTTTCCGAGCGCCCTATGTAGTTCCTGACCATAAGTTTATTCATGAAATGATTAATTCTGATGCTCAGATGTGCTAAAAAATTTAATTGACAATGACGGTAAATTATATTTTACATTAACGAAGGATCTTCATTCTTAACCAATCCCGAGTCAAAATTACGACCCTACTTTGAAGTTGCAGCTCTTTATTAGAACCTGCTTTGACGCTATTTGAACTTATAGCCCCTGCTTTAAACTCTTAACTCCTAGAGAATGAAACATTAGAGCCTACTTTGAGACTGCAATACCTCTCTGAAGCTACTTTAAATTTTTAGAGCCTACATTTTTATAACTCAAGACCCCACTTCATGAAAATAAAGTAAAACTGATTTTTTGCTTAGGTTCATTGAACTCATTGGTAATCTTAATGACTGAATGCACACTCAATTAACAAGAATATTTAATTTAAGATTTAACCTAACTGTCATTAATTTCACAGGCACACACAAAAAAGAGTCAAAGTCCACGGAGGCGACCTCTGGAGTTCTATGTTTTTTTGGGCCGCTGATTCCGAATCGTTTGAAGAAGATTGAAAATGAAGAAAATATTGCTGAAAAATTCAGACGTAAGTTTTTTAGCACGCTGAAACCGAATCCGGTGTCGTTTAACCTTTATTAGTTCAAGATCAAGGTCATTTGAAGGTCAAACTAACAAAATAACCTCAAAAAAATTTGTAAAAATTTATATATAGGTTTTGAGGGTCGCTGAATACAAATCCGAGGTTGATTTGATCATATCTGGTTATCTGACGGTCATCTGATGTCATTTGAAGGTCGAATTCGGAAAAAAGGCTCAAAAATCTAAAAAAAATCAAATGTAGGTTTTTGAGCTTGCTGAATCCGAATCCGTTGTCGGTTGACATTTATGAGTTTAAGTTCTATATAAAAACTTGAAATATTAATTTATCTTTATCAACATTAGCTGCTGTGAATTTCTTCAAAGTGAGGCAGTGTACTTTCTTATCAATATTAGCTGCTGTAGATTTCTTGAAAGAGAAAGCTTTGTACCCATAAGAATGGTATATCTTTAAAAAAAGAAGTGGGTTCTTTTTGCCCTAATATGGTAAAAAATACATTTTTTATAAATGTCCACATGCATTTGCGGTTATTAGTGAATGTTTGCATGTGTGCATGTGTGGATCTGCGGATGCATGGATGTGCGGATGTCTAGATGTTTCGATGTATGTAATCGATTCTTTTTCACCTGTTGCCTCGACTTGTCGTGTGACGATGACACCTGCCTCGTAAGGGGATGTGTAGAATGATTCGCTCATACGCTAGTCGGGGTACCGATGCCAGGTGAAGTGCAGTGCCTTCTGGGGGTCGACAGGGTGTGAGGATGATGCCGTAGTGTGTTCGTCGACGAGTTGACATTGTCCTCGTCAAAAACGAAAAGCCCTTTTATTTAGCCCTGGAGAGGTAAAAGGGAAAATTTATTCCGAACAAAAACGATCGACGATCATTCAAACGAAAATTTTCGGAACATATATAAAGAATGCTTTAATTCATATATTGTTTCGGGAGATTGGGCTCCTGATAGAATTTGCAATAACTGCCACAAAATTCTTTCTATTTGGAAAAAAACTAAAGACGATTCTAAATTGATCTTCATTAAACCCACAGAATTGAATGAGCCATCCAACGAAGATGATTTTTATTTCTGTAAAACCGATATCCATGGGTATAATAAAAAAATGAACATAATCTTAAATACGGCCAGGTAGTAACAGTAAAAAAACCGTTGAGAGAACTCAAACGATTGATAAGTTGATGTTGATAGTATAGAAAATTTGTCAATTGAATCTAAAGATGATGATGATGATGATGACAAAAGCACTAAGACCGATGATGAAAATCAAGATAAATATAAAAGCGATAGCAGTGAAAGCTCTGATGAAGTTTATAAACCAGGTAGAGTAAGCAACAGAATTGCTGAAAAATTTACACAGTCCGAAAGTAACGTTTTATAGAAAAAGAAATGAGAGTTTTAAGCAGTATTACGAAGAAAAAGTCTTTGATGAAGAAAAATTAGTGTACTGTTCTAATGTTAAAGGACTGATGGAAGAACTTAAGCCAAATACTTATAAAGATGATGATTGGAGACTGTTTATTGACTCATCAAAAAGAAGCTTAAAAGCTGTAATACTTCACAACACAAATCAATATGCCGCAGTACCTGTCGCACACTCTACGACAATGAAAGAACCTTTCACTAGTCTTAAAAAACTTCTCGAGGCCGTTGAATACAAAACATATAATTGGCTTATATGTGGTGATTTGAAAGTTTCAGGTATGTTGCTAGGACAGCAGTCTGGATTTACAAAGAATCCGTGTTTCTTGTGTCTTTGGGATAGTAGAGATCGCGAAAAAAATTACACGAATCATAAGTGGGCTGAAAGGAAATCGATGTTTTAAATACTTGGAAAAGAAGTTTCAATATAAATCTGATGCCAAGTTGAAAGAAGGGATTTTTGATGGTCCAGAAATAAGGAGACTTTTACAAGATAATAAATTTCCAACGACAATGACAAAAATTCAAAGGGATGCATGGCTCAGTTTTAAGGAAGTTGTGAAAAACATTTTAGAAAATAACAGAAGTGAAAATCATAAAGTTACAGTAGCCGAAATTATTAAGAACTTTGGAAAAATGAGGTGCCTGATGTCATACAAATTGCACTTCCTGCCTAATCACCTAGATCGATTCCCAGAGGATTGTGGCGATTATAGTGAAGAGCAAAGAGAGCGCTTCTATCAAGACATAAAAGAAATGGAAAAGCGCTATCAAGGCAGATGGGATGTCTCTATGATGGCTGATTACTGCTGGTCACTGAAAAGAGAATGTAAAACTACAGGCAAAAGGCGAAAAAAACCGTTACGTCGATCATTTGATAGTAAGAGAGTACGGTATGAGCGGAAAACATGAACACAAGTTGATACAAAAAAGTATGTCTATCGTAATTGTTTATGAGGGATTGTTAATTTTTTGATCTTATTATGAGCTTGTACGTGAATTGATGAAGGTCTATCAAACTCGATATATGGGTTGTTATTTTCATATTTCAATGACCTTGAAAATACTATAAATGGTCAGAATGACCTAGGATTTAGATTCTACGACTCCTAAAACTTATATATAAATTCCTAAGAAAAATTTTGAGGTCATTTTCTTGGTTTGACCTTTAAATGACCTTGATCTTTAAGTAATGAAGGTCAACCGACACCGGATTCGGATTCAGCATGCTAAAAAACCTATGTCTGAATTTTTCAGATTTTTTCAGCAATATTTTCTTCATTTGACCTTCAAATGACCTTGAAAGCGATCTGATCTGAAAAACCGACAAACGATTCGGAATCAGCGACCCAAAAACCATAAAACCCCAAAGGTCGCCCCCGTGGACTTTGACTTTTTTTGTGTGTCTGTGTTATTTATATATGAATCAATACTTCTTTGCAATGCTGAATCACAGAAAAATATTTTCTCTTAACTGAAAATGCTGAAAATTGGTATGAGAATGATATTGTTCATGGAAAATTAATAAATATTGTCGATTAATAAGTAATTATAAACAAATATTGCGTATGTAATATAAAATTTGAAAAACATATTGAATAATATATTTAATATTTATAATTAAATTCACAGATTGTCATTAAATTTTTTTACAGTATTGTGGTTAATTTATTTGCAACATGATAATATGGAAAAAATAATTTTTTCCAAGGAACAGGACAACTTTTCCAATGGTTTGGTTCTTTTTGTTTCTAAACAATAAGAATTGAGAGTTTCTGAAACATTGATCAGAGGAATATTACCATTTACGTGTCTCCCACTTGATTTAAGGGGAAACAGCCTTTATTTTTGTTAGAAAACGTTAACTGTTTAAATATTTTTATAATATTTATTGGAGAATAAAAAGAGCCAAATGTATGTAAAATAATTGACTACTCATCTCGAATTTTGAGACGAGACATTTGCGTATAAAACGAGTACTGTTATTGTTAATATAAACTTATTTCCTAGTGAATATTAGATTGAATCTTGAACTGAATATTTGTATTTTTCAGTATAATTAGATTAATTATGATGCTGAACGCCTTTTCTTAGTCTTTGCTTAATAAAGAGATAAAAAGATATTTTTATTTGAATCAGCCAGTTTGACATTCTATTGGGTTAAGTAAGAAATAACACAGAATCAAATTGAAATATGTAGCCTCAAATTCATTTGAGGCGTATAACGTAGAATACTTCTGAAAAACAGAACCAATTTATATTGAACTCTTCAAAAATCGTTTCAAATATTTACAAGACACAGAAAGTTAAAAAAAGTAATTATTTAATTAATTGTTTTGGATTTAAAGAAGATTTTGGACCTTGAATTATTGGACAATTGCTAATGATTTTTATCGAAGACATTTTAACGCGTTCCGTTCGCTAAATCGGTTAGGGCATTAGGCGTTTGATAAATACTCAGTGCGTGCGAGCAATATCGGGTTCGTTTCTCAGCACTTGCTGATTTTTCAGTGCAACTATGCTTTAGCGTCATAATCAAAAAATTGTATTAATAATATGTGTAAAAAATAATTGCGAATATCCTTGACGTTTATATCAGAGATATTATTTGATTTTTTCTGCTAAATAACAAAACTTATTTTTATTCATCCATATTGGTGTGAGATTATAAAGAATCTGTTTTGATGCCAGAAGTCCTACAGTAGTAGTTTGAGCTTTAAAAGAGGGTCTAATTTATCTTAAATACAGACCCTACTTTGACGCTAAACGTACAAAAACGGCCAATTTAGAACCTACTGTACAGCTTCCAGCCCCTACTAATGTAGAAGTTACGTCTTCAAAGTAGGGCCTAAATTTCGGCTCGGGCATATTATAATGAAAAAAGTATACACCAAATTGCTACAATCGAAGCAAATAAATGAGTTTCGAGACTTGCATTTTCTACTCTGTCTGCGTGTCTCGTTTGCACAAAATCTGCCGGGATTACCTTTTATAATGGTGAACCATAAAACCGATGCATATTTTATGGATCCAATCGACCCAGATTTTGATTACCATTTTTGTTTGAATTACTGAACGTCTTTTTAACTGAAGAAAAATGTATTTTACAGTTAGATTCTTGAGGGTTATCGTCCAACATTTCTTCGTGACGTTTTTTTCCCTTGTTTAAAAAAGAGATGCCTAAATCCAGTGATCCGCACGGCTAAAAGAACCGGTTTCCCAGGTCGTAAATGATCGTTTAATTCGTTGGCGTTGATTGTATGCAACTATAAAATTAACGACACTGTAAAACTTGCTGAAACTCATAGTAGGCTTTAGTTGAGTGTAACAAAATATGTTTTTTTAAAAAACATCCCTGAGGGACATGTATGACTTTTTATGAGCAACCCATCAACAATTTCATAGACCTTTTTCCATAAACTACGAATTGAGGTCTTCAAAAAAATGAAACCATTTTCGCTTCACCTTTTATACGTCGCGTCATCTTGAAGGGTCTAATAGAAGGATAGAGGGCATACCTATAGTAACAAAACCAGGCGACAGGGCGACCCTGGCTGCCTCCTCCATATTGGGTCGATACTCTGCGGGCCACCCACACCCTCACACTCATTCCACCATCCATCTTCCCCATCCTCCCAACCCTTTACCGCAACAGCAACCAATCCTCCACGCAGGAAATCCCCCCCCCCCCTATTAGTTACAGGTGCACTGATTGATTGATCGTTTATCGATACGCAGTCCACCATGGCGGCTAGTGACGACCTTTACCCGGTACACGGATTACAGATTCATATAAGGGCGTTAAACACGAGGTGCATCGGCAACATCGTGTGTTCTCTACACGACGGCCCCACCCCTTAAAACAAACACATCACCCTACCCCCAGCCCTTTAACTGTAAGGATAATTTTTTCCGCCGTTGGATGGTCGATTGGTATCGGTGTTTGTAAGCTTGGCATACGACTGGAATGTTACGACTCGGGCATCCGCCCCCATTATTTTATTCGAATCCCCACTCCAATACCTTGTCAGAGATAAGCGACCTCGGAACATGGGAAGCCCCCCGATACTCGAATCCTAATGCGCACAACCGATACTTATTGATATGAGTTTCCGCTTACCATTCACTACCCACATGCAATCCAACTCCCCCTCACCTCACACAATTCCAGAACCTGCAACACTTCCGGAGCCAGTGTATCAATTTTTAACGGGACTCTGGATTTATCGCCATTTATATCCCACTCGCCGGAATAGGGTCTCTGAGAGAAGCGAGATCTTGACTACTGTCGCAGGGGTTGCTATTTTGTTGATGTTAAGGGCTGGTGGAGTGTTTTTGAGGTTTGACCCCAGTTGCATGATTGAAAGCATCTCAATAATTCTGGATTCTAAAGTTTTTTAAAGAAAGGGATCCTTGTCTTTAAATATTAATATCGTTCAAATTTCGCGTTAGAATGACGGCATCAGTTTGACATGACTAGTGGTTCACTAATATATAATTATTAATAGACTATTTTTCCATTCAAGTTTTGTATCAAGAAAGTTTGAAAAATTAAGCAAGAAGTATTGTTTTCATTTTTTTGAAAATGTGCAAGAACAGTTTTCTTGGATTAAGTTAAATGAACACTTTGTTGCGTAAAATTAAATATGCCAAATCTGAAATTTTTGCACTTTGAAGTTTGAACCAAAGAAAAATTTTTACTTAGCTTTAACGCAAGCAGTATCTTTTCATTGTATTTAGAGCATTTCAATATTTCGAGAAGAGTTTTCAATTCAAAAATTTGTAAATCATACAGACAACAGAAGATATTACGTGATTTTTAGAATTCTCTTTTTAGGTTTTTCGGATGGTAATCCAAAATTTTTTTCTTCAGATCAAGCGATTCAACTAATTTTAGCATTTAGCTCCACCCTATTAAGCCCTATTGAACTGAGGTTTATACCTATTTCTAAATTTTCTTGAACTCTTTCTAAATCTTTTAAAGTATTTAATAATATTCCAAAAAATTTATAATAAGTTTTGATAATTTAAAGGGATTTCAAAGGATTTTTATAAATCGTTGATTATTTTAAGTTGTCCATTTTTTGTAGGTTCTGGAAAGTATGCTTTTTGAAATTATATAGATGATTTGGCCAAAAAGTAAAATTAACTGTAGTGAAAAAATTGAATTATCCGAAAAAATCGAAAAAATGACAAGTTTTACAAAGAAAACATGACTTTTTTATTTTTTCTTCAAAAATGGATAAAAATTAAGCTGAGTTCGCTTAAGATATAGTTCTACAAGAAAAAAAAAGTTTTCCTTGGTTATCCCTGATAAAAGCTATTTATTCTTAAAAATGAATGGAGGAATTTCGCTAAAAATGAGTATTGTATTAGTTCCAATATAATGAGTGATATTTATTGTTTCAAACCAATATTTATAAGAGTATGGTTATAAAATCGATTGAATATATTAAGAATGACATAAAAACGTAATCACATTGATTGTAAAACCAATTAATCTTTCAACTGTCGGTACAATGGTCGCAAAGTACATGATTGTGCTCATTGCAAATGGGACGGTGACAGGCTGAGCAACTTTTTCGGCTTTTTCGATCTTCTTTTCTCTTTCAAAGTACGCAGCGCATTGCAGAAGGTAGATTGATGCATACTAAATCTCTTTCACCCCCAATATCTTTTTTTTAATTCCTGCGATGCCAAGTCTAACATTCCTCCGCAGCGTACCCATCGCATACCTCTGTTCCAAGTACGATGTTACGAGATGGATATATAAATTTTCCAGGTAGTCGATCGCCATGACCTTGGCATCATTTCCGTCATTTTTCAGGAAGTAATATTCTGGCCGCAAATAATACGACATCTGAATAAAAAAGAAACTGTTATATACCGTAAAAAAATTAGACATTGTATAACATAATATAATTAGTTTTTTATTCACTCGGATGTCAATATATGGAAGAAAACAAATTCACTTCGATTTCACCGACTCAACCTTACTTGACACACTGGGGTACAGGTGATCCCACTTGACTTCCGACCAGAGCTGCCAGATCGTGGATGAAATTTACCCCCACCATACCTACCGTTTGGGAGCCGCAAAACAGAAGGTGGATGATTACCACTGTGAGTTCGTATGTAAGCCGAAAATGCACGATTCGACTTCGAAATTCTGCTGTACGATGATTGCCGATCTGAAGGCCTCGGAAGACTTCGGTGGTCTTCTTTTTATATCTCGCTCCCCATTTAAAAGAAATTGAAGAAATTGGCGATTTGGATGTTTTGCGTGATTCTTAATTTCATGCATGCGTCGATTTTCAGGTTATGTTTTCCAGGTGTACATAGTATGGATATTATTGCTACCCAACACAAACACATACACACGCACGCACGCGCACAAACACACACAATTAATTAATGTTAATATTATAATTATAAAATATTATATTAATATAAACGAATAGTTGACTAACCTTTAATAGAAATAGTTAAACTTTCAACTAAAACAATTAGATTTCTGCAACAACAAAATTTTGAATCAAATACATAACTGAACAAAAAAAAAATTTTTTAATTGTTTTCAACATAATAGTACAATTTTAAACCAAAAAATTACATTTTCATCCAAAAAGCTAAATTGTATACTAAAGTAAAGGAATTTCTAATAAAATGCATTAACCTTGCACAAAAGAAATTTATTTTCCATGAAGACTAATTTTTTGAACAAAAAATTATTGTTTAATCATAGTTGTATTTCCGACAACAAAGATTAATTTTCTACCAAGAAAGAAGAGTATTCAATAAAATACAAAAAAATTTTAACTAACAAGATCACTTTTCATTTAAACATTTTCAGAAAACAAATTTATCCAACTAATTGTAATCATCAACCAAAAAAATATATGAGAAAAAAAACATTGAAATTCTTTGAAATCGCATGAAATTATTAAAATTAATTGAAAATTCGTTGGAATGTTCTAAAAATATCCTGAAAATTTTTGAATCCTTTAAAACTGCTTAAAATTTTTGAAAGCTCTTGAAAATTCCTTACATGTTTAAAAATACCTTAAAAGATTTCAAATCCTTAAAAATCTCATACTGAATTAATGAAATCAATTGAAAATGCCTTGGAATCTATTAAAATATCCTAATATATATCAAAAACTTTAAAATCTCATATTAAATTACTGTCAAAAATTGAAAATTCCTTGGAACGTTTTAAAATACTCTCAAATATTTGGAAACCTTCAAAATATTTCGAAAGACCTTGGCATCTTTTAAAGATTTCTAAAGTACTTTGGAATTTTTTTAAATAACCTTGCTAAAGTTGTTAAAATTCTTTGAAATTGCTTTTAATTATAAATATAAGTTGAACATTCCTTGAAATCTATTAAAATATCCTAAAATATACATCAAATCCTTAAAAATATAATTCTAAATTACTGCGATCTATTGAAAATTCCTTGGAATCTTTTAAAATTCTCTCAAATTTTTCAAATCCTTCAAAATTTTTTTAAATACCTAGAAATTTCTATAAAGATTTCTAAAGTATTTAAAATTTTTTTAAATAACCCTTTTAAAATTGGTTTTATTCTTTGAAATTCCCTTAAATTATGAAAATCAGTTGAGAATTCCTTGACATTTTAACAAATATTCTCAAATATTTAAAATCCTTAAAAATCTTTTTAAATCTTTTGAATTTGTTAAAGCTCTTGAAAATATCTTGAAATTTGAAACATACCCTGAAATATTTCAAATCCTTAAAAAGCTCACACTAAATTATTGAAATAATTTTAAAATTACTTGAAATCTATGAAAATCTTTTAAAATTGTCTAAAATTTTTCAAATCCTTTAAAATCTTTTGAAACACCTCGATGGTTTCCTTAAAAAAAATTCAAAATACTTTAGAAATTAAAAAAAAATAAGTTGTAGGTGTTTCAGAAGATTTGAAAGGATTTGAAAAATTTTAGAGAATTTTAAAAGATTCCAAGGAATTTTCAATTGATTACAGTAATTTAATATGACATTTTAAGGGATTTGATATATCTAAGATATTTTCATAGATTTCAGGTAATTTTCAAATTATTTCAATAATTTAGTGTGAGCTTTTTAAGGATTTGAAATATTTCAGGGTATGTTTCAAATTTCAAGATATTTTCAAGAGCTTTAACAAATTCAAAAGATTTAAAAAGATTTTTAAGGATTTTAAATATTTGAGAATATTTTTTAAAATGTCAAGGAATTCTCAACTGATTTTCATAATTTAAGGGAATTTCAAAGAATAAAACCAATTTTAAAAGGGTATTTAAAAAAATTTTAAATACTTTAGAAATCTTTATAAAAATTTCTAGGTATTTGAAAAGATTTTGAAGGATTTGAAAAATTTGAGAGAATTTTAAAAGATTCCAAGGAATTTTCAATTGATTACAGTAATTTAGAATGATATTTTAAAGGATTTGATGTATGTTTTA
>NC_046661.1:54931413-54957998 GCF_010883055.1 Belonocnema kinseyi | reverse complement strand
TTAACAAATTTTAAAGATTTTAAAAGGTTTTTAAGGATTTTAAATATTTGAGGATGTTTTGAAAGATCTCAAGGAATTTTCAACTTATTTTTATAATTAAAACGAATTTCCAAAAATTTTAACAACTTTAGCAAGGTTATTTAAAAAAATTCCAAAGTTCTTTAGAAATCTTTAAAAGATGCCAAGGTCTTTCAAAATATTTTGAAGGTTTCCAAATATTTGAGAGTATTTGAAAACGTTCCAAGGAATTTTCAATTTTTGACAGTAATTTCATATGAGATTTTGAACGATTTGATATATATTAGGACATTTTAATAGATTCCAAGGCATTTTCAATTGATTTCAATAATTCAGTATGAGTTTTTAAAGGATTTGTGTGTGTGATAGCAATAATATCCATACTATGTACACCTGGAAAACATAACCTGAAAATCGACGCATGCATGAAATTAAGAATCACGCAAAACATCCAAATCGCCAATTTCTTCAATTTCTTTCAAATGGGGAGCGAGATATAAATAGAAGACCACCGAAGTCTTCCGAAGCCTTCCGATCGGCAATCATCGCACAGCAGAACTCCGAAGTGGAATCGTGCATTTTCGGCTTACATACGAACCCACAGTGGTAATCATGCACCTTCTGTTTTGCAGCTCTCAAAGGATAGGTATGGTGGGGGCAAATTTCATCCACGATCTGGCAGCTCTGCTTCGGACGGCAGTCGCAGAGAGACGGATGGCGTGATGGTACGGCCTGGAGGGGGCAGCAAAACTTTCCAACTACTAACACATGACGTCACAGGCCCATTTTCTTCAGGTTTAGATATTCAAAATTAAGAAAATGTGGGTTCGGAGTTGCTTGTACCCCAGTGTGTCAAGTAAGGGTTAAAGTAATTTGACATATTTAAGGATATTTTAAAATATTTGAAAGCGTTTCACAGATATTCGAATAACTGCAAGCAATTTTCAAGAATTTCAATTATTTTTACGGGATCTTATCAAAACTGGATGAGGTCGTAAAGAATTTCCTAGATTTTCACGGGATTTTATCAAATTTAAAAGAATTTCAAAGAATGTATTTAAAACTCTAAATCTAAATCTATCTAAAAACTCACCTTGAATCTTTTAACATTTTGTCCAATTCTTTTGTATGACCTTACATTTTTCTGAACTCATTTCAAACTTACTGAATTCAATGGATGTTGTCAATGTCATAAATTGTTTTCAATTCACTCGAATTTTTATGAATTTTACCTCATTTCCTATAAATTCTTATAAATTCACGCCAATTTTACTGAAATCAATGGAATTTTTGGAAATTTTTAAATTTGCTCAATTCGCTTGAATGTAACCTAAATTGTTTTTAAGAATTATGGATCGAACCTTTTAAATTTGTTAAAATTAAAAATAAAATGCGTAACAATATGAACACACACTACTTGGATATAAATAGATCACTTCTCCACTTTTTTCAAGTAATTTAAAGTGCGTCAACTCGGATAATAATGAATTAGAAATTTATGAATTAAAACTCGAAATTATTTTATTCCGTTTATAAGAGACTCTATATTCAAGAAGTTACAAAATTAGAATTTAGGCATTCAAATATGAATGGTCAGTTAGAATAAAAAATTAATTTAAAAAGCCTTGTTATTTGCTTCTTAAATTTTAGTGACTGTCATTATTTCCTTCAAAAAGTAAAGATAATATGTACACGCTTTTCAAATCAATTTTATTTATCTTCTAATGGTTTTACTGTATTCTCATCATAAAAATGGTCACTTGTTTTTCTGGAAAAATATCATAACAAAAGCAAGACGGACTTGTTACCAGATCTGCATCTAATTGCACAGAGAATTTAACATTCTTGTCTTATCAACACGTTAGCGGCGAGCAAAACTTGTTAAAAACTAGTTTTCCAAGGGTCTAATTAAACTCCTTTACGATCAGATTAACATCACGAATAGAACGCCTGCCAGATTATAACTTCGTTGAAATTTGCAGTTCTGTCTCCAATGATAAAAAGTCTATCAAAAAAGTCTGCGACCAGCATCTCTAATTATATACATTCATAATAATAATAATATAATCCTACAGCATCCTATCATTTTCTCAGATTAGTAGCATACATAAAAATGTTCACTGCAATGAAATACCAATACGTTTGATGGTATTTTACTTTATGCTGAAATCTTTATTTATTCTGGAGTTGCGTAAATGTAAAAAATTACATTTTTAATTACAATAATTAAAAGTTATTCTTCCCACTTTTTTCTATATGAATTTTTGAGCAAAAACATTTAGTGTATGATTCAGAAAACATTAATTATATTTTTTACAGAGATTAGAAGAAACAAAAAATTGTTAACAAGAAATTATCAGAATGGAAATCCAGATCGATAAGAAATATCTCGAGTCATCGATTTTTTAAATGCAAAAATACATAATTTAATCAGGACTGCTGTTTGACATCAATATTGAAGAAAATGCTCCATATTTATATACGTAGTAAAAAAACCTTGTTTTAACAATGTTCAAGAATTGTTTGCGCTGGCTAATATGTTTGAGAGTAAATTTAAATACATTCATCCTGACAAGTTAATTGTTGTCGTGACCTTTTCTTTCATTTAAATCTAATTTTCTTGTTAAAGAAAGAAACAAAAATGTTTGAAGTCGTGTTCTGCCCTTGAAAGTTTCTCTTTTATAAATAAGTAATAGTGTTGCAATGAGCCTGGACAAGTTATAAATATGATTGAAAAGTTGTTAGTAATAGAATTGTGAAATGTGTAACAAAAAGTTAAATATTTTTAAAAAAATACGCTTCACTGTAAACTACACTATTAACAAGTTCGTGGAGAGGTTCGTACAGATGAAGATTATATAAAGGTGGAATCGCGATCCTCGCATTATTTTCACTCCGTTAAACGCGTTAACGATCCAAACTTTCCTTGCGCGGCTGCATAAGAGACACTCATTTCTCGTTCATTCTAGCCACCCTCGCAATATATGCTCTTTTACCGAACATCAGTTTTTCCATCCTTCTCAAAATATGTTGCTTCTATGTTTAAAACTATATTTTCTATTGTATATTGTGTGCAACTAAATCTATTTTGTTACTCAGCTAGAATCTTCGCTTTTAAAAAATGTATTAAAAGCTTTTAATTTCATTTAAAAATATTGTTAACATCTTGTAACTATCATAAGTAACAACACTCTCTAACATTAAGTAATACCCAGTACAAGATAATTAAATATCTAACTTAATTCGAATTTTGTGCACATCTTAGAATGATAAAATAACATTGAATTTAAGTTTTTAATTTGCGTTTTGAATTCTAAAGCAAAGATTCTATTAATAGAAAAAATAATTATTTTGAAAGAAAATTCTCGGTAGGGTATTACGATATTTTATTTAGAAACCCCTATAACAGTGGTCTATTTGTGAAATAGAAATAAATTGGTCCATTTTTCTAAGGGTTTGGGAAGTTTAAATAGATTGTAAAACTTTTTACAATAAAAGTATTGTAAAATTGTAATTGTATCGTAAATTCCTTGATATTCTAATTTTTATAAATTGTTATAAAAACTTTTTTATTAAAAATAATGAAGGAATAAATTCATTGTTTGGATGCTTTGCAATTTTTTAATAAATAACGTCCAGGCAATTATTTCACAACGCAGGCACATTCTCATCGCGCTCTATGCTCGCGTCTCTCAAGTTTGAGCGCACCTCGAGTACGCGCCTGTTGAATCTCGGACTTCGTGCTCGACAATATATTTATCTCACGCTACGCGCTCGGGCATTATGCCTCCCCTACATTTTTTCATAGAACTTTTAGAATTAAGAGTCAAACCGTCGACAAAAGGTGTGTCGCAGGGATTAAAGTCAAAATAAAATGTTTAAATCTAATTTAGGCCACAAAAATGTGTTGATAAACATTTTATTGTACCTTTTTTCTTCTTTTTTTTTAAATTCGTTTGTTTAATTTGTGCAATTTTTCCAAAAATCTTAATTTTTTAATAGCATTCTTTAAGATTAAAACAAAAACTACGAGTCCAATCAAAGAATTATTTATAATAAATTTGTAGATTTCTTTTGGCAAACAACTTTTTTCTATTCATTTTTTAAAAAAGGAAAGAAATATTAAATAAAAATAAAGTATTCGTCTGTTTGAAATATAACAGAAATGATGTCATAAGAAAAAAACCAATGAAATAACAAGTTCCGGCCCTTCAGAAATTCATTTTTATCCATTATCAAAGCGCTGCAGATTTTATGGGACCATATATATATTGTGTTCATTTTCAATTTTTTTCAAACATTTTCTCTAGCTTTTTTACTAAAAGGATCCTAAATCAAATAATTTTTATTTCACGGTCTGCAAATTAGACAGTATTTCTCAACAAAACATTTCAAACGACCCCAGACATAATAGATTACGAAAATGTCTCTGTCAAATTAGCCGAAACTTTCGGAAAATAATGTTCTCAGCATGCCGAATAAAAATGTTGTGTAACATTTGAAGTTCCTATGACTAGTTTCTGAGCTATGGGATCTAGAAGTATCAGATTTTCAAGTATCCTGGTACTATGCGTAGAATAAGCTAGAGGTAAAACTTAACATACATTCGAGGTTTTATCAGCTTTAATTAATATAAAACTGATACTTAATCATAGTGTGATGCCTCTGTTTTGAAGTCAAGGTATGAAAACACTGAAAGTCTCGTAAAATTCTGGAAAACTCGTTTAAATACTGTATTTCGTGGACTATGTTAATATACAGTGTGATATATCTTCAAATAGCGGCTAAATAAATCAAACTGTTTCAGGCAAAAGTTGTGAGGGGTAAAGGGAATTACGCAAAGGTACCAATGACTCTGACCTTCATTTGGATTTTCAAGGTTACTTAGAGGTTAAAGTGATTTTTTAAAATGGAAACCGTTATTTTGACCCCGGACTTAAAAAGGCGGGAAATTATCATTTTTTAAAGCCTATAACAAGGTCAAACGAAGGTTAAATATGCAAAAATGGCTGAATTCAGTTTTAGCCTTGAATACCTTCCATTTTTAGCACTACCTACACCCTGTCCAACGAGAGAACGAAATCGGCCGCGCAGTTTTCTTTCTTAAGGGAGGCGTCAACAAATTTTTTTCTTCGGTGTACAGCTAATCGCTGTTGAAAGGAAACACAATTTTTTTAATTAGACTGACCCAAGTGCTCTCTGAATTTTTTTATGACCTTCGTTAGAGCTACCTTGCCCGTGGTGCTGCACACCTACATTTCCCTTTCTTTGACAAGCTGCGTGCAGAGAACGAAATTTTGTATTTTCGAAATTTCGTTCTCTCGTTGAATAGAGTATAGGAACAATGATGTGGACGTCACAGAATTATGTTCCCTTTTGGGTCCCCTTGCCTTTTACTATGCGGGTTGCGTGATTACAACGAGTCCCCTTGCCTCTCACTAGTCGGGGTGCTTCATTGCAGTGAGTCCCCTTAAATCTTACTACTCTAATTTTTTCAAGTAATCCGGTCACTTTGGGCGTGAATATTTTAGATAAGAAAAATGGGTTTTAAAAACTGTGCAGTGTATGTCAATGTGTCTTTATTGTTGCATCGATTGCATACTTAGCGGTTATTGTGCAAAAATCTGATGAGGAAGTATCAACCTTTATTTGCCTGGAAGCACCGAAATAATGCGCTTTGAGTAGATAAATCAACTTTGAGAAGCTCATGTATTGTAAAATTTGCATCGAAAAGTTCAAAAAAAATTTATTAATTCTTCAAAGCCACAAGAACTTATATTTTTTCAAAAATTTCATATTTTTATGAAACTGCGTATTAAGTGGTTTACAAGAAAAACAATTATCTTCTATGCTACTCCACCTACCACAAAGAGCTAAAGCTGTTCATGTTTGAAAAAGGAAAAGTATTAACACCATATACATATATAGTATAAAAACAATTAACTAAAAACCCAGAAGCTGCGAACTACTGTGCTTCAAAGTTCGCCCGGTTCTTTGAATGTATGACAGAAAATTAATATATTTTTTACATTTTGTTCGTTGTCCTAGGTGCAGCAGTACTGAAGATAAATTTTTTTCTTGAAAACCACTTTATAGTCACGTTTATGAAAATAAATATTTTTTTGAAAAGGAAATAAGTTCTTAAGGTTTTGAAGTATAGAAAAAAACATCGAAATTTGCTAGGCAAATTTGATAAATAAAGACACATTGACATACACTGTACAAGTTTTTTTACCATTTTCCTTCTTAGAGATATTCACACCCAAAGTGACCGAACTACATGAAAAAATAGACAGTATTCGGGTATGGTCGGGTGTGGTCGCAATAGTAAGAGGGGCAGTATCTATTTCATTGCGGTGTACCTGCTCGTCTTACCCTCTCCAATCGACTTCTCCTCACGCCCCTGACTGAGCGAGATTGCTGCGCCGGCTTTGCCAGCGGGGCCCCTTTGTCATAATGAGGCATAAAATGCCATACATAAATATGTTATAGTTTTGCAATCAGCAAATCAAAAATATTATATTCGGAATCTATATTTTTTTCGATTCTAACGATATGTCACTTGCAATTAAAATATTGAAATTAGACTAAGTTATGGCAGATATTAGTTAGTTTTGACACTGACTAGATAGCATTATGGAATTTTCCGTAGAATAATTGAAAATGCATCAGTTTATCTGGTAGAAAATTCGCCTGTTGACAATTCAATAGAATATATGGATTTTTACCCAATACACATATAGACATATACAATAATTTTATAATATTAAAAATGATGGTCGATTCTTGGGCAACCGAACAGAAGTAGGGGTTGAAAAAAAAGGATTTTGAAAAATCAGGGCCATACTAGTGTATTCAACTCAAGGGCAATTAATTAAAATGAAATTAAACTTCACTTTCCACGGAATAGAATTAAAATGAATATACTGATTGTAGTAGATTATAATATGAAAAATATAAGAGCATTACTTCCACCGGATGAGTATTAAATTGTCAACAGGCGAATTTTTTCCAACTAAACTGATGCATTTTCAACTATTCTACGGAAAATTCCATAATGCTATCTAGTCAGGGTCAAAACAAACTAATATCTGCCATAACTTAGTCTAATTTCAATATTTTAATTGCAGGTTACATATCGTTGGAATCGAAAAAAAACATAGATTCTGAATATGATATTTTAAATTAGGTAATTGCAAAGCTATAACATTTTTATGTATGGCATTTTATGCCTCATTAGGATAAAGGGGCCCCCGCTGAAAAAGCCCGGCATAGCAATGTCGCTCAGTCAGGGACGTGAGGAGAAGTCGAGTGGAGAGGGTAAGACGAGCAGATACACCGCGATAAAATGGAAATCGTCCAGTAAGAAACAAGGGAATTCACTGTATTACAGTGTCTCCAGACATGGGATTTTTCGGCCCCCACCACTCTCCCATCTGGGAGCGACACATTTAAACATAGCGTGTCGGTGAGTCGGTTCTGTTAAATGCTGCGAAGCCCAGCCTCGTGTAAAACCGAAAATGGACGAGCTGGGACATCAAGGTCCTAGATCTAATTCTCGAAAACGCAATCGTTCTACATCAAATCAGCGCCGCTCGCGCCAGAAGAATTCAGGTATCCATAATCTCTGTTTCTATCATGACCGTTTCGGTGTGAAGGCCAGCAAATGCCAGAAGCCATGCAAATGGAGAACCGATTCTGAATCGGAAAACTAGCGCAGTATTTTCGCCTGGAGGCGGTCGAATTGAGCGTTGCATCCAAGCGTCTCCACGTAGTTTTTCTGATCAACACCGGGTCAGATATTTTGTTAATTCCGGCAGATTCCGATACTCGCAAAAGCAATAAAGTCAGCGATTTTGCATTGTTCGCAGCAAACGATACTAGGGTTGAAACATTTGGTTAAGATGCGTGAAGATCGATTTAAGCCTTCGCAGGGTTACGAATTGGATTTTTTTGTGGCCTCAGTACCTCACCCAATTATAGGGGCAGATTTTTAGCAATATTTGTAACTGGTCAAACACTTACACCAATCACGCCTTGTTGATACAACAACGGGTATAAGCATTCGAGGATTTTTACAACGCGCAACCGTTTTTGGATTAAACCTCCTCGATATAACTAATCAGTTTGTAAGCATTTTATCGGAGTGCCCAGAATTGGAATCAAATGCACCAATTACGGTTCCTCTCGTGGATGATGTAAGACATCACATTATAACATCTGGACCACCGTTATCTCAACGGCTCCGCTGCTTACCTCTGGACAAATTGGCCGCTACTAAGGAAATCGTTCAGGGTTTGATCAGCAATAGCATTTGTTGGCCATCTATTAGCCCTTGGGCTTCACCGATTCACTTGGTTAGGAAGAAAACGGGAGAATGGAGGGTGTGTGGCGACTTTTGCCGATTTAAGTCTGCACATTTTTAACTTTATGACCATCCTTCGAGGAAAAACTGTCTTTACGAGATTATATCTACATCAAGCATACCATTAAATTTCTATTGTGCCAGAAGATATACAGAAGTCCGCTATAATTACTCCTTTTGACCTTTTCGAGTTCACAGCGATGACTTTTGTTCTTCGAAACGCGGGCCAAACGTTTCAAAGATACATCAACCGTGCATTAGGAGATCTCGAATTCACTTTCGTCTACATAGACGGCATCCTAATCGCTTCTTCTTCCTAGGAAGAGCATGAATGTCATCTACGTATCGTTTTTGATCATGTTGAGCGTTTTTCCTTACGAATTAATTTAGCGAAGTGCCAATTTGGAAAATCTGAATTGGAGTGCCTAGGCTATTGCATCGGACTTAATGGTTGTTCTCCAACATCTGAGAAAGTGCGTACGATCGTCGAATACCCGAAACTAAAGACCGTGATCGAATAACGTCGATTTTTAGGCATGTTGAACTATTACCGTCGTTCCATTCCTCATGCCGCCGAGACACACGCCTTACTAAACGATTATCTTCGTGATTCTTGTAGGAATGCCAAGCGGCCGGTTCAGTGGAACTCGGAATCTGAATCCGCATTTGAACAGGCCAAAAAGGACCTAACTAACGCGACGTTCCTAGCCCATCCATGCAATAACGCTGAGACACGACTCGTGACCGATGCTTCCGACTATGGAATAGGCGCATCACTCGAACAAAAGCTTAGTGGTGACTGGAAACCACTCGCTTTCTTATCAAAGAAGTTCAGCTCTGCTCAACTGATTTACAGTGCGTATGACCGGGAGTTAACGGCTATTTATGAGGCCATTAGACACTTTAAATATTTTCTTGAAGGTCAAGACTTCATAATAGTCACCGATCACAAGCTACTTGTACATATGTTTAAGCAACAAGCCGAAGAAATATCCTTTTGACAGCAGAGACAGGTCTCCTTTATTTCTCAATTCACCACTAACATCGCCTACCTTGCCGGTCCAGAGAACCTCGTAGCAGATTCATTTTCTCGCGTTGAAAACATTCGGCTTCCGACCGAATTTAGCTTAATGGACCTCGCGCTAACTCAGTCAGCAGATAAAGAATTTTAAAAAATTAATTCTTGATCCAGAATGCTCTCTTAACTTCAAAAAAGTCCAATAAGGTCCTGATCACACTTCACTGTATTGCGATCTGACGGGCGAAGCCTTGCGTCCATACATTCCTTCATCTTTTAGACGTCGTGTATTTGATCTTATTCATAATTTTGCACCTCCTGGTGCCAAGGTAACACATCGTGTTATCGGCAAACGTTACGTGTGGCATGGTATGCGTCCAGACGTTTCGACTTGGTTTAAAGCTTGTATAGCTTGCCAACAGTTTAAAGTGTCGTGTCACAACCAGCTCATTCCTGACCACTTTACCGCTCTAGATGGCAGATTTAAGCACGTTCATATCGACATCATAGGTCCGCTTCCTGTTAGTGTCGGCTACTAATATGGTCTCACTATTATATACCGCCTTTCTCGATAACTTGAAGCCATACGACTTTGTGACATCGAAGATTTAACTATAACTGGATCGTTTTTCTTTAACTGGGTTTCAAAATTCGTTTCACCGGAAACATTGACCACTGATCAAGGGAGCCGATTTGAATCACGTATATTCATAGCATTGTTACAGCTCGTTGGCTGTCACAAAATTCATACCACAGCACATCATCCCGCGTCCAACGGCATCATTGAACGGTGGCACCGAACTTTAAAGGGCGCGATTATGTGTCACACAGACCGCGAATGATCAAGATCTCTTTCTACAGTCCTTCTGGGACTTCAATAGAATGTTCTCGACATTGGTGCATCGCAGGCAGAGTTTGTCTACGACACTGTTTTACGAATTCCTGGAGAATTTGTTCTCCCGGAAGATTTTACTCCGAACCATCAGTTTTTCATAGAGGAGTTCCGCAAATATATGCGGAAAGTAAAACCCATACCAGTAGAAGACAGACACAAAAGAAAACCTTTCGTTTTCAAAGATTTGACCTCGTGTACTTACGTATTTTTACGTGATTTCACCAGAAAGTATCGCAAGCGACCGTACCTAGGTCCTTTTAAAATATTAAATAGAACGTCGGATCAAATTTTTAAAATTGAGGTGAATGGCTCATCTCGACAGGTATCTGTTGAGAACATTAAGTCTGCGCATTTCATCCGTGGTGAAGTTGGAACTTTGAATGAGTCTAATCAGTTAGGAGAGGCGAGCAACGCTGCCCTGCCTCTTAGGACTTACACGCGTAAGAAAAAGGTAACTTTCAATGTATAAGTGCCTTTAGAATTTTTTCCAAACTCTTTAACTTGTAAAAATGTATAATTTATTCACTGTTTGAAACAGTAAGGAGGAACAGTTTCGAGCTATAACGCGTTAAGACTACATTTATTTTTTGGTAGATCGAATGTAATAAATTTTTCCTCTGTTCTAAATTAACTAGCTAGCATAAGAGCAAAATGTGAAATAAGCACGAGTCATGACATTTATATAATAACTATTTGAGGAATTATCTCAGTGATTAAAAACGGATCGTATTTTTAAAACACTCGCATGTAATTTATGAATACAACTGACGATTCTACGCGAACAGATGGTAATCTGTGATATTATATGTTCACTGTAAATAGTTATAATCTGTAAACACTGTTTGCTAGAGAAAATTACAAACTATATTTTTTAAACAAAAATAGGGGGAAGTATCTGTGGGGACCCTATAGAATGGAAACTTACTTCGTGTCGGCCATATACAGTCTGTATAGTCATGGGTCCTCTATCCGCTCGATGAAATCGCTCCGCTCCGAACACAGATCTGTTGGCACTCGGGCACCGTCCGATTAACCACTAATTTACGTCAGTCCAGTTTGTACATGTAACTACTGAAATAAACGCAAGTATCCGAAGTGCTCGTGAATTCATTCTTCCTAGAACAAGCAATGCGTTATGGGCGCCACCTGTCGGCCTGAGTGCAATCTCAGAAGATTTTTATTTAGTGTATGCTGGACAAACAACCAGGGGGCGAAATCAGCATTTGAATTACCTGTAAACATTTTTCAACTAATAATTATTATAATCAGAATTATTATTGAATTTTCATATAATTTAGTTCATTTATGTTATGTTGCCGTCTTGTTTCTCCACAAATTATTTGACCACTGTAATCGAACAAATTTAATAGCAAAAATTTATTAATCAACCTGGTTGACAACATAAGATCAATTTGTTAAATTATGTTAAGATTCAAGAATAATTATTCTGATTGGACTTAACAGTTAAAAAAGGTGCACAAGTTATTAAGATGCTGATATGTGTCATCCTGGGAAATAGGAAAAACAAAAAACGATCTGCCGTGGGTTGACGTAATTGGTGAGTAATGGTAGTGGCTCCAGAAATTATTTGACCCGTATACTGGTCAAAATTTATCAGAAATTTACTACTTAACCTGGTCGACAACCTAACGTAAATTTCTTAAAATTAATAACGTTGATTTCATATAAAAGTATGCAATGATCCCTATAGTTTTGCATAATACTTTTTACTAAATGTCCGATAAAACTTTATATTACTTTATCAAACTTTAAAATGAGAAATTTTTTGGAAAACTGAAGTCAAAATCAAATAAATTGTAAAAATAGACATTTTTAAATATTTTTATCTTTTCTGCCTGTATTTTCAAAAGATTTTTGAAATTTTTAGTTTATCATAGTCGCATACTCTGTTATGTTAACTACATGCACAAAAAAGAAACGTAATATTTACTTAATAAGAAATGTAGAGGGTTTCTTGTAAGAGTAACAGTATTAACTAATCATAATAAGGGAATGAAAATGTCAAAATCACTTAGCATTTCGAAAATGTCACAATGAAATTAAGATTGATTTAACGATTATTTTTATTAAAATAAACGTCTATTCCCTAGTATTACATACTGTAAGATGTGTAAAATCCACTAACTCGAAATTAAAATAGTGGTGCGCAGTCAAAGATATCTTTGGCGCAGTGGACCTTGCCGAAGGATCGATGAATGCTACGGGTCCGTTACTGCGACAGTCGTCACATTACTCCATATTCTCACTTTGCAAGCAACGGGTGGTTTGATAAAAAATAACGCAATTTTGGATGGCACAGCTTATTCACAGATCGCGTACACTTGAGAGCACATATTCTGAAGTTGTTCCCAAGGTCGCCACCCTCAGTTACAAATGCATTTCAAAATTTAAATTTAAATTGTATTATAAACGTTATAAATAACAAATACCGATTAATTATAAGCATATCCAAAAATATAGATAAGAATTAACTGTGCGCTTATTTATTAATTATTTTTTAGAAGTCATTTTTCACAAATTATAGTGCTGTCTAAAATATAGTTTATACCTTTAACGTAACTTAGCTCTCTTTATAGTTTATACTATTCGTTAAAGTGACAAGATAATTCGTAATTGAAGCATGAAGGAACTGTGCAGAATAGCGGCTGGATGGGTAAAATCTACCGATCCACAGGTGAGCACCACTTGAGAGTTGGCACTGGTAACCATAAATGATAGTCATGTTTAGTTGCCTATAATTGCAACGTTTACTGAATTGTCGTGTTGTCCATATATACGCTCCTGAAAGATCAGCGGATTTAACTTGGTTTTCAGTCAAATATAAGGTTCTTTTTTCTATACGTGAACAGCAACATGTACAATTCATATCAATCACAAATATATTCCTTCCTTTCTTATGGCTTTATATTTGCACGATCTCTGTGTTTAGCTTAAATATTTTTGTGCATTGAAAATTGTATTGTTTGATATGATCTAATTTTTGGCAAGCAACCTAATATGCAACATAGAAACATCAAAACTTAATTAATTTTAATGCCACTAGTGTTTTAATTGAACAATTCCGAAATTATTGAACTTCTCTGTTTATCTTGGCTGAAATAATTATACTATTTTTAAAATGTTGACATCACTTTGCCTGGTTTTTTGATTGTGTGTTTTTTAAATTGATGTCGCGGGGCGTGACAACTCCTTCCTTAATTTGTACGTGAGAGTAAAATCAATAACATGCTCAAACTTCTATAACGTACATTTTGCATAAACTTTTTGCAAAACTATTTGTACAGTCACGGATCATGACAATTTACAAAAAGAACAAAAGAAGAATGTGTAAAAAAAAAGAATTTTTTATACAAACTGCTTTGTCATAACTAGTTAATTCAACACCTTGTTTTAAATAAATAACAGAAAAATTTCTCTAGTACAAAAAGAGTGGATTGCGCAAAAAAGAAAGATTTTAATCAGGCGGAAAGGGTAGAAAATTCAAACCTATAGGTGCTCTACCAAGCAGGCGCATCGGTAGCCTATTACAATAGCCAACCCTCCTATAAGCGTTCCATTGTCACCAGTGCTTGGCTCTTCTCCCCCACTTCAACCCTATTTCTCCATCTTTCACCCTCCTTGCCACTCTCTGCCCATGCGTCGATGCGCACAACCCATTGTTTTCCACAAAGGGCGTCCCTCTTCGCCATCAAAACAATCCTCCTATTCTTCAAGCCTTGATTTTTAAATATATATAATAAGTCAACAAAATTCACATCCTCTTTATAGTTTTAGTCTCAAAACACTAGTCGGCATTGTAAAAGGAAGAAAACTTAATTTTAAAACATCTTTGGCGTTTATTCGAAATCAGAAGATGGATTATTTTACAGTCCCATAAAATACTCTTTAACCAGCAAATATGAATATAGATATTGTTATAAGCTGAAAAATAATGTCATACTCACACGAATGTCATTGTCAACGCAAGATCTTTTTTATTTTCCAGATAGATTAAATCCGCTACAATGAGCATAATCAACGATTATTTGAAATCCTGAGAAGCTCTTGCACTTAATAGATTAAAATTGCTTGCAGTTTCCGTTAAATGGGAACATAAAACACTTCCTGATCTTTAAGAATTCAGTGTAGATAATAGGGTTGTTTCCAAAGTCAGATATCATTTTTCCAATCAATGAATCTATAATATATATAATTCTAATTTTAAAAACGCTAATAAAATAGTTTTTACGTTTTTTTTACCATTTATAATTTAATGTGGAAATATGAATTTTCTATCACGATGTTGATTGGAGGGCCCCTTTGACGTCAAAGGGGTCGTATTTTCCATCAATCACAGCTTATGTGTCAATGATTCTCTCACAGAAAAAACGAAAGATAAAGTTCAAATCGATTTCGGCTGAAAGATTCTCCGAAACAAAAATTAACCTCGATGGATAAACTTTACATGAATCGAAGATAATTTCCAATTTTTAACCGTCCGTGCAGAAATTTCAGTGGGGCGCCAATCTGGCCTCGATCCGGAAAAATGTGAGCCCGATAGGGTAATCTGTCTAGCGCCAGACCGTAAATGGAAGGCCCTACCCGACAGACCCAGATCTGGGCATCCAAAATGTGGGCCCGATCTGGCCCAGATATGGTCCCTTTAATTTCTTATTTCTATAATTAGTGAAATCTCAACATTTTTTATAATAATATTTTTTCAACTATTATGGTGTGACAAACAATGCTCAAATTTATAGCTTTTACACACACACACAGATACACACGCATACACACAAATGAATATTAATTATAAATATTTTTGAATTTTCCTAATATTCTTTTGGAATAATTTTTGATTGAATAATGCACATGGTGCACGTGGACTGAGATTTAAAAAGTGAGGTTATATTCGTTAAAATATAAAAAGCATTTAATCTATAATGTTACTAATCCGAAAATTCATACATTTAGTATGAGGTAATCTCTATTTTCACAATATCAGCAACAAAATATAAAATCTAAAATGCTGGAAAATTTTTTTTAGTTGCATAAATAGTAAATGCGCTCAAAATGACGACGCTTTCTCGAATACATTGCTGGAAATCTTCAGAAGCGAAAAATGAATTGCGATGTTGATTCTAGCGAATTTAAATTTACTTGCCTTGATTGCGGTTATAAGAAATGTCACCAACAATTCTGTGATTCCGAACTCGCAATCTACTTTTTGCTTTTGGCATTTTAAATTCTATAAAAGAAAAGCAATATCACAGCGATAATAGAAAACTTTTTATATAGTCTTGTCTAGCCTAACCCGACCCCAGTTGGTACAGACGCGAGCCACAGCATCAGCCTCTTGCGGCCACATGTGGAAAATCCGATCGGACCCAGATCGGAACTCGGGAATAAGTTGGGCAATTTCTGCACTGGCGTTCCTGGATAATCTTTCGCCTTATAATCACTCCATGTTCATTCGCGATGTAGCGAGAATTGCGTTGATGGCGCTATCTATCGGCATTGAACTTCATTAAATTGAAGAAAACTGGAGATTCCCGTATGTCAGTTGCTTTTTGAGCTTTTTACTAAATGCTATTAAATAAGTTGTAATTCCTCTACAGTAGCCTAATTTATTTTGGAGGAGATATATCAGTGAGTACACATTTTTTTACCTATTTTCTGTTGCTGATTGTACATGTGTTACCGAAATTTGCTCACTTCATCGTGACGCAGTAGACAAGATCAGAATTATTCTGCTAACCTCAGTGAATCCTTCGCCGAAATATGTTTAATTATTAACCGTTTGAAAGACTTACCTGCAAAAATTCTAACTTCTGTTTTTTCTTTATTGTTTTAAATCTGGTGTCCGGATGTATAGCTCGAATTCACTCATACTTTGCCGTTTTCCTATTGCTGCTAAAAATGCTGTAGCAGACGACAGCTTTTAATCCATCGTAGGATAAACTTTCATCAAATAGCATGTAAACTTCATGAGCGGCAAATTTTACATGCAACAAAATTTAAGTTCAGTTTTTTTCTGCGCTAATATATTTTTCTGTGCCGATGTTTTGTTTTGGTTATGTGAACATCGAAAATAGAAGTCGCAAACATTTTTCAAAAAGATGTCAAAGGACGGTTTCGTAAAAGCCAATAGCGGAAATCTACCGAACATAGATTTATTTGTGGCATTTATAAAGAATTTATTAAAAAAGTACTCAAATGTAGTCATGTTTACTGAACAATCCGTAAACATGTACGATTTAAAAATGTGTTAATAATTTTACTTGCTGTTTTCCTTCAACGTACTAATGACTCTTAATCCAAATATTACAACAGGTGAACTATTTTGGCCACATAAAACTTTACAAATAAAGCTATCATATCAAAATAGTCAAAATTTACAGCAAACCGTGGCCTAACCTCTTTATCACGAGTTTCTTTAGTTTTCATCAAGGCCATGTCATCACATTGATAGAAAATTATGAGAATCTCTAAGCCACGTGACACCCACGTGATATTAACTTGAATTTAGTTCTTTTGAAAGACTCAACAGAAAAATAATTATAACGCGCCTTCGGTTCGGATTGAATTTATCTATAAAAAAATTATGTTATCTAAAATCGCTAAACCGCCCTATTTTATTCATACAAATATAGGATAAAGTGCCGTACAAAAAGTTATAATATTGTAAATCAATTCTCCAAAGTTTTTTAAAATAATTTTTTGATTATATGATTTCTTAAATGGTGGATATAAATCTGCCAGTATGAATAGCAAATAAGATACTAGATACGGCTGCGCATATAGATAGTTTTTAGATCTGAATGTTCTTATTTTTGCATATAAAGTAAATTTAAATCTCAAAAAATAAATTCTGAAACTAACCCAATAAACTGTAAAATACACTAAATGAATAATAAAGAGCCGCTATTGAGCATTGAGGATGATAGTCGTTTCATGTATTTCCAACGCAATTTGCTTTAAGTTTCCACAATATCGGATAGGGATGAATTGTCCTAGAAAAGTCAGCCCTCTCCAGCGTATAGAGTTTGCAAACTTGAACTTAGCAAAAGGTGCACCCTTTTCTAGGTGACATACTTCGTTTCCCTACCGTGTGGAAACTGCAACCGTTACAGTAGCGATAAAATCAAGACAATCTCCATATGTATTAGCCATGACAATTATATTGTTCCTTAAGAAGAGTTCAAATTTTAGAAGAGCAACCATCGCATCTAACAGAGAAAATGGAAGTTTGTTTTAAAAAATAATATTTTTCGCCAGCTTAATTATCCCCAGATTAATTATCCTTTTTTCGGGGTAGTTGTATGAGCCTCATGTACTGCTTCAGTTGTGCAGTCGCAGCTTGATATTTCAGGTTTTAACTTTTAAAAACCTGGATTGCTGGAAATATTGCATGTACCTCATAATTAAGATACAGAGAAGAAATTAGCGATTAGCTGGAAGATGATAACCAAGTATTTATCATTGGCATTGTAGACTTCTTTCTTTTTGAATCCGGATCACGTGAAGGTTGCTATCACTCTGAGGATCTAATAGTAATATCTTTTGATGTTACTCTTTTCCCGAAGATCTTCATAATTGATACATGGGTCTTTTTGAGGCATTCCAGATTCATCCAGAACATGCATGACAGTGAGTGTGCTACTACAATTGCCCAGAAAAACAAACTGAAGATGGTGTATTCAGTCTGCCGAATGTCAGAAGCTTCGAGAAGCTTACGGATATAGAATTAAACTCTAAAAAAATGTGAAATTAAGATCAAGGAAGAAGAACTTCGTCGATCAGCTAGTTCCACAGGGATGATGGGAAGGATCTGAGGATATATGTTAGGAAAGTTTCGTGACAGATGTAACGATGAATTATTTAAAATTTTTCAAGATCAACAATTCTTTGGTATCTGCACTAGTCGCTGTAGAAAAATTTAGAATTAGTTTCTTGTAAGAAAATAAGGCTGTCTAATCATGGTTTCTAAGCTTCTTTAGGTGAATAAAAAAAAAAATTTCTAACAGAATTAATTACGAACTATCAGGACACATGTATACACGAATTTTACAGATGAAGAATACCAACAAAATCTCCAAGAGAAAATTAACTTTCGTAACAGTTTATTTTCCTTAAGAGTATTGTAGTTGTTTATTTGACCAAATTTGGGTTATTTTCATAATCGTCGTTGAACATCCAAAAAGTTGTTCTATCATCAAACATCTGTACGTTAGGGGTCATCAAACTTACCCAGTAATTAAATTGACAACAAAATTGCAACAAGAGATGAACCTTGAAGTATTTTTTGACAATGCCCACGATATTTGTCTCTCTGCCGTCATATAAAAGTTGCCTGGTAAGAAAATGCTAACGATCAAACTGTCATTACAAGTATCATTACGATATTCCACCAATGCCTCTGAAAAAAAGAATTGCTTTCTCTTCTTGTGTTTATTTTTATTTAATCTTACTATGTTGTACCTATGAAAAAACAATTAATGCAAAACAATCATGGCCAACTCGCAAAATGATCGTGATTATTTATTCGAAATCTCAATCTGAGGTTAATACGTGTTTACTAAATACTGGCAATCTTGAACATTTTACTACTAATTTATTTAAGTCACAGGAAATATTAAATGCATGCATTCAATTTAAAATACGAAAAAAATCGTTTAATGTCTTGATTCATTAAATAATCACTAGATAGTTCAACGTTTAGTAGAATAAATTTTTTATGGAACAGCTCATTATTCGTATTTTGTAATCTGATTCGATATCGTAGAGACATCTGTTGCTTATTTCTTGAAGCTTTTACAAGTTTGTTTTTTGCTACAACTAAAGTCTTTATTCAAATTAAACTATTTTTGAAACAAAATAAGCCTTTGTGAAAATATTTACAGCTAAAGCAGAAACTACAATGATTATTCGAGAATATTTCTTGAAGCTACAGTTTAGCATTTAGTCTTCGTCGCTAAACCAAAACAAATTTTCTACCGGTAAATTACCAAAGTAGGGACTCAAATTGAAACTACAAATAATATTGTAAATCATCTGATTCTTTCTAGATTGATTTAAAGTAACTTTGAATGTTGGAATTAAATTTTTAATTTGTCAAAGATTTTCAAAGCGGCCGCCGATAAGGTAGAACTCTGAGTGTGATCATATAAACACAGGCTGAATCTGAACGGCAGTTAGTTAGCGCGGCAGGCAAGTTTGTGGTCTTGCATATATATATATACATTGCTTTTAGTTCGGCCACATACTTGTAGAGGCGCGATATGTACCGATTGGTTCCTCCACATACTTGTAGTGGCGCGACAGGCAACCATATATTCGGTCGCGCCAAATTATAGTGCATTTGAAATCCAAAATGGTAATACTTTAATTTTACTTTATAAGTAAATGGAAAAATAATTTTAATTGTGTAGAAAAGGTCTTGAAGGAATTCAAAAACTCTAAAGACTTTTTGAAATCAAATTTATGCCCGAAATGTAGCAAAGATGTTAGTATAAAATAGTAATAACAAATTTGAATTAAAAAGTTTATTTTTTATTTAATTTATAATTTTTTTGGAAATTAGTAGAAAATTGAATTTGAAGATACAGTTAAGTTTTATTTAAATTTAAATAAACTAAAAAAACTGTCTAGTCAAATCAACCAGAATTCTGGTTGAATATGTCCTTACTATTTTTTTCTGGTTAAAGAAATAACAATTCTGAAAAGAAATTTCCTTATAAAAACTTATAAAAATTTTTTTCCTAAATTTCCTTATAGACCTGGACAAATGTCTTCTGAAATGTTGCATTTTTTAAATATTTGTGAATTTAGCGGTATATGAGTTTTTTAACAGCTGTAAAGTGTAAGAAGCATTTTCGAAAGTCAACGGAAATTACATCTTGCTTTTACAGTTTAGCTAAGGCCATGTTATAAATATGAACCATTTTTTCAAATTGAAATAAGAAGTAACTCAATCTTACAAAATGTCATTTTCCCTGCTCCAGAAATCTAACTTGAAGAAAAAATGTCAGTTTGCTTAATTTTTTTTTAATAGCATAATTGCCATAATTTTCGCCCTTTTGTTATTTTAATATCTGAGCTAACACCATTGATATTAATTCACAGAACTATTATGTACTTTAATAGTCTATATTTTTTAAAAGAATTTGACGCCGTTTTTATTTTATTTTATTTTTAATAAATATATAAGTTTCCTTAGTTTTTTTATTTAGTTTCCTTTCATTGTTTCTTTTATTTCTTTATTTTGTATTCATTGAGAAAAATAAGTTGAAACTTTAAAATGTTCTCCACCGGTCATGTATAGAAAACTATACTTTCCAGCTGGTCGATTAAGCTTCTGTTTGCATTTACTTGTTTATCTGTTTGCATATTTAAGTCCATTCAAAATTTTTGATTTTGCTAAAATAATTATTTTAAATTCTTTCCGTTATTAAAAAGCTTGCTCTTTTAAATTTGTTCGTAAATAAATTTATTTTATAGTAATTTAAATATTTGATCAACTTTCAGTTCCTTTTATAAAATTTTAAAGGCTTATGCATTATAAATTAATTACCTTATTAACAAAAAAGGTTTTTTAAAGAAAAATAACAACAATCATGCAAAAAAAAACACTTTTTTATTTGGAAAAGATATTAACAATGTTTATTTCTTGCATAATTAAAAAGAAATTTGGATGGAATTTCATATTTGAATAAAATTATGAATCAAACCAAAAAATACATGATCTGGCACTTTTTTGTTAGACTTATTTTTTCAAAGATTATATACACCTTTTCAAAGATCTTTATTGGAAATCGAAGTTTAATTCCACTCTATTGTATTATTCACAACTTTCTTCTAACTGCAATTCATAACACGGTAGACAATTAGACATAATGTAAAAATTACAATGAACAGGACCAGTCAAAACTGTCATCTAGGTACTTAAAGTTAAAGTGTATATTTATTTCTGACAATATTAAAACTTCCATTTTAATATTCAGTTTATTAATTTAAAAAGGAAGATATTTTTTAATTATTTACGCCAAGCGTTATAATGCTTAAGGCTTATTTTTCTTCAAAAATCAATATAGTCCCATCAAGATTTTTTTCTCACTTCTCAAGTCTTGTAAACAAGAACAAATGTTTTCATGTAATAAATAAGTGACGAAATTTTGTTATCAAATAATTTTTTTTAATGTGATAAGCCGTGATTATTTCTGCCGTCTTGGAGAAAAAAGTTACGCGCGAAAGTTTGACGTAAGGGTCATTTTTGCGTTGCAACGCATACGTAAAGAAGCCTTACGTCTAAATGAAGATAGTGGGTTTCTTTATGCAAACGGCAGATTTGGCATGATCCATTTTTCCCTCTCGACGGATTGTTCACCTTGGCGCACGGGGTATTTCCTAAATTAATTTTTTTGCGTAAAAAAAGTTTTGTCTACTAAAATGTAATATTTTTTCTCGATTATTCAAATAAAAGAAAAAAGATTTGAAATTGTAAAATTAAAAATGTAAAGAATTGAAAAAATTCTGAATTTAAGAATCAAATCCTAAACAATTAAAAATTTTAACATTGAAATTTAATTTGATTTTTAATATAAGGGCTTAATATCGTAAAATTGACAACTGTAGGCCTTCTAATTTGATTAGGCTTAAATTAATGGCCTCCAAAATCTGATAATACCCAAATACAAACATTTAGAATTCTGCATTTCAATTTTCAATTCAAAACTTTCAAAATTAAATAATTTAAATTTATCAGATTGCACTTGAGGCACATTCAAAATTTAAAAAATATTAATGCTTGTATTTTTAATTTATCAACTCTATGAAAAAATTTCAAACAATACAATTCTTGAAATTTCGGTTTATAAAATTACTCAATTTGAATGTTCTAAATTGAAAATATATTAAAACCTTTCAATTTAAAATTCCTCTCATTATAACAAATTTTCGATTTCAAAGGCTCAACATTTATTCCAATTTTTAGCGAGGGTTGACATCCCAAGTGCGAATTACCGGAGCTAAATACATGGCCCAGTGTTGGTCCAATTTCGGCAGCCAAAGGTCAGCTAAAGTTATTGGGCTAATATCGGCATTTTAATCGGCCTAGCGGTGAGCCAGTGCTGGCAGCCTATTTTGGCTATTTATATTTGCCGATCCTCCACCCATGCTTGGGCCAGTATCGGCACTTTATTGCGTCAAGTCTCACTTTTAGTACGGGGAACCATGTTTCACGAGGATCAGCCAAAGTCTGGCCCAGTGAATGCACATTACTGCGCCAAGTGTCATTTTTGCCACGGCAAACCATGTTTTATTTAAATCGACCCATAGTTGAGCCAGTGCTGGCGGCCTATATTAGTTTTTTATATTTACCGATTCTGCGCCGATGCTTGGCCCAGTATTATCACTTTATTGCGCCAAGTCTCACTTTTATTATGGGCAACCATGTTTCACGAGGATCAGCCAAAGTCTGGCCCAGTGACGGGATATTACTGGGCCAAGTGTAACTTTTACCACGGTAAACCATGTTATATTTAAATCGGCTCAATGTTGAGCCAGTGATGGCAGCCTATATCGGCAATTTATATTTGCCGATCTTCCACCGATGCTTGGCCCAGAATCAGCACTTTATTTCTCCAAGTCTCACTTTTAGCACCTGATAAACAAAACTTACAATAAAGATAAAACAAATTATTGAAAAATTATCCAAGTTCCCGATGAAATTTGTTAAGTTTTGTCATTAAAAATTTTTAATATTTATGAAAAATTACATTTCCTGCCATTGCACAAAGTTGTAAAGTAGGCTACAACGGAAAAAAACGAAATATTACGCGAAGAAAAATTGTAATCAATTTAAATTATTTACTTAAAAATTATTATGTTGATATTCCTGTTAACAGTTCGTGTATTTTATATTTACACAACGTCACATAATAATAAATAATTAGAAAAAGAGAGCTTAAAATTTGGTTCTTTAACTTTTCTCAACTGCAGCTCATGAGGATGGCTTTTCCACACAGTTTCAACTTGTCGGTTTAGCGTAGTGGTTAGCACTTCCGACTGCTAGGCAGTAGATTCAGGTGTATAGATGTAGGTTCGATACCCCGTAGCCTTAGAAATTTTATTTGTAACATAATGTTTAAAATATAATATATGTAATCAATCTAATCAGGATCATTAATATTTATATTGAAAGTGCTCACAATCAATTAAAATTAATTTTTTTAATACCTTTTTTGTCACATCCTTAGACCTTAGACTATAGCAGTATTGGTACCCAGTGTTGGGCCGACAATGGCAGCCAAGCCTTGGCTGCGAAGTCAAGGCCATAGTTATCAATCCGGAAATGGCACGACGATGGCAGCTAGGTTTGATCCAATACTGGTACCCAGTGTTGGGCCGTCAATGGCAGCCAAACCTTGGCTGCCAAGCGCAGGCCATAGTTATCATTCCTTAATTGGCGCGATAATGGCAGCCGAGATTCGGCAATATGTTTGCCGACTATGGGCCACTGTTGGGCCGTATGTGACTTCGCACTTGGGGTCGAATAATCTACTAATTGCAGCTTTAAATTATTTATATCCTAAAGCTGAAAAAAATGTATAACAGAATCATAAGTGATTTCATTTAAAGCGTTGAAAATTAAATAATTTGAATTGACGAAATTTGAATATTCGAAATTTTACAAAAACTGAGATTTTGAATTTTACATTTATAAACTAGTTTCTTTTAATAATTATTATTTTATTTTTACGCTCCTAAAAGAAAATAATTACACTGTAATTTTAATTGTTTTAATTTCAAATTTCTCTAATTTAAAACCTTTTAATTGCAAAGGCTTTGAAGTTATAATCCAATTTTCGAAACTGAATAATTTGGATTGGAATAATTACACAGCCACACAAAAAAAGTGTGCGGATCTGGTAACAAGACACACGTATTCCTATGGATTTTGGGGCGCTGAATTCAAATTCGGTATCAAAAATCACCCATCACGTCATGATTTAGCCATAGCCTCAAAAAATGCCGAAAAATCATGCACTGAGGCAAATAAATTTCAAAATAATTCCAGTGATGCAAATTTTCACTTCAAAAACATGTCGACAACTGTGAAGGATCAACCCTTGCCTGATATAAACTTATTTAACATAACATTACCCAACTGAACCTGACCTCACCTAACCTAAATTAACAGAAATTTATTGAACTACACGTAAAGCTCTGAAAGCATATTTTCCCAGTAGCAAATATGTGCTACATCGAATGGGTCAACTCGGGCCTAATCTAGAAATAAATCTAACCTAGCCTAACCTAACCTAACCGCACGAAACACAATTAAACTGATTGTGTTGTTCTGTTGTGTTTGCGGTATCGTTTCATTCAGCTTCGGCTTAACCTACATAGAGGTTTAACCTATCCGAACCTAACAAAACTTGACCTGACCTAACCGATTACGCTGGCAACTCTGTTCTTGCGTATAGTATAAATATATCCCCTAAGTCTAAGAAAAGCAGAGAGAAAAAATTTTTGAATAAAACTCTTATTCATTTGCATGTTTAAATTACAGTTCTACATTTTAATTGATACAAACACTGTCAGGTTAATTGAAATGGGTTTTAACCACCTATAGTACAATGGAATGAATTTTATTGTGTTACAACGCGAACGCTTAAGTTAAGTTGTGTTGCGTTAAGCAAAATTTCGTTAGGTTCTGTTAAGTTAGATTCATTTGTAGGTTAAGATCGAGTTAATCTATTAAATATAGCACACATTTAAGACTGAAAACCGTACGCTTACATAGCTACACGTGTTGTTGAATTTAATTCGGCTAGGTTAGGTTAGGTCAAGGTTTTGTTAGGTTAGGATAGGTTAAACCTCTATGTAGGTTAAGCCGAAGCTGAATGAAACGGTTCCACAAACACAACGGGACAACACAATGAGTTTAATTGTGTTACGTGAAATTAAATTAGGTTAGATTAGGTTAGGTCAGGTTTTTTTAGGTTAGGATAGGTTTGACCTCTTTGCAGCTTAAGCCCAAGTTGATTCAAACGGTATCGCAAACACAACGGGACAACACAATCAGTTTAATTGTGTTTCGTGAGGTTAAGTTAGGTTAGTTATGATTTTTCGTCATTTTTTGAGGTTATGGCTCAACCATGACGTGATGGGTGATTTTTGATACCGAATTTGAATTCAGCGCCCCAAAATCCATAGGAATACGTGTGTCTTGTTACCAGATCTGCACACTTTTTTTGTGTGGCGGCGTTATTTAATTGCTAACATACTTCTAATTTGAAATAAAATAGTTGGATAATAAAGTATTTCCATGCAAAATAGTCATGCTGAAGTTTAAACGCTTCCTTTTATATTTTGACATTGTCGACTTCTGAAAAGTTTCAAACCAAAAACTTTAGAACTATGAGTCCTAATTACTTTCCTGAGTTTTTTTTTGTTGCATTTAATTAATTATCATAAAAATAAGGGAATTTTTTTTTATTTCTCCAGCTTACTTGAATTTCACGATTGTTGAAGCCAAGAAACAACCCACATATATCTGGATTCAATTCAATCAGATTAAAAATTTAACGACAGTTTCATTTTTATTGAACTAAATGGTACTTAAATTTAAAACCATTTAACAACATTCAACATCTACAATTTTAACTGAAATGTACTTAAATTCAACTAAATTTTACTTAAATTTTGAATTGTACTCAAATGTATTCACTTTTTGAAATGATCTAAATTGTATTCAATCTTTAAATTTAGTTTTACAAAATTATTTTAAAAATTGCCCTACAATTTACCATTTTAACAATTTAACCTTTTAGGTAAACTTTTTTTAATTCTTAAATTCACCTAAATTTCATTTAAATGTTGAATATAGCAAAATTTTATTTAAATTTAATATTCAACTAGATTTTATTTAATTTGGAATTTAAATAAAGTTTATTTAATTTTTTAATTTATCTTAATTTCATTTAAATTTTAAGTTTAGTTTTTTAAAATAATTTTAGAAATTTCACTAAAATTCTAAAGTACGAAAAGAATTTTTTTTGCATTTATTTATTGTGTCGAAAATTTAAAATAATACTAAATAGAATATTTTTACACTCTCTTCAATTTGAATATAATTAGGTAATTCAGTGTCCACAACATTTTTAGCGTATAGGCCGTACAGAGCCAGCCAAACGACTCAACTATAGCAAAGATTGCTACAGTGATGGGGAAGGCGAACGCGAGAACGAGAAACAGAAAATCACGTTCGGCTTGGAATTCAACAA
>NC_046661.1:54925979-54931313 GCF_010883055.1 Belonocnema kinseyi | reverse complement strand
TTGAAGGTCATATGATTGAATACTGAATATAATTTACATGATAGAAGTCAACTAACATTTAAGATACCAAAATTTCAATAAAATAATTTTTCAAATGATTCTGACGTTGTGAAATGAGTATTTGAATTCAATTTTTCTAAATGTGTTTAAATTTTTTTCTAGTGTAAGTATCTAAAGTTGCCAAGCAATTAAAATTCTCCAATATGAAAGTCAAAATAAAACAAAAAAAATCTGAAGGGAAAATTATTTCAATTTTTGAATGAAAATTGATTGATTAATTCTGTTCACAATGTTAAATTACATGAAGACTAAATTTTAATTTTTAAATTTAAGTTGAAAAATGTATTATTTACTTAAAGGTTATGTAATTATACATAGGCTTAAATTAAATATTTTATTAATGTTTGAAATACATCTTTTTTATTTATATTACTTATGTGAATTTTTGTTATGTTGTGAAATGATTATCGGAATTCTGATTTCTAAATGATCCAAATATATAAGAGATTATTTACTTATTATTTGCTGAATAATTTTTTACATTCTCTTTTTTGAGAGTGTAATGTAATCGTCCAAATTTTCGATATCTTGTTTTTAACGGACTTTACGTTTCGGCACTCACAGGGTTCGAAAATCATACAATTTTATTGGTGTCTCTCTATCTGTATTGAAGTCAGTATGTCTGTATGCATGTATGTATGTAGATATGTATGCATGTATGTACGTATGGTTACCTGAATGTTGTAGCGACGCTAACTTTTGAAGGATTTGTCTATTTGAGTCAGCCTTTCATTTCAATTTCATTTCAATACTTCACTAGCTATGAAATATATTTTTTAAATTTTCAAAAAAAAGGAACGAAATAATTTTTTTAATAGGTTAAGAAATATCAATCCAAGTTTCTACTAGATAGGAAATATATGTATTTTGAAACTATTTTCATGAAATTTCTTAATTAGACAAAAGTTCAAAAAGTGGGATCATTTTCACAGATATGCAATTTTTGTTTTTAAGAGATCCGTAAGTTTGAAGCGTTGTTTTCAGTATATTGAATCAAGATTTTCTAATTATCTTGATAAGGTATTTCAATATGATACGAATTATGGAGCGCGAGTTTCGTAATGCGAATGTAATCGTCAAAGCCGTAGGTGCTTTGAGAACCTTCTTTAAATACAAATCGAAAAAAATTTCAGTTACAATTTGTGGCTGTAATTCCTCAGAAGCTAAAACCACAGTTTTCCATTTGAGTTATAATATTTATGATATTTTAAAAAATGTAGTTAAAGTTTACGCATGAAACGTACGAAAACCAGCGCGAAATGCGAGAGCGTACAAGCGCGCCCGGGGCGCGCCCAAATTTTCCACCTATTTTCATTACCATTGTATAGTTTTTCAAAATGTTGGTAATGTTTTGAAATGAGTGTCTGAATTCAATTTTTAAAATAATATGTATATATGTTTTATTATTTACAAAAATAAATATGAAAGGTTACACAGCCACACAAAAGAAATTGTGCGGATCTGGTAACAAGACACACGTATTCTTATGAATTTTGGGGCTCTGAATTGAAATCCGGTATAAAAAATCACCCATCATGTTATGATTGAGCCATAACCTCAAAAAATGACGAAAAATCATGCACTGAGGCAAATAAATTTCAAAATAATGCCAGTGATGCAAATTTTCACTTCCAAAACATGTCGACAACAGTAAAGGATCAACCCTTGCCTGATATCAACTTATTTAACATAACTTTACCCAACAGAACCTGACCTCACCTAACCTTAATTAACAGAAATTTATTGAACTACACGTAAAGCTCTGGAAGCATATTTTCCCAGTAGCAAATGCGTGCTACATCGAATGGGTCAACTCGAGGCTAACCTAGAAATAAATCTAACCTAGCCTAACATAACCAAACCTAACCTCACGGAACAAAATTAAACTGATTGTGTTGTCCGGTTGTTTTTGTGGTACCGTTTCATTCAGCTTCGGCTTAACCCACATAGAGGTTTAACATATCCTAACCTAACAAAACCTAACCTAACCGAGCCGAATGAAATTCAACCAGACGTGTAGCTATTTAAGCATACGGTTCTCAGTCTTAAATGTGTGCTATATTTAATAGGTTAACTCGATCTTAACCTACAAATGAATCTAACTTAACAGAATCTAACGAAATTTTGCTTAACGCAACACAACTTAACTTAAGTGTCCCCGTTGTTACACAATAAAATTAATTTCATTGTACTACAGGTGGTTAAAAATTTAGACGCACATTACTCATTTGAAGAAACTTATAACTACAAGTAGAATTGACCCCATTTCAATTAATCTGACAATGTTTTGTATCAATTAAAATGTAGAACTGTAACTTAAACATGCAAATGAATCAGAGTATTATAATACACTTTTTACCTGTGTCTGCCATGACGGCATGAACGTCGTTTACCCAGGGACTCAGCCAATGTGGATGCGTTGCCCACCGTCATTACGTGGAGGTGCCCTGGTTACAGGCACATGCGAATAATGCTAGCAACAAGCGGTTACGAAACTCCAGACATTTACTTCTATTAATGTCAAAATATGAAAGTACGCAAGAACAGGGTTGCCAGCGTTATCGGTTAGGTTATGTCAGGTTTTGTTAGGTTAGGATAGGTTAAACCTCTATGTAGGTTTAGCCGAAGCTGAATGAAACGGTACCGCAAACACAAAGGGACAACACAATCAGTTTAATTTTGTTACGTGAAGTTAAGTTAGGTTAGGTTTTTTCAGGTTAGGGTAGGTTTGATCTCTTTGAAGGTTAAGCCCAAGCTGATTCAAACGGTACCGCAAACACAACGGGACAACACAATAAGTTGAATTGTGTTTCGTGAGGTTAGGCTAGGTTAGATTTATTTTTAGGTTAGGCTCGAGTTGACCCACTCGATGTAGCACACATTTGCTACTGGGAAAACATGCTTCCAGAGCTTTACGTGTAGTTCAATAAATCTCTGTTAATTCAGGTTAGGTGAGGTCAGGTTCTGTTGGGTAAAGTTATGTTAAATAAGTTGATATCAGGCAAGGATTAATCCTTCACAGTTGTCGACATGTTTTGGAAGTAAAAACTTGCATCACTGGCATTATTTTGAAATTTATTTGCCTTAGTGCATGATTTTTCGTCATTTTTTGAGGTTATGGCTCAACCATGACGTGATGGGTGATTTTTGATACCGAATTTGAATTCAGCGCCCCAAAATCCATCGGAGTACATGTGTCTTGTTACCAGATCCGCACACTTTTTTTTGGGTGGCTGTGTTATTAATAACCGAAATTTTGCGTAAGGTAGTAAGTTTAAAATACATAAAAAGTAAAAATAAATTTATTTTTGCAATGAAAAAGATTGTTTGAGGCTTTGAAGTTGTGAACTGATTAATTGATTATCAACTGATTTTACTAAAACTAATATTTTCTAATTTTAATTTAAAAGTGTATGATTCCATAAAATTTTCAAAAATGAAAGTTCAGATTAAAAAAAACGCGTAACGTATATAGAAGCTATTTGAATGTTTCATAAGAGAATTAGATTTTAATAGTTTTTCTTTTGTAAAATGGCCTATTGATTATTAGCTGACTAACTTTTTCTGAATATTGAAGTGAATAAAGATTTAAACTTAGTTTCTTAAATTTAAGTAGCATAAGATAATTATTTACTTAAAGGTTACATGATGGAATACTGAGCATAATTTGCCTATTATAATTTAGTTTATATTTACAAGTATGTTATTTGAATTAGTTAATTTTTCAACTGATTCTGATATAGTGAAATGAGTATTTGCATACAATTTTTCAAATAATATGTAAATATGTTTTCATTTTTTTCTGATATTAGTATCAAAAGTTACCAGTAAAGCAAATTTTCAAAAATGAATGTGAAAATAAAAAAAAATGTAGAGTACAAATTATTTCAATGTTCGAATGAAAATTATTAAAGATGTAGTTATATGGCCAAAAACCAATGGTTTCGTTTTCCGCGTTTTTGGTCATATATATTTTTTAATTAAGTATAGGAATCGACTATTTACTTAAAGCATATGTAATTAAATATTGGCTATATTTTGTGCAATAAAAATTTATTAATGTTACAAATACTTCGTTTTGAATTTTCTCTTTGTAGCTTTTACGTTATGAACATTAACAAATTTTAAATAAATTAATCCATCTAATTCCATAAATATTGCAAAGACTTAAGGGTGTATTCTAGTTGGTCACTCTCAAAAAAATCGGAAGCACTTTGATTTTTTTGTTTTTGATAAGCCGTTGTCGAGATATCATGTGGCCGCCGACTTGTCTCCAAATTATGGCGTCCTGTTCAAATACGAATTTTGTATACAAAACTTGGAAAAAATGAATAAACAAATTTTTGTTTTATATTTCAGATATTATTTATCATACCTATCAATTTTTATATCCATATCTTCCATAGCATGCTCACAAAAAATTATCAAAAATAGCCTATTTTTTTAGCCTACCAACTAGACTGCACTCATAATTAAGGAGAATAAAGAAGATTTTTAAACTGTAGAATATTGAAAAAAATGCAGATTTATGTTAAAGTTCTTAAACAAAAGGAAACCAAGACGTAAAAAACGCGAACGCCTGGACATTAATATTTTTCTGAAAAATAAAAAATTGTGAATAAAAAGTGTGAAAAATTGAATACTCATATGGTAAAGTGCCCGTAATTAAAATAAATTTGAAAGGTTTGAAGTGAATAAATAAATTTGATTTAAGTTCCTAGGAAAATCTGGAATATTTTCAGCCAATTTTGTACATTGTCCATAATTTTTGGAAATTATTTCATTCATAAAATATCTTCTTATTTTAAAAAACCTTGGAAGCATTTCCGAAAATTTATTGATTATTTATTATTTCTTTCAAACTTCTAAAAGTCCGAAATATCATTTGAAAAGCCTCGAATTTTCTGTAATAATTTGTAAAATTCTCAAGCAAACAAAATATTGTTTCATTTATTTCTATACCACACTTCATCTTTAAAAAATAATTATTTTTATGCAGAAGACGCCTATTAAGCTTCTAAAACTAATACACAATAATGCGACTTAACGGCAGTTAGGGGGTGGGGGAGGTAAAAGGTTAAAAATATCGTTACCTAATATGTGAACGCTCCCTAATGGTAGTACTCGTAAATTTAAGAAAATTTTGACAAATAAATAGTAATTTAAAAAATTGGGTAAATGATGAAAATGGGTACAAAAGTTAACGCGCGCATTAAAGTTGAGTATAATCAAAGATATTAAGTCCTAGATACGGTATGGGTCAGTGGTGGGGAC
>NC_046661.1:54910349-54925879 GCF_010883055.1 Belonocnema kinseyi | reverse complement strand
GACAGATGACAATACGCCAATTAGCACAAATGGTAAGTTCCGACAGTGCCTACAAGTGTGCCTACTGGCCACTAAATGGCAATACCGGTTTCATATGTATACCATTTTTAAGGTGAAAAAAACAATGATTAACCTGAGATTATTATTCAATTTCACATTATTGTTGTTGCTGGTAATAAAAAACTACTAAAATGCTAACTTTCAAAATGGCGGATTTAAATTGGCGGCGGAAAAATAATTTTTTTGATTTGTATGTAATGTTTGTTCTAATATCGTAATATCGTTTTAATATTCGTTTTAAAAACCTATTTTTAATTAATATGTGTTTTTATTGAACTTTTACTCGGGTAAACCCGGTGATACATCATAGCCATGGACTAAGTCAAGTGACTGATGAGATTAGAATGTTATAACTGAATTCAAATAATTTAATACGATGGTTGAAACCTCCTGCGATGATGTTGTAGATATACAATTACGAGCAACCACGAGCTTTGGAGGTGACAACTTTTACCTCTGGATGCTTTCTTAGAGCTGCCATCTGCCACTCCACGGGTTTTTATTCGCTTGCTTCCTGATGATCAAGAAAGTTTCTTACAATGCGACAGGTGTTTAATAAAACCGCCTTCTGAGCTGCTGCCAATACCCTACTGATTTCTAAATGTTCAAGATGTTCAGTGCATCTTGTGTGCACATTGCCTGTAGCCGAAATCACAATGGGATGGATGGATGCATGATTCAAAATCCTCCATATGGTCTTTACTTCATGCCTTAACTCGCTATAGTTGTGGATCTGGGTTGTATAGGTTGACTGCAAATTTCGGTCAAGCGGACAAGCAATGTCGGTGATGAAGACTCTTCCACCTTTTTTCCTCGCATCACGATGTGAGGTCGATTGGCCCGTATGTAATGATCCGTTTGGATAATAACATCCCAATATAAGATGTAATCTTCGCTTTCGAAAACGGGCATTGGAATGTATCTATAGAAGGGCACCCATTCTTTTAAGAGTCCTAGGTTTAGGGCAAGTTGTTGATGTATAATGTCCGCTACATCATTATGTCTGTGCGTATATTCTCTCTGAGCCATTACGCGATAACCATCAATAATGTGCTCGATGGATTCGTTGGTATCTCCACATAATCGGCACCGGTCAACCACGTCTTGATGTAACACGTGTTCGCGAAAATTCCTGGTGCTGACAACCTTGTCCTGTATTGCAATGGCGAATCCTTTCGTCTCTGGATACAGAACACCCTTTCTTAGACAAATATTAGATTCCTCACTATCTACTTCACTTTGATCTAACGTGTTGGGGTGCTCGCCATGGATGGCTTTCTGCCTCCATTGTATTTCTAATTCCTCTATGGTTTCTGCCCTGATATTCAAGGCCCCATCTGTGAACAAATTCAAGAGCGTGTATTCAAGATCCGCTTGACAGCTGGTTCTGTAAAGCGCAACATTTCGTTTGCTGTTAAAATAGTCTCGTAACTGTATAACTTGTGACTCACACAGTTTTTTGACATCTACAACGCCCCTACCCCCTAAATTTCGTGGTAGAACTACCCTTTCAATCGCTGAATTTCTGTGGTGCATTCGGTGCTGCGACATTTCTACGCGAACAATTCTGTTTAACTTTTCAAGGTCGGTGCGGAACCATTTTATGAGCCCGAAGGAGTACGTGAGGACAGAGATGGCATATGTATTGATCGCCCTGATTTTGTTTGTCATTTTCGAGCTCGTTCTCTAACTCTGCGGTCCCTAATTCCCTCTGATTAAATGCACTGTTCTGCATTTATTTAGTCCGAACTCCATGTGGATATCATTGGAAAACTGCTTTGTGACATCAATCACTTGCTGCAGTTTCTGGCCTGAACTAGCGTACAGCTTCAAGTCATCCATGTAAAGAAGATGGATCACTTCAAGCAAATAGTCATGCGGAACAGAAGAAAATGCTTGCTTGTAGTCAATGTATGCCATGTGTAAGTTCCTTTGATGCTTACGAGCTTGAGTCATGGCAACAGCGTCTATAGTGACTAGATCTTTACAGCCTCGTGAGTTTTTACAACATCCTTTTTGTTCTTCGTTAAGACTGTCATTCTTGCCACAATGAGAATATACCTTATCTGCAATGATAGCTGTAAGACATTTATAAATTGTTGCAAGACAGGCTATCGGTCGAAATTCAGATGGTTTTTGAGCGTCTGATTTTTTTGGTAACATATACGTAGTACCTTGGAGCATAACACCTGGCATCAAATCTGGGTGCTCAATGATCTTCTGAAAACACCTTGCCAACGCAAGATGCACACTCGTCAAGTACTTGCACCAGAGGTTGTGCACCATGTCCGGACCTGGAGCTTTCCAATTACTTCCCCTCTTCAAGTCAACTGAAACATCCAAAGCTGTGATGTTTGTCAGATGCATTTCTGGGCTATTTCCAGCCCTTGCTTCCTCCAGTTTAAACCACGCAGTGTCCAAATTGCATCTGTTCATTTTTCCCTAAACGCCCGACCAATAATTAGTCATATCTTCCATTTGAGGGACTTCGGTGCCTTGGTGGTTATTTGGCTTTACTCTCAGTTCACGATAGAACCTTCTTTCATCTGTCTGAAAGTTTTGGTTTTGTTGCCTTCGTGCATTACTTTTCTTGTAAATACGCAGTCTGGCAGTAAGAACATCAAGTCTCTGTCGTTAAGAGTCTAAAATTTCATCCGATATTGCTGGTGTTACTGTCTGGATGTGCCGAGGGTGGATGAATTTAGTAACATGGTTCACCAGCTTTCTGGTTCCCTTTCCTTTTTTATATTGAGTTAATCAACCCAATTTGCACCTTACTTTGCTGACATCCATATCCAACCTGATCTTCCATGGTGGATCTCGATCCCTTGCTAGGACAAAAACTGCATTTGCAGGCCTAGTTTTTCGGCCCAACGTTCTAACGGTTGCTACAGCTGCACAGTATACAAGATTTTGCACCTCTAACGCATTTTGTGCTAAGCTCAAATGCGTAGGTAAAACCTTACTGTCGAGATGTGCTATTAGTGTACGCAGATGATTTGTGATGTTCATTTTGGGCAGAGAATGCCTCAGTGTTGGTTCCACATATTTGAACTCTATTAAAGCATGCCCAAAATTCCTTTCTATGTGCTGTAGTTCTTCTGAGATTTCCCTATCTACATCATCGTTAGAAATATCCGGATGTGGTTCTAATGGATCCGGTGCATGATGTTCATTATTCCTAGCACCTATGCCTTCAGCATCAATCAAGTCTTCGTTATCCACATCTTCCAAGGCGAGCTCATCAATAGGAAGCTGTCGTTCCACTTCCATTCTGATAGCAGCTATTGCAACAGCCGAAAGCAGTCTGTTTACAGATATTGAGCGTTTTTGATCTGTCACATTCTACTCATTTATTTTTGTGGCTAGCTCTGGGTATTTAAGTAAGAAAAGTCTATGATGTTCTCTCCTCACACTTTCCCCACATTTCTCTGCCAAAAAAATAAAGGCGCATAACATCTCTGTTCATATGGTATGTCCATTTTCGTCACTTTTTTGGTTGCTGAACCTCTGCTTCTGCCTCTGGTTGTATAAGGTCATCCATCTCTGGAGGATGTGGTGGTGTTGAATCATCAATAGGTTAAGGAAGTACATCAATTGTTCCTGCTTGACCGTTTGTCGCGGCTTTCTTTAACTGATGTTCATTGCCGTCGTTTTTTTCACGCCAAATCAACCTGTTGTTTAATCTCCATTGCTCGGTCTTCTGTAACATGTAGATTAGTCCTGATGTCTTTCACCTTAGCGATAAGATCTCTTAGTGCGACCTATTGTATATTAGGATACTTTGCAGCAAATTTTGTTCTTAAATTGTATCCTTTTTCCTTCTTTGTTTCAAACTTCGCACTTTCATAATAGAGACGCACCAATTCCTCTTTCATTGTGGTATCCCAATTGATGCTCTCCCACGGTATTTCTGTCGAGGTGGTTGGCTGCAAACAGCTAGTGCTAGCCAAAGCATCCTCAGCAGGCACAGTTGATGTTCCACTGCTTACCGTTTGTCGCAGATGTTCTTGCTGGTCAGCTGTTTGATTAGTGAGTTCTGTCTGACCATCTCGCAGCTCACCATCGCCACCGTCCCGCATGCTGTGGCCCCCAGCGGTGGCTCCAGGGGCGCCCCGACTATTCTCGGGAAGCGACAAGCGTTTCAAAATCTTTAATATATTCGCAATTTTTCATTGATGGGTTTTGGTGTTCTACTTAGTCCCTCTCCTCTTCGTTATCAGCCTATTTGACATGGGAAACCCTGCCAATAGCAATGCTACCTTCAACATTGCCGTGAAAGTCATGAGAGGAGAGCTCAAGCCCTACCGCGACATCAACCCGGAAAACCTTCGGTAGGGTAAATTATTATTATTATAAAAAAACATATCTGTGTTGAAATGTTGTCACAGGCTTAAACTGCCTAATATGTCGAAGGCATTTTCGGTTAGAGTTGGATTTTTATTTGATCATTTTGCACGGGGCTGTCCCGGTATATATCATCAGTCATGGACGCATTTTTATAATGCAATCAAGTGATCTGATGAGAGCAGTCTGCTAAGACATATTGACAAAGCCTGGTTTTTACCTCATCATTAACGGACTGTGTTGCAGTCAAGTACACGATGGGGGGACCTACAGCTTAAAGTGGGTTCCGAACCACCAGAACCTCGGTAAAGGTACATTGAAAAATTTCTAGAGGTACCGGCTCAGGGATCGAACCCCGGACCTCTGAGGTGAAGTCCGAGTGTCTAACCAACTGATTATTATTATTATTACACCATTAAGACATTTTCCTTTCGTGGTAGGCGTGACTCACTCGGTAGGGGAAAGAAGTAGTGTGTGGAAGGGATAGAGAATTTTCAAATTGATCCATAATTCTCGTGTTGTTTAAGTAAATAACACGTTCGTTCCGCAACACTGCTCCGACCCAGGTTGCTTATCAATCTCTCTAGCAATCGCCCCAAGCGAAGAACCTCACGAAGTCGTTATGTAAGGTTCCCCACTTGGGTCCATTAGTGGCCAAAGTCTTTTGTTTCAGGCGTCATTCACTCTACTGACACTTTTTTATTAACTATTTGCCGCCATACTTTCCTGTCCTGACATACTTCTCTAGCTTCTTTTATGTCCATGCTTTTTTTCATGCAGGTTTTCGTGTTTCTGTGACTTTTTATGTCTCTTCTAACTAGGGTCTCATTCATACATTCTAACCATTCTTTCCGCGGTCTACCTCTAGGCAGGCTGCCATTTACTTTACCTTGATACACTTGTTTCGTTAGTCGTTCATTTGTCATTCTCACAACATGTCCGAACAATCTTAACCTATTTCTTTTCCATGTGTCTACCCATGTCTCCCATGTGTGTTTTTATACCTTGTAGGAGCCATCCATTGACTCCATACTCTTTCAGGACTTCCCAAAGTTTATTCCTATCTACCTTGTCAAAAGCTTTTTCTAGGTCAACCAATGCACAGAAAACTTTTTTTCCTACATGACCGCCCTGGCATGAACCCACTTTAGACTTCCCAAATCTTTGCTTCTGTTATTTTGATTACCCTACGAATAAATATTTTTGAATATATTTTGTTACCGGTGCTTAATAAGCTAATCCCTCTGTAATTATTGCAGTCGCTTTTATCTACCTTTCTCTTGTATATTGGTACGATAATCGCTTTTTTACAATCGTCTGGGAGGTCTCCCATCTCGAAACATAAATTGATCAACTCGCAGAGTCTATGTGGTATGCATTCGCCACCGTGTTTACGTATTTCAGCATTAATACCGTCTACCCCAGCAGCCTTACCGTTTTTCAAGTTCTTAATTATATCCCTAACCTCAGTGACACAGACTTTCTCAATTGAGTTTTCCATCGCATCGTGTTCAACATCGCAGTTGTGGTGTCTTATAGCTTCATCTCCGCATTGTCTCCTTAAATAGTCTCTGAGAGCCTTTAGTATTCCGTCTGCATCAAATACCATTTCCCGCCTACTCTTTCTCATGTTGACAAATTCAGTACTTTTGTTTACTTTCATTTTTTTATAAAGTAGTTTCCTGCTTTCTTCAAAGTCGTTTTGTATATTCATCTCTTCTTCTGCTCTAATTGTATCAATAATCTTTATTATTACTATTTTTTAAATACAAATAGCGAGTCCAATATGGCGGATAACGAAATGTTATATAATAACAAGGCCAACACCAACTCAGTCTTTTAAACTCTTCTGTGACCATAAACCAGATATAGTTTTAAAAGTTTGAGAAATCTCTGATTTCAAATTTGCTATTACTTTTTCAAAATTAATTTCTTTGATAAATTATTTATAACAATTATTGCGTTATTAACTTATTTTGAGAAACATATTAACAGAATCAGTTTGAATGGAAAAAGTAACATCCGGAATAGTTCTTTTCTAATATGTTTATGTTCATAAGGACCCGGGTGGAAATTGAAGTCGGGGGCTGGCCAGTCTACGGCTGGAGAGCCCGGCTTTAAGTCGGGAGCTGGCCGGGGTTTCTGGCCGGAATCCGACCAGAGTCGTCACGCTGCACTGGTTAGCGTCCGGCCATGGAGCATGGCCGGGAGCTGGCCGGGAGCTGACCGAGAACTGGCCGGGAGCTGGCGAGGGTTTTCGACCGTGGCCCGGACAAGATTAATTGCTGATTTACTTGATTCAAATAGTTCATGCTTTAATTGTATGAAGAGCATATTAATATATAAAATTCCATGCGCCCAGCGCACAAGCAACATAAACTCTTTTCACCTAGTCTTTGAGAGACATAAAAGATTTAAAAAATAAATATTAAATGATTGTGAGTATTTTGACTTTAAATATTAATAGTCCTGTTTAGAGTAAATACATATATTACATTTTTTAACATTATATTACAAATAAAATTTCTAACGTTACGGGGTATCGAACCTACATATATCTATACCTAAACCTAACGCCTAGCAGTCGGGAGTGCTAACCACTGCGCTAAACCGACAAGTCAAAACTCGTTGAAAAAGCCATCCTCATAAGGTAGTAAATACTTTTTAAATAAATAATTTAAATCGATTGCAATTTTTCTTCGCGTGATATTTTGTTTTTTCCCGTTTTAGACTATTTTACAACTTTTTACAATGACAGGAAATGTAATTTTTTATGAACATTAAAAATTCTCAACGTCGGGACTCAGAAATTCGATCGTGAACGTTGAAAATTTCTTAATGATAAAATTTTTTTGACTTTCGTGTGAGGTTTGGTTTTTAGGTGTTTTATTCTATTTTACATGGTTTAAAAGTTTGAACTCATGAAACCTTAAAATTTGTAGTGCGAAAAAGATATTCACCCAATATATTTTCACGCGTGGAACATCCATGCGGGTATACGCATCCAGTTTTTAATGAAATCAGTGAAAGTAATTAAGTTATAAACAAAGTTGAACAATTTTATTACTGCCAATCAGCGCCCGGTCAGCTACCGTATGAACATACGATCATAAGATTTGTCCCATCAGAGCCCAGTCAGCCCCCGACTGGAGTTTCGACATAAATTTTGTCCAGCGAGTCCCCGACCAGCGCACGGCTAGGCTCTTAAAAAAAAACATAGCCCGGCCAGTCCCCGACCAGAAACTTTGTTGTACCAGGGCTAACGCGGGCTATTTCCACACGGGCGCCTCCACTCGAAATTTAAATTTTCATAGATGGTAGTGAAGCCCAAAAATCGACAATACAGCCCAAAAAAAAATTCTTATACAAAGAAATTTGGGAATTTCGTTTGTGGAGGTGCCAGCTTGATAGAACTTGGTTTGCGCCATGTTCGATTAGTACGGAACAAGCGAGTTCTTGCTTATCAGTTGAGGTTTTTTCCTGCAGTCGATACCAGTAGAAGTATGCAGATCAATGAATAAATTAATTAACTATAAAGTTAATTGATGTGAAAGACAATATAGAAGTTATTAGAATTCCTGGCTGAGTGCTTCAGAGCTTCATGTCGTTAGTATGATGCAGACTCAACTAAATACAAGAGAAAACTTATTATATAACATAAATATATAATTTTGAGATGATTTTCTCGGGGAGAAAAATGGAAGACCTTAAGACAATTATTTTAAATTTTCAGAATATATATTTAGATTTTTCAATTTTGAAAATTAACTCTAGGAGAAAATTGATAAAGGTTTTGTACACATTTTTAAATATTTCCTTAAATTTCGAAAAAGAGTATAAGATTTTATTGCAAAATGTTTTAATTTAGTAACATGGAAAAATAAAAATAATAAATTAAACCATCCAATTCCATAAATATTGCGAAGACTTAAGAAGAATAAAGAAGATTTTTAAACTATAGAAGATTTAAAAAATGCATATCTATGTTAAAGTGTTTAAACAAAAAGAAACCCAGACGTAAAAAACGCGAACGTCTAGACACTAATATTTTTCTGAAAAATTAAAAATTGTCCCCAGGATAATTTGGAATATTTAGAGGCGGCTTTGTACATTGTAAATAATTTTGGAAATTTTTAACAGAAATTGCAGGCAGCTAAAAGTATTTTCAAGAATTAAAGAGGCAATGTATAGATTAGAAACATTTTATAACTTAGAGCCATTTCCGAAAATTCATTAAATACGCTTTAATTTTGCAAAAATTCTAGAAGTCATACATATTTGTTAAAAGGGGTCGAACTGTTCCTATAATTTTGTAGAATCCTGTAAAATATATATTTTTTAATCTAGATTTTTTGTTGGCATTTTTTTCACAGTATCAAATTATATAAAGATTTAATTCAAATTTTTTAAAATTAAGTAACTTAAATTGATCATTTAATTTCAAATCATGTAATTAAATAATTGTTTAATGCTTCTTATCCAGTGAACTGATTAATGAATTATCAACTGATTTAACTAAAACGCACATTTTCTGCAATTCTTTTAACAGGTTATGATTAAACAAAACTTTCAAAAATGTACTTACGTATGTATGTATGTATGTATGTATGTATGTATGTATGTTTTTGAGCTCTCCCTTTTACGGGTTTGAGAGCCTCCGCTCTGTGTACATATATTTACAATTCCATCCTTAGTCTAACTTAACGACTACTTATATTCTAGTCTTTCGAATTACGTAGGATAAACAATAGTAACTGTAGTAACATTAATTCTTAAAATGAGGGAACTTCCAGGGTCAACACAATTAAATTTCCAGGGCCAAACAATTAAATTTCAATTTAAAATACCACAATTTTAAATAAATAATGTTTCAAATGATTCTGATGTTGTGAAAAAAGTATTTTTCACGCATAAGTATCAAAAGTTGCCAAACAATCGAATTTTTAGACATGAAACAAAAATATAGAGGGAAAATCATTTCAATTTTTTAATGAAAATTGTACAATTACGTAAAGGCGGAATTTTAAGTTGGAAATTAAAGTTAAAAAATGTGTTATTAACTTTATGTTATTTAATTGAATATAGGCTATAATTTGTGAAATAACATTTTATTAATGTTTCAAATATATATTTTTTATTTCTATTATTAATGTACATTTTTTTATGTTGTGAAATGAGTATCGGAATTCTGATTTCTAAATAATCCGAATATATGTATTATACATATATGTATAATATATTTATAAAAGTTTGAGAGCAGTTAACCACTTACAAATCTTATGCTCAACAGAATTTGCAACTTAAAAGAAATCCAAATAGTTCATACATACCAAAAAAACTTGAAGAACCCAACAAAATTCAAAAGAAAAATAAGGCTTGTAGGGGTGCATCTCAGCAACTAAAGCTATTACCAAAAAATAAAAAAGGAAGAAATTCCAAAGAACTAAAAAGGATTCAATCATTTTTTGTGAACCGGGAAATGACCGGAAATTTGTTTCCTTGATTAAAATGGCCACTTAAATTTCTTAGTATTTTAAAAATTATTATATTCGTTGGTGTTTTTCTGTAAAAATAGTTATACTTTTTCGTACTTCGACGGGTGAGCGGAAGAACGTAGTGTCTGATTTTTGTTTCAAGAGAACCATATCTCGCTCACGGTTCCAATAGATTATATTGGAACCGCAAGCAAGACACGACGTCCCTTGAAACGAAAATTAGAAACTACGTTCTTCCGCTCACCCGGCGACTTGTCACAAACTTCTCAACAAGGATTCCCGTGTGGGAATCCAATCGGGGACCAGCCGTGTGCCGGCCAGATAGCCCCGGTTTAAGCCGCGCACTGGTCGGGGAAACCGACAGGGTTCCGGCTAAAAACGTCACGGTAAACTGATCGGATCCCGGCTTGAATACCGGCCGGGATCCGGTCGGGTAACCCGGTCACAAAGCGGTAAAAAATTGTTGCTACAAGGGAGAAATTGGTAACTTGTTTTGTTCCTCAAGGCTCATCGTGCTTTAAAGTCAAATCAAGTGAATCAATTCTGACAAGAAAATTGGAGTAGAATTTCAATCCCTGATGATAGAATCTCGTAGCGATTTGGAAACCACCTGATGATTTAGGGTTAGGAAGTAAGAGAGAAAAACTGTATACACAATAGTATATTTTAATTAAAAATAATTACTATTCGCGCACTAAGTGGGGTTTTTAAACTAATTACTGAAATAAGGTTGATTTTAACTGCGAGTTTCGATTTTATTTGCGAACTTCGAAGAGACAACGCGACGTGAGTGCAAGGAGCATCCTCGTTCCAGGTGCGAAACTGAAAATTACTGAGTGTCTATGCAGACGCCAGACGCAGTAGGCGCTATATATGGCAGTAAAATAAAAAATGTACAGGGTAAACATTGTCTAAAAATAAGCAAGTTTATAAAAATTGTAACATTTCTTTTATTTCACATAGCAGAATCGATAACAGTTTAAGTTAAAAAGTTAAATCATTCGAAAAAATGTAATATTTTTTTTAAAGAATTAAGAAAATCTCATTTCTGTTTCACTGATCTGATAAATCTTTCAACTATAATTTTCAAATAATAATTCATCTAGCATCCACAATTACGTCTTTAATAATATCACGGTTCTTAAGAAATATGTAATTTCTACAAAAACATTAACCTCACCAGTGCCCGGCCGGCTCTCGACTATGGGATATAACCAGAGTTGGTCGGGATCCGACCAGAACCTTGTTGTATTATACACGGAAAAAATGTATACATAAAAAAGTTACGAACTAGTACCTAGGTCTCGGATATGAGAAAAATTCATTGGAGATTGATGTAATTTCTTGAATAATCTGCGAATTTTGAGAAAGAATTGACGAACTCGATATGACAAGTCTAAAAACTCGCATCACTTTTTTCCGTAAATAATGACAAAAATATTATGAGTGATTCGGAGAAGTTTCACAAAGCACTCACGAACTTGCCCGACAAATCTGGGAACTAGGACGTGGGCAAAGATATTATAAAGGTAGACGCGGTGCGGGATTAGTTGCCCGCCATAAATATAGACGGCGCATCCGGCGAAAAAAGTCACTTCCCCTCTACACACCGCCACCAGTAGATAGCACCCACGAAGTCCCATCAATATATTTTGCCAACACACACTTGGAGCGCTGTAAGCAATTCTCAGTAGGCCCCTCCAGGCGAACTAGTGGTTACTTAGCTCGGACATGAACCATTTGGATTGAAAGTAAATTGCCAATTAAAACACTTTTACATTTATAACTTTGCAAAACTTAGTTATTTTAAAAAATACCACAAATATAAGTCGATGAGTAATTTATATTACGGTTTCATATATTCTCCACTAATTCTAAAATTATTAATTATAATTTTCATTCTATATATTGTCTATATATAGTTCTTTAATATTATTTAGTTTTTATTTTTATTTTTGTGGTATGCAATTTTTACTGATTTTTTTAGACTATTCGTCTAATCAAGTTCTCGTATGTTCCAAGCCAGATGCAAGCATTGGCAAACAAAATTAGACGAACAGAATTTCACTGGCACATTCATCAACAATATCATGTTCGAGTAAGCTGTATCAATTATAATAATTTGAAGTTTATTTAAAAATATATTTTATGGAACATGATATTTTTTATGAATTTGCCAGTGAAATTCTGTTCGTAAAATTTATGTAAAAATTTGCCTCAAAATGTTCCAGATTTTTTTACAATTTTATAAATCTTTTTTAATTTTTGAAATATTTTCGACACAGTAAACTTCCCGAAATAATAAAATGCTGAAACTTGAAAATCCCGAATTTAAAAATTATAGAATAATGAAATTCTGGACCGTTTACAATATTATCGAATATGAAAATTCCTGAATAATAAAACTCCAGGCCGAATGCTGTCTAATGATAAAATATACAAACTAGAAAATTCCCGAACCGCAGAAATTGAGAAAACAGTTGTGTGATTAATATTATTTATTTATTTAAAATAGAATAATCAAATATTTTTATTATAGAAATTTTATTTCATCTTTAATTTTTTTAAATTATTGTTTTAATTTAAAATAACAATAATTGTATAAATATGTGATACAAACATAAATTTAAAACACGTGAGCTTCAAATGAAACAAAATTTGCAGGATTCAATGCAGGCTGATTTTACGTGACTTTTATTTTTATTTTTTTAAATAATAATTTTATTTTTGCGAGCGTTTTCTGTAATGTAAAAAAATACAATGCACATTTTCAAATAACTTTTTTTATCCGAAAATACATTTGTTCAATTACTGTTATTTCATATTCCAACAATAATTTTTAGAAACTTTAAACATTAAAAAAGTTTTTTCTTTGGTAAAAATATTTTATTATTCTATTAAAAAGAATGTTGTTAACAAACTATTTTTTAATTGTTCAAATTAGAGAGTTGCCTAGCCCGGATATTGTATAATTCCGAAATTTTCTGTCGGCAATTCTCAAATTCGGTAAGATTGTAAATTGTCGAGAATTTTCCAATTCGGGACTTTTATATTTCGACAATGTTATAATTTCGGAATTTTTACAGTGATGTGGGAATTTATTTTTCGGAAAAAGCGGCTGAAAAATCCTGAAAAATAAAATTCCCGACACTGTAAAATTCGTAAAATGAAAAATAACCAAATAATAAAATTCCCGAAATTATAAAAGTCCCCAAATATAAAAGTCGAATTGGAAAATTCAGGAAAATAAAATTCCAGACAATAAGATATTACCGAATTTTAAAAATCACCAGAGAAAATGGCTGAATTGTAAAATAACCGAACTAGAAAATTCCTGAATTTAAACAATTAAAAAAATTGTTTACTAAATATTATTCTTTTATTGGAAATACAATAATTGAATATATATTTCTGGATGAAAAAATTTGTTTGAAAATGTGCATAGTATTTGAAAAAAATGTAAAAAAGTTCTGAAAAATTGAATTTTTTATTAATAAAGAAAATAATAAAAGTAATAAAAATAAATTTTGATATAAATCGTTGTTGAATTGAATCCTGCAAAGTTTGTGCAAAAATGTTATCATGTAGGTAAGAAGAAAATTTAGGCTGAACATTTTTTTCTTTCAAAGCGCACGTGTTTTTTAATGTATTTTTAATGCAATTTTTATAAAATTATTATTCAGATGCCGGAGATTTCATTTTTTGGGATTTTTCATTCATCCCTTTCGGAATTTTTTTTCAGTGGTCCCATATTTTTATATCTCCTCTTAAAATTATGTCTTTTTTCAAAATAAAAAGTCAACATTTCAAAACATTTCAAAATCCTTCAAAGTATCTAATCTCTTTTAAATTATTTTAAATCTTTTAAAACTATTTTTAAAAATTTTCGGAATTTTTAAATGTATTTTAGACTGATTCCCATTTTTCCTAACATTTTTATAAAATCCTGCACACAAAATTGTTTTATGAACTTCCAGATTTTTTCTAATATTGTAAATCTTTTGAAATGTTTTGAAATATTTTTAAACATTCTCTTTGAGTTATGTACTTTTTTGAAATAAAAATCATTTTAAATTTACCCAGAAATGTTTATTGTTCTAACATTTCAAAATTCTTGAGAAGCTCCAAATTTTGTTCTTTTCTTTGAAACATTCAGAAACCTCCAGCTTATTTAATTTTTTTCTAAATTAATGCTTATTTAACTGTTCTTCAAGAATCAAAATGAAATACTTTTACCTTCGAAATACAAATAAAAACAATTAAAATAATTATAATCGTAACATTCAAAGTTTAAATTTGTCACTCGGAATTGTGTCTCTGACGATTTGTCCCGGTCTCAAGTCCAGCTCAATATTTAGAACAACTTTCATTTTTTTGAAATTGTAATTTTTCAGTTGTAACCTACCGGGCTATCATTTTATTCTTTGAAAGATTTTTTACAAATCTTGTTGAAAATTTTTACATTCTCATCCAAAATGAGAAGGTCGTTGTTGTTGTTGTCTGTATACCGGATAACTTTCGAAAGACTGGTCCGATTGGATTGGGCTTTAACACACTGTTGGAGGGACCAAAAAGAAAGATCGAGTTCTTTAAACAGCCATTTTTGATAAAAATCCAAAAAGTTGATGCTTTTTCAAAATTTTTTAGACCAAATTTAAAAAAAAATTGTAATTCTATGCACAGCCATTTCTGGTACAAAAATTATGAACAATTTATCCTGACAACTTTTTTTGATGAAATCAAACTTACCAAAGTTAAAGGATTTTCAAAATCCAAAAAAACCAACGAAAATGGACATTTGAAGCAAAAAAAGCTTGATATGGAAAAAAGTCAAGAGGCGAAAAACGCTACTTTTTCAAGGCCCCGTGATTATTTTATCACATTCTCATCCATAATGAGAAGAGTTTTATGCGAAAAATGTCTTTCGCGAATTTCATGAAATCTCAACGTTTTGAGGATCCTTGAATCAGAAAAACAAGTTTTTACATCGGTATCCGTCTATCCCTCTGGCGTCTACGTCGTCGTTGTCATTGTATTTGTGGTTGTCTGTATATCGTATAACTTTTGAAAGAATAGTCGGATTGGATTGTGGTTTGAGACACAGATTTTTTATTTTAAGAATTGTATGTAAAAATTCTACTATTTTTATTTTTATAAGAAATATTTTTCTTCAATTAAATTGTTGCAATAAAAGTGTTTCGAAGAGATTTTTTAAAAAATCTTTCGGGGAATAAAATTAGCATTTACAAGTCGACAAAGGTTTGTTTGCTTTATCGAATTTGGCTTTCGTCTAAATTTTTCCAGTTGTTTTTACTGTAGTACAATTTACGTTTGTATCTCGGGCGAAGAAATCCATTCTATTGTTTGACAAATATTCTTTGTAAATCAATATTTTTCGCCGAAAATAACCCCGACTGACCTTCAATTATAATTTTATAAACGTGAAAAAACCACATATCAATGTTTTCTATGAAAAACACCATTCCTAAGTGACAGAACGAAATCGGAAACAATAAGAGTTAATTTATTCAGGAACAAGATTTTTGAACAAAAATGACCTTGAGTGAAGCTTTAATATATATTTGTTAATTTTTACAAAAATCGGACATTATTTTCTAACAAAAGAAA
>NC_046661.1:54909327-54910339 GCF_010883055.1 Belonocnema kinseyi | reverse complement strand
AAAATAAATAAAACTTGAATTTGTACGATTTTAATTTGTAACTAAATAATTTGAGAGGTTTCAATCTAAAATTATCGAACACTTTCAATCCAAAAATTCAGATGACATATTTAAATAGCTTTAAATTTGAAATTATTTAATATACTGAAGACTACAAGTTTAAATTGTCTCAACTATTAAGGCTTCAAATATTTTTGAAATTGCTGTTCTGGAGACTAAATAGCACTGATTCTTTTATTAAGAAATCACAACCAAAATTGTTAAAGCAAGATTTAAAAGAGTTTTAAAAACCTTCAAAAAGGTCAGAGGTTTTAATAGTTCAATATATGTCATAGAACCTCTTTAAATTTGAAATTAGTCTATACTTTTTCATTTTTGAGCTACAATTATTCCATTTTAGAAGGTATAAATTACAATTGTGAAAAACAAATAAAATGTTTTAATTAATTTATATTTAAAACAAAAAACCTTTGTGTATTTTCGCATTTTTAAATTTTAAATTAAAACTTTTTCGCGTTGTAACAATTTCGAATCCCAGAATGTTATTTTTGACCTAATCTATAACTTATAACGAAAATTCGGAAAATTCAAACAGTAAGGCTATATTCTGAAAATGAAGCAACTTTAACGTTAAAATTCAAGTTCTTAAACTGAAGGCCTAAAAATTTGAAAATTTTAAATTAGTGTTGTGTAAATTGTATTGGTATCTTAAAAGAGTATAAATAGTTCTTAAATTAGTTTTTAAATTTTCTGAAGTTTACCTTTTTTACATACCTAGATGTCAAAAAAGCCTACCAGTGACTGAAATGGATTAGAAAAAAATCGCCAAGATCCAAGAATACAAATTGAATGTACAACGAATTTAAAATTTTTTAATTGTAATTATCTTTAACTTTGTGATGTCAAAAATTTTTATACAATTTTTCATTATTAATACTGTAGAAAAAAATTAACGAGATCGAGCGTCGAGATTATAATTAGAGCAAATTTTCTGTAATTCTATGAGGACGGC
>NC_046661.1:54892839-54909227 GCF_010883055.1 Belonocnema kinseyi | reverse complement strand
ACTCCGACGCCTCGTACCACATCTACCTTTATAATATCTTTGACGTAGGTTCGTCTTTACGTGGCCCGCACACACTCTCAGCCACCCGCTCGGTGCGTATGAGCACGCTTATGTGTGGATTGAGTTCGTCGGATGAATGGCTAGAATTTTTATGAAACCTACATTGTTCAGACTCGATGGCTGCGCGTGTTTTACGCACTCATGGTTTATGTTTAGAAATTGTCGAGTTCAAAGTTTTAAATCCTCAGAGTTGTGCGAATTTACAAATATAAATTAAATCGCATGAATAAAATGTTTCCCTTTTTATATTCAAGTCTAAAATTTCCAGGAACTGTTCGCAAAAAAGTTATAAATTTATCCATACATTTTTCATAGAAATGAGGATTTAATGTTTGATTTTTGTATCCCGTATCCGAGACCTAGCTACAAGTTCATGAATTTTTTACGGGTAAATTTTTTTCGTATAGGCCCAACCGGGGAAATTTCTACACGGGTTGATAAATTTTTTATTTGATTTATCTTTTAAATGAATGTATTTGAAGTTTGCAATAATAAAGAAAAACTATCCAATTCAAGGTTTTAAGGGTTTAAAAAGGGTGATTAATTTTTTTCATAAATAGTTTCGAAATAATTTTCACTTTTTACACATCAGCTGGGTTTTAGGTAAGATGGTCACGAATAGGATCACAGGGTCTTTCAATATCTCAAACTTGTATCTTACGCTATGCCTTACAGCTAATGAAACCCCTCGTATCAGTCTTGATTGAAAACTGACTTTCAGTTGAGTTGAATCGAATATAAAATACTTTAAATTCCTAAGATTTAAAGTCGAAATATATAAAGTCGCATTTTGAACAAGAACAAAAAGTGAATTTTCTACCAAATAATTGAATTTTTAACTTATAAAGGATCGATTTCAAATCAAGAATAGATAAGTTGCAATTTCCAGAGAAAAAAGTAATTTTGAACCGCGAAAAAAACCAATTGTCAATAAACAAGGAAAATTTAAGTCGAAGAGGTAAATCTTGGAAAAATATGATTGAAAAAAAAACTAGATTTGACAAACACGAATTTTCAACAAAATACATTAAAATACTTTAAGTTGTAATCAAATAGTGTAATTAAAACAAAAAATATGGATTTTTAACGTAATATATCATTTACAACAGAATCCTTCTTTAATTTTCTACCATATTGTTAAATCCTTAATCAAAATAGACTAACTTAGACCTTAACAATTGCATTTTTAATAAGAAAAACGATGAAAAAAATCAAGAAAATTAATTTTCGACCAAAAACATGAATTTTCAATAAAATAAATTAATTTTCTACCAAATAATTGAATTTTATACTTATGAAGGATAAATTTCTAACAAAAATGGCAAATCGCATTTTTAACAAAAGAGTCAACCCCAAAGATAAAGGTGAGTCTTAAAAATTTGAATTTTTAATGAACTAGTTCAACTTTGAACCAAGACGTTGAATTTTAAACTAAAAAAAAAAAAATTTCGAAACAAATAGTTAAATTTTTAACCAAAGAAATTAATTTTCCAGCAAAATATTAATGATCTGTCAAGATAAGACAAGCTGTCAACAAAATATATTAATTTTAACCAAATTTTTTATATATAAAGCCGTGAGGACGAATTGCCTATAAAAAGGTTGAATTTCCAACTAAAAATATGATATATTAATCATGACATGATAGTTTAATTTGAAATGAAAAACTTAATTTTCTACCGAATAGTTCAATTTTTTACCAAATTGCTGTATCATTAACCAAATTATATTCATTTAAAGCCAAATAGTTGCATTTTTAATAAAAAAATTGTGAATTTTCAACGCAGAAAACTTATTTTTGATAGAAAAATACAAATTTTTAGATAAATACAGGAATTTTTAACTATAAAGTGCAATTCTCAACCAGAATATATCAATTTTTAATAAAAATATCAATTTAAATAAAAAATGAAATATTTACCTTTTTGCTTAAAAAATTCATTATTTATAAAAAACGAATTTTCAAGAAAATAGTTCAACCTAGATATGATGTTTTATCCGCAGACGATTAATTATCTAAAAATAGAATAGTTAAATTCTCGACCAAAGAGGTTAATCTAAAACCAAAAGAATGACTTTTTCACAAAGTAGTTCAACTTTTAACCCAGCTTCTGAATTTCTAACGAAAAAAGATGACCTTTTTAAAAAAAAGTTGCATTTTTCACAAAATAATAAAATTTTCAACTGAAAACTAGAATTTTTAACCAAGTGAGATGAATTCCGAACCAAAAATATAATTGTAAACTTTTCTACCGAAAAGCATTTAAGCAAAAACAAAAAAAAGTGGTTTCTTGAAAAAAGAGAAAAAAAGGAACAATTCTTCAAAATAAAATTTTCGATTTTTGTAATTGATGAAATTATCTTTATAACGCATGGTTTAAACATTTTTTAACATAACAATAAACAAAGAAAAATCGGCAATATTACAGCGAAAAGTAAGAGCGTTTTCATTTAAAGAGTTTAAAGAATTCAAATGATTTAAAAACTGAAATTAATAGAAAAAAGAAAGGGCCTCTAATTTTTTAGATACGGTCTGTCAGTCCGTCCAGCTATCTGCAAACACGACAACTCTCGAAAAAATCTGCATTTCAAAATTTTGGAAATGCACTCAGTTCTTTAATTTTGGTTCGAAATATCTGATTAACGAACCTAGCCTTTATTTTGGAGACCTTCAGAAGTGTATCAAATGCGGACTCGTTTGGACAAATTCTTCAAAAGTCAGCGTGACTACAACATTCAGGTAACCATACATACATACAGACAGACGACAAAATTTTACGATTTTTGGATTCTGTGCACGCCGAAACGTAAAGATTCGTTAAAAACCAGAGATCAAAATTTTGGACGATTACATTACACTAACGTTTTTAATTTTCATCTAAATTAAAAATGTCATTTGGATAATTTGCAAGTATTTTTGTCAAGTATCGGAGACATTGACAGCATTTTCTGAAACTTTAAAAAATTTGTCTAAATTCTTGAAAAAGCTCTAATTTTTTAAAATGTGTGCTAATCGAAAAATTCGGCTAGAATAGTTTGAAATGTATTTGGTATCTACTGAAAATTTTGAAGAAAATTTTTGGATTTATGAAAAAAATAATTTTTTCTATGTTTTGAAAATTTTAAAATTTTCGAAAAATATATAACTTTTCCAATTTTCATGAAAATTAAACATTTTATATGAATAATTGTCCATTCTTTGACCCATCTATGAGGGGAGCTTTGACAAAAATTGTTATAAAAGTATATAACTTTTCTAATTTTCATCAAAATTAAAAATTTTATTTAGATAATTTGCAATTATTTTACCCATCAATAAGAAACTTCGACAACAATTTATAAAATTTCAACAACAAAAAATTTCAAAATTTTGACAATGCTCTCAATTTTTTTATTTTGTTTCGAAATATCTGATTAACGAACTTAGTCTTTATTCGATTGGACAAATCCTTCAAAAGTTAGCGTGGCTACAACATTCAGGTAACCATACATACATACAGACAGACAACGACAAAATTTTATGATTTTCGGATTCTGTGCACGCCGAAACGTAAAGATTCGTTAAAAACCAGAGATCAAAATTTTGGACGATTACATTGCACTAACGTTTTTAATTTTCATCTAAATTAAAAATGTCATTTGGATAATTTGCAAGTATTTTTGTCAAGTATCGGAGACATTGACAGCATTTTCTGAAACTTGAAAAAATTTGTCTAAATTCTTGAAAAAGCTCTAATTTTTTGAAATGTGTGCTAATCGAAAAATTCGGCTAGAATAGTTTGAAATGTATTTGGTATCTACTGAAAATTTTGAATAAAATTTTTGGATTTATGAAAAAAATCATTTTTTCTATTTTTTGAAAATTTTCAAATTTTCGAAAAATATATAACTTTTCCAATTTTCATGGAAATTAAACATTTTATATGGATAATTGTCAATTCTTTGACCCATCTATGAGGGGAGCTTTGACAAAAATTGTTATAAAATTATATAACTTTTTTAATTGTCATCAAAATTAAAAATTTTATTTAGATAATTTGCAAGTATTTTACCCATCAATAAGAAACTTCGACAACAATTTATAAAATTTCAACAACAAAAAATTTCAAAATTTTGAAAATGCTCTCAATTTTTTTATTTTGCTTCGAAATATCTGATTAACGAACTTAGTCTTTATTCGATTGGACAAATCCTTCAAAAGTTAGCGTGGCTACAACATTCAGGTAACCATACATACAGACATACAGACAGACATCGATGAAACTTTATGGTTTTCGGATTCTGTGAGTGCCGAAACGTAAAGATCCGTTAAAAAACAGAGATTGAACATTTGGACGATTACATTACATTCTCATGAATGAGAATGTAAAAATGAATGGATCAAATCGTTCTTGGGTACACTTTTTTAAGATCCTAAAAGAAAGAACGAGTTCGTTAAATAGCTATTTTGGATAAAAATTCAAAATGTTCAAGTATTTAAAAAAATTTCGGGACCATTTTTTATATTAAAAATTTTTATTGGCGGCTCTCAATAGTACTTAGAAAGCCAAACAATTTATCCTCATGACTTTTTCTGATAGAAAAAAAATGTTTAGAGTTATAACATTTTCAAAACATTTTAAATGATTCGAAAATAAAAATTGCAAGCCAAACAACGTACGATATGAAAAAAGCCAAATAAGGAAAAACATTGCTTTTTGAAAACCCTACAAGATTATCATAAAAACTTTTTGGATTTTCTTGTAAAATCGAAAATTCTAATTTTTATTGCACAAGAAATAATAAAAAATGAACAACTCCATTTTGTAGTCGAACTATTCATAATTCGAAAAAGATGAATCAACACATATTGTGATCCCAAAAAAGATCTACAATGGGATCCAATGGGGTCTTTACCGGTAATTTGTAGAGGCTCCATTCGGTTCCTTCGGTCCGCCAGAGTAGTTTTATTTAGTAGAATTTCTACCGCTTCTTTTTCAAAAAAGCAAAATAATATCATTCATCCACAGTAAATTTTAATTGCAAAATGAGTAATTTTTGCCCATAAAAAATGTAGCAGCTAAAAATATTTATTACGATACAATTAAATTTTAATTCAATTCAAGAGTACATCTTGTGCATCCACATATTTTCTTCATGCAAAATGTATTAAAATAATTGTTTAATTTATTGAACATAATAATTTTAAAAATCTTGAATATAAAATTTTTATTTTATACTTTTAAGTATTTACCGACTGAGTATCGGCTGTTCGATTGGCTTGTTCGACCGGAGAAGACTCAGGGGGACAAAGTCAAAGATATTATAAATATCTTTGACAAAGTAGTTGGTCGGCGCGTTCTACGGTTTGAGCAGAGATGAGGTGGGAGATTGCCGATCTAATGGAATAAGAGAACGTGAAAAACACGCGCTGATAACTTCGCCCTCTTCACGGATGCCACTAAGAATTACTTTGAAGGCGCAAGTTGTGCGTCGGTAAATGGCGAAAGTTAGCAATTTCTAGATCTAAAATTCTACTGAAGAAGTTACAATTGGCGCAAACTGCACAATTTTTTAACTGCAGAGTCCAATATTTTTATTCATTATATGAAAGATAAATATCTTTGATTATATACTGTATATTGTGTTCGTTTTTTATTCTTGCAGTTAATGTTTTTCAATTTCTAAGAATTTATTGTCACACGGTGAAAAATAGATATTAGAATAGAATATCTAAATATCATCGGATAATATCTTAGCGATTTAACTATGGGACAGAAATCTAGATATTGAAGCAGAGCATCTATAGATATTTAAACAAAGATTTTGTCTAGCAATATCCAAGGTATTAAACAAAAGAATCCAAGATATTGAACCCAAATAAAACATGATATTAAAACTTACGATGTAAGATATTTGACTAAAATATCCGAGATATTAAAGGTTATTATCTCCGATATTAAACTTGTTTCTTTTGAATTTTTTCAAATATTAAATAAAATGTTTGTAGAAAGGAATGGACATTACAAAAATATAACATAATATAATATATAGATTTCTCTTTACTATATTATGTTATATTTTATTAATTCTAAATGAAGAACATCAACAATTATTTTAAGACATCATAGATATATATTTTTAATTTATAATTATACACAAACTATAACATAAATATGTGCAACAAAAAACGCAAATTAATATTTAAATTTCTAAATGTAAAACCGAATCACTATTTTAAATCATTTTTATTAGTTTAAAATAATATTTTTCATGATTTTTACTTTACCATATTTGCGCTTATTTTAATTTTTCCGTATGTTTATTTGTCATAATTTCGATTCTTTTGAATCGTCACTTACAAGGTGGCTGCTGGACCGGAAAACAGGGAAATGGCCGTGAATTTTCAGAGACAGAAAAAATCGGGAAATAACAGTGAATTTATTTCTTGGCCGGGAATCTTACGAATTTTCAGAAGAAAAATTTGCCCAAGTTAAAATTTGAGAATTTTCAGATTGTAATTGTTTCAATTCGAAAGTCTTAATGATAAGAATCGAAATTAATATAATATCATTTATTCCGATAATTTTATTTTTAAATAAAAATTCTATTGATTCATCAATAAAATATTTTTAATTCATAGTTTTAGGTTTTCTTTAATTTTATTTTTTATATTAAATTTACTAAATAAATTTATTAAAAGAATATTTTTATTAAGTTTTTGTATTCAATAGAATATGTAAACATGCGGTTGAAACTTAATAAACTATTTTCAACCTAAAAATAACTCAATAATATAGTCGTCATTAAGGGCAGACAAGTAAATAAAAACTAAATATTTAAAAGTAAACAATTTTAAACTAATTTATTTACGTAAAAACCTTTGTATCTCTAGAATTTCGAAGTGCTTTTAAACCTTTAACGTTACAATATTAATTGTTCGATTTAAAAAATGTTTAATTTGTTAGTGAAATTGTTAAATTTTGACCTATAAGTAACAATTGAACACTTCTTATTTGTCGAAAAATTGGGTAATTTTAAGAGAAATTTAGAAGTTTTGAAAAGATCCAAAATTATTTAAAAACTTGAAATAATTTCAAATAATTTAAACGAAGTATCCAAACATTTTTTTCAGAACTTATAAATACATTTTTAAATTAATCGAATTTATCCGACAATTTTTGGAAAATCCTGCAATTCAAAATAAAAATCCTGAAAATCTTCCGGGTTCTTTTGTAATAATTATGGAAATGTCTTAAAATATTTTTAAATTTTCTGTTACAATAATTTTTCAAAATGAAAACCCATTTTCAATTTTCCTAGGAATTTTAAGAAAATGTTCTTATTCTTTTGAAGCCTTTATCAATGCTTAAAAATGTTATAAATTTGTTGTTTGAAATCTGAAAAAATCTACATTTTGTTTTAAATTCGGCTGTGGATATTTGTACCAAAATTTCGGTACGAATAGCCGCATTTTGTCGACACACTTCGTTTGAATTATTTGAAATAATTTCAAGTTCTAAATTTAATTTTGATCTTTTTAAAGCTTCTAAATATCTCTTCGAATTACTCTAATTTTTTCTACAATTATTAAGTGTTCCATTGTTATTTATAAATTTAAATTTAATGATTATTTTTCAACTTGCAGGATTTTATAAGAGTTTAAAACCACATCTATATTTCTTAAGATTTTGAAATAAAATTTGAATGCTTTTCAAGGATGCTTAAATTATTTTAACTGAAAAGAATTTTACTTCTTATTTGAGAACTTTTAAGTTAAAAAAATTTTATTTGTCAATTTACAATGTTTCTAGTTTAAAATGATTGAAAATAATTTAATTTCCAAAATTTTTTAAATTTATTGCTTGATTCGTTTACTTAAAGTATCAAAAATGTTAATGTTAGTTCATACTTTTGGAACTTAATCTGAAGCTTTGAACTATTTAATTTATAAATGTTCTAAATTTTGCAGTTTATCTGCATTTAATTTAAAATTGTTGAATTGAAAACCTTTTAACTTTAGTTTTAAAAGTTTGAAATTCAAGACGTCCACTTTGAACGATTTAATTCGTTGCTTATTACATTAAATGGAACAATGTGTAAAATAGAGTTCGATTTTTTTAATTTCATTGACCGTTAAAAAATTTTACAAACCGGAAGAAACCGGAAAATTACCAGGAGATTTTTTCTTCGATTAAAAAGGTCACCTTGCATTTACTATAAATTTAATTTTTCTTAAAACTGACATAATCATTAAATTTTTAATGCTATGCGTTTGTTTTTTTTTTTTTTTTGTCAGAAATTAAACTATGACAAATGATACAGATGAATAAAAATTATACGATAAATAAAAATTCGGGATAAAGTAAATTATGGAAAACGGTTTTTCATTTGCAGTGAAATAAAACTACACTAAAGAGACATTTGAACAAATAAAAATGAGGGCGAATAAAAGATCAAATACAAATTCTGCCAATTAGAAATTTGGAAAAACAAAAAGGATACCAAAAATCAATGTGGAAAATATAAATATTATATATCCAATAGTAATTTGGAAATATACAATTTATGGCAAATGGTAATTCGCCAGAACAAGAATGAGATAAATTGGCAATTCGGATCAATAAAAATTAGAGTACATTTTTTTCAAATCGTATACATTTCGGTGAAATGAACAATAAAGAAAAGAAAATTTGGAGAATATTCATGTGCATCCTATATATATTATATATTATGCCTCACTTTTCATTATAGCGTATGTTTTTTCGTTGCTCTGTTTATACGCGAGAACTAGACGATAATTCTGTAAGTTCGGCTCTTTCACAAACAGTTTGTAGAAGTTTTAACCACATAATAGGCATAAAAATGCTTACAAAATCACATCGATTTATAAACGTCGCAGAAAAAGATAACACCGTTGTTTTTATAAGATATTAAAATTTCTCGTATTTTCGAAAACTCTGAGAAATCGTCCCTCACTTTAATAATAACTGTAAGTTCGATTTTATACTGACTATTCAAAACTGTAAAGAAATCGGCAGTGAGAAAGTCATTTGTTTCACAATTCATCGCATTAAATAATGCATCAGAAATTGTTCCGCTCAACTCTTCCAAGCTCTTGAACTCTTTATCTGAGATCTCATTTTGAATTCTGTAGTTGTTGTAAGAAGACTACTTACGAGGATACTATTTTCGGAATAGTACTTTCAAATAGTTAAACATCACATGCGCCTTTAACCCAAAAAAATTTATGTAAATTTTTTGTGTCAGCATTTATTTCTCAGAATCCTCTATGCATCTTCTTTGGCTTCTGTTTTCCATCCCACAAAAGTTCTCTAGAGCAAAAATTAAAACAATAAATAGAGAACCCTGTCAAAAATGTCTTGAACTGCATTATAAGAAATAAAACGCTTTAATTTTGGACTATGGACTAGGACAAGTGAAAATGCTAAAATTAATAGAATCGTTCAAGCTAAAGCAAAAAAATTTGCAATCTGGCGTCTGAAATAAATCTAAAGTAAATCATTTTTTTTTAATCTTTTCAAGAAACATAGTAGAAATTTTAGATATATTGGAAACAAAAAGTATCATATGAGAATTTAATCAACTTTTTTTATTAGAATTGGTTGAATTTTGACTGAGTTATGGAATTTTAAGCTAATTTAGCAGCTCAAATCCCAACTATAGAATAGGCTGATATTAAAATTTTATCTCGTTGTTCGCTGAAACAGTACTTACCCAAGTGCGAAGTCACATACGGCCCAGCATTGGCCCATAGTCGACAAAAAGATTGCCAAAGCTCGGCTGCCATCATCGCACCAATGACGGAATGATAACTATGGCCTGCGCTTGGCAGCCAAGGTTTGGCTGCTATTGTCGGCCCAACACTGGGTACCAATATCGGACCAGCCTGTATGCCGGAGTTATTTCAAAAACTGATAAAAAATCCTTGAATTTTTCTTAGGACGCATCTGCTTTATCCATTCCTCACTATACGACTGCATATCGTTCGAATATTATTTATAATTTCAAGAATTGAAACTTTTATTAAACATTTTGGTTAATTTTAGCGACTACTGCTACAGTCTAAGGATATGACAAAAAAGGTATTTAAAAAATAAATGTTTATGTATTGCGAGTACTTTGAATATGAATATTAATGGTCCTGTTTAGTTTGAATACATATATTACATTTTGAACATTATATTACAAATAAAATGTCTAACACTACGGGGTATCGAACCTATGCCTATATACTTAAATCTATCGCCTAGCAGTCGAGAGTGCTAACTACTTCGCTAAACCGACAAGTTGAAACACTGTGAAAAAGTCATCCTCATAAAGTACAGTTCAGAAAAGTTAATGTAAATCTAAAATACACGAACTGTTAACAGGAATAGAATAAAGATTTTTTTAATAAATACTTTAAATCGATTACAATTTTTCTTCGCGTAATATTTCGTTTTCTTCGCTGTAGGCTACTTTACAAGTTTTAGAAATGACAGGAAATGTAATTTTTCATAAACATTCAAAATTTCTAATGACAGAACTTAAAATATTCATCATGGATTTTGACTATTTTTCATCAACCAAATTTTTATCTTTCGTGTAAGATTGGTTTTTTAGGTGCTAAAAGTGAGACTTGACGTAATAAAGTGCCGATGTGGGCCAAGCATCGGTGGAGGATCGGAAAATATAAATAGCCAATATAGGCTGCCAGAACTGGCGCAACATTGGTCCGATTAAAATGCCGATATTGGCCCAATATCGTTAGCCGAATTCTGGCTGCCAAAATTGGACCAACACTGGGACGTGTATTCAGCTCCGGGATTTCACACTTGGGTTGTTTTTTAGGTTCTAAAAGTGATACTTGGCGCAATAAAGTGCTGATACTGGGCCAAGCATCAGTGGAGGATCAGCAAATATAAATAGCCAATATAGACTGCCAGCACTGGCTCAACATTGGACCAATTCAAATAAAACATAGTTTGCTGAGTTAAAAGTGACACTTGGCCCAGTAATGTATCGTCACTGGGCCAGACTTTGGCGGATCCTCGTGAAACATGGTTCAGCGTACTAAAAGTGAGACTTGGCGCAATAAAGTGCCGATACTGGGCCAAGCATCGGTAGAGGATCGGCAAATATAAATAGCCAATATAGGCTGCCAGCACTGGATCAACACTGGGCCCATTAAAATGCCGATATTGGCCCATTATCTTTAGCCGACCTTTGGCTGCCAAAATGAAACCAACGCTGGGCCGTGTATTCAGCTTCGGCAATTCGCACTTGGGTAGCTTTAATCGTAAAAGATCTGAAATTGATTAAAAACGCTAACTACAAGGCGGTCGCAAAAATTTTTTTTTCGGTATTCCACGAATTTTCCTTGATTTCTCCCTGATGTGTACCTGATCATTTTTTCATATTCCCTCACCAGTATTATTCAAAGACCAGAATTTTGACTTTGTTACTTTTTTCACATAGGATCTCTTATGAATGGAATAAAGAAATGTACGACTTTTGAAATTATTTATTTTATACCTAAAAAGTTGAGTTTTCGGGCAAAATAGGTGACTTTCTAACAAAATAGTTTAAGTTCCTATAAATTAATTGAATTTTTAACAAAATAATTGAATCATTGAACAAATAGTTCAATTTTTAACCCATGAGAATAAATTCTCAAACAGGATAACGAATTGTCAAGTAAGAAGTTTAATTTTCTCCCAATAAAGAAAAATTTTTAACAAAATACACACGTTTTCAGATCAATAGTTGACTTATCCACTAAAAAATATAAATTCCCACAAAAAAATAAAATTTTCAACATAAAAGTTATAGTTTCAACCAAAGACATATAATTTCAAACAAAAACTTAATTTTTAACCGAACAGTTGCAGTCGTAACTAAAAGAGAACATTTGAACAAAAAAGGTTTATTTTCTAAAAATCAAGCAGAATTTTTAAGTAAAAAACATAAATTTCTAACCGAAAAATAAAAAAATCATTTCCAACAGAATATTTGAATTTTTAATTAAATAAGTAAACTGTTTCAACCTACGAATATATATTATCAAAGCCAAACGGCCAAGTTTCAAACAAGAAAATTAATTTCCTACAAGTATACCGAATTTTAAATATGATTTTTCAAACAAATAGTAGAATCTTTAAGTGAAGAAGATAAATTTTCATTGGAAAAATATAAAATTTCAACAAAACAATTTAATTTGCGGCCGAAAAATATGACTTTCTGATTAAATAGTTACAAAGCTTGCATTTTTGAAGAGATGTAATTAAATTTTCTAGAAGAATGGTAGATTTTTAATATAAAAGGACGAATATTCTGTCCAAATAGATAAATTTTAAAAATAACTGTTTAATTTTCAACCAAAAATCATGACTTTTTCACAAAATATTTGAACTTTTAAAAAAATGAATGAATTCTTAACGAAATACCTTACAAAATTAATTTTTAAGCTAGTAGTTATATTTTGAAAGAAAATATACTAAACTTCAACCAAAAACAGTTGAATTTTCAACATAATTAGTTAAATATACAACAAGAAGATGGGTTCTTAACGAAAAATTAAATAGTTTAAATTCAAAGACAAAAAAAATAGAATTGTCAACAAAATAGTTTGCTTTTCAACCAGCCTCCAACTTTCGACTAAAATAATGAAACAGCATCCAAGAAAATGAATTTTAACAAAGTAAGTAAGCTTTTAAACAACAAAGATCAATTTGTATACCGTATTAACGAATATTTCAGAACCTACTGTGCCATTAAGAAGATTAAAGAACTTATACTTCAAATTTGGATCTGAAGCACGAAGCTCGACTGCAACTTGTGCTTCAGAACTGATATCAATGTCGCACCGAGCGAAAATTTTATAGACGTAACGTTGAACAAAATTACAGACTTTTTGTCCTGTGCTTGGATATATTGGCAGTTAAAGCGTGGAATGACTTGAAGCACGCGTCTAGAGCTTGTACGACTGTTTCCATCTTGTATCGCATCCCATCAATATATACGTAAATTGCTGTCAAATTGTGCAAGTCGTAACAGGTCGTTTCTGCGTTTTACTTCACTAGAAGTATGTACGCGCGCCCCACTGCTTTCCTTGCAATTATTTTATTTGTAAATGAAGTTCAATATGATGGCGCGATATTCATTTTTGCTTTAATAACTTTTATTTCTACACGGCTCCGCACGGCGACCCTCTCAAGATGCAGAATAAATTATTATGCAATATAAAGTATTATAATCCTTAATATAAAATCTCTGAACGATATTGTCGATTTCGATTGTCATAATACTCGATTTCACTGCTATATGCGTGTGACACGAGGCGTCAGTAGGTTAGACTCATGGGCATAGGAAACACGGGACTGGGCATGCCACCACCATCGATGTGCCATTTGATTATGCGCACGAGCATTTTTGCCGACAAACTGTGCATGAAAATATAAACATGTGGGCGCTGCCATGTTTGCCGCAGGACATTAAAAGGTGGCGGACCGCCCCCCTCTTTGCATCAACCCCGCAATGGCATGTCTAGTCCCTTGTTTCCTATATCCATGATTAAACTGCATTGGATAATATTGAAAACATTGTCACGATTGCTCGTTTTTTGATAGCTGCACGCGTGCCACAAAGGTATCCTTGAGGCACCGCGAGTTAGACAGAAATGAAACGTTGCACGTGTTTTCTTGAAGTTGATGATCCCAACGGAGCCATCTTGATCTGCGCTTGCTTGGATTTGATTGATGTTCATTGGCTACGGTGCACGTTTGCACTTGATTTTTAAATACGTACGCGAACTAGAGCCAATGAGCGCCACACAGTTCAAGCATGCGCAAGTATTCTTAGATTACTTTTGGAAATAATAATCGAATCAAAATTCGAAGTCGATAATACCAGAGATGAGGTGGGAGATTGCTTATGCCGTGTATTTGATTTCGACCGACTTACCCCAGCGCGCCCTGTTTGCCGTATAGTTATTTTTCGGGAACTAAAATGAAAGGTGGCTTACCTGCTACTCACTTGGTAAAACAGGGTACAATTGATAAAGTGGGTAGAGAAGTTCGGAGTTGGTAACAATAATACATAATAAAATAATAAATTAAGAAAAATCTTTGCAAAATCATTAGGTAATTATTGAAATCTTTGGTTCAATCTTTGAAATCTATCTGAAATCTTTCTGAAATATTTGAACTCTTTGGGAAATCATTTAATTCTTTATTAAATACTGGTAAATTCTCTAAAAATCATTGTGAAATATTTGAAAGGTATCTGAAATCTTTCAAATCTATCTGAAATCTCGGCGAAATCTTTGAAAACTTTGGGAAATCATTGAAATTTTTGTGAATTGTTTAAAAATCTTTGCAAATAATTTGAAATACTTTTGAAATATTCGGTGATATTTTTTAAATTAATAAAACCTTCATGAAATCCTTTTGAAATAATTGAAGTCTATGCAGTCTTTTAAATCGACCAAAATCTGAAATCTTAATTGTCGAATAATAAAAGACTTTATCAAATCTTTTTAATCTATGCGAAGTCTTTGCAAAACCTGTGAAATTTTTCCGATTTCTATGGCATTTAACCATTCTTTTAATAATGTCATTTTAAGTTTTAATAATGTCAGCTTTTAATAATGTCAATTTAAGTCAAAATAAATTGCACCTAAATAAGTTAGTGCACATTTTTGAATGGACATACTTTGACGTGCTAGATCTTTAACCATTTTTAATAAAATAATATGGTAATTATTACATCAAGAATGTAAAGCTTCATTAAGAAATATTAACCATCCTAAATTTGTAATATGCCAATGGCGTAAAACACATCGGTATTTTGCAAGTAAATAGTCGCTAGCGCATCTGGAGTACGGTGGGACGACCCCTTGTAGGATTTGACAAGTTTACGCCTGTGGCGTAGAAAATATTTGGGACTCTAATCTAATCTGTAATGCAGCTAGCCCATTCATCGTTCAGGAAACTATCCTTTGAAACAGTCAGGCCTGCGGTTGTAAAAAGTGGAAATATAGGCGGGAAGTCTCTAGGACAGTGGTCGGCAAACTTTTGCTCAGTTTTCAGGTATGGTCAGGTTTCAGCAGTGTATATACGCTGATTTGAATTAGGCATATGCTGATTCAGATTTAGAGAGTACAAAGAAGACGAATTTTCAACAAAATACAGGACAACTCAGAAAGGACAATTTTCATAAAATAGTTTCTTTTCAAGTGAAAAATATAAATTTTAAACCAAAAATTAAATAGTTGCATTTTCAGTTAAAAAAAGTCATTTTCAACAAAATAGTCAAATTTTTAATCAACGAGATGAATTTTCAACTGAATCGAAGAAATATTCAACTGGGTTCGTTAATTTTTTTTAAACTTTCAACAAAATAGCTTCATTATCAACTGCGTTTAGTTGAATTTTCAGTTAAATAAATCATTCTATCGACCAACAAGGCGAATTGTTAACAAAATACATGAATTTTCAAGGAAATAGCATTTGAATTTTTAAATACAAAGTTTAATTGTCAATCAAGAAGACGAACTATCTGCCAAAAAGACGAATTGTCAACCAAAATAAAAGCTCATACGCGCGCTCTGCGCGCGAATCACTACTTTGCTTGCAATTATTTTATTTGGAAATAAAGTTCAATAAAATACCACGATAATCATTTTTACTTTCATAACTTCTATTTTTACACAGATTCGCGTGGATACCCTCTCACGATGCAGAATAAATGATTATGCAACACTAAACATTTTTATCAAATGTTTAGGCAAATGCAAGTACTTCCATTGTACTAAAATTAATGCACTGATTTTAGGCCCGCCTTATAAAAGAAAAAATTTCAAATGCGCATAGAATGTGAATTTGAGAGACCTCTGTTCCAGTGTGGATTCAAAAATAAAAAATCTGCTCGCTACGCGGGCACATTCTCATCTCCTAGGGCGCGCCACTGTTGGTTCTCGCGCTTCGCGCTCGGTTGTACATTAATCTCGCGCTGCGCGCTCGATTATGTATTTACCTCGGGCTACGCGCTCGGTCTTTATATTTTCGCACATTCTTGCGTAAACATTTTTTAATTAAGACTCAAAACATCCACCACTGTAAATTTGTAATCGTGAATTCTCTTTCGTTAAAAGAGAGTTTGAGCGCACCTACGGCACGCGACTGATGGCAAATGGCAATCGCACTCCGCACTTAGTCTTTGCATTTGTTCCGCATTTCTTTCGTATTCGGACACAGACCTTTTAAAATCAAAGGTGAACAGCCCGACAACTGTAATTTTGTGATTTTGAACTCTCCTTTGTTAAAGCTGTTTTGGCTTTAACGAAC
>NC_046661.1:54889888-54892739 GCF_010883055.1 Belonocnema kinseyi | reverse complement strand
AAATGTCGACCAGATGATGCATTCAGTCAAGTTGAGGTTATATTCAATATTTCTAATTCAAAATAAAACCGTGGATGAATAATCGGAGAACGAATGATCTGTGATCTGAATTAAATATTCTATCTATTTTAAGTTTCTTAAACTCAAATTCTATTTCAAATTTATAAACCTTTTGTCAAATGTGTTAAGTCAATGAACCTAAAACATAAGATCGTTTTTCTCTTCTTTAAACTTAAAAAAGTCGTTATCCAATTTCATCTGAGGACATCTAATTTTTATTCTTTGGAAATGTTCCAAAATTGTAATATTCCATAATTTTAATATTTAATATATATATAGCTTTGAAATATAGTCGTGAAATTGCAATGCGCGATGCGCATGCGCTCGAACGGTTTTAACTTCTGAATGTGTTTCAGTTTAACATAAAAATATTTGTACGCCTAACATCTTAAAAAGATGTTAAATGTTTGGCATCAATATCTGCGTATTAGGTGCTACAATCTCACCATTTGAACCTCCATTTTTCTCCGTGTGTCCCATAAAAAATTATAGCTCTTTTTTGGATGAACAATTTTTGTCTCATTTTTTTCGTAGCTTATGACGAAAAGTGATTCATTATCAATTTGTAGTTCTTTCCAGGGCGCGCAATTTGAGATTTTTCACTTTTTTCTTATCTTGCATAGTTTGACAAAAACATGGAATTTTTGAATTTTTCATTATTTTTGGTGCGATCAAATTTGGAATGTTCAACTTTTTGACAAAATTAAAAAAGTTGTTATCGTAGTCCTGTAGGGCTTTCAAAAGGCTAAGTTTTTCTTCTCATGGCTTTTTTTCATAACATGCGTTGTTTGGCTTAAAATGTTTATTTCAGTTTGTTTTTTTGGATTTTGAAAATGCTCTAACTCTGATCATTTTCTTTTTATAGAAAAATTCATGGGGATAAATTGTTTGAGTTTCTGAGTGGTATGAACAAACGTACATAGAATTTTTAAATCTTGAAAAAATGTGGTTTCGAAATTTTTTTGTATGATCAAATTTCGAATTTTCAACTTTTTCACCAAATTGAAAAAGTTGTTATCATAATCTTGTAGGGCCATCAAAAAGCAAATGTTTTTCTTCTCCAGATTTTTTTTTCTTATCATGCGTTGTTTGGCCTAAATTGTTCATTTTAGTTTTTTTTGTTTTTAAAAATGCTATAACTCCAGTAATTTTTGATTTTTCGAAAAAAGTAATTAGGATAAATTTATTAATTTTTTTAACACTATGAATAACCATACAAAGAATTTTTGAATTTTTAAAAAAGTGTTCTCAAAAATATTAAAAAAGTGCCCACTTTTTGAATTTTCATCCAAAATGGCTGGCTAACAAACTTGACCTTTAGTTTAGGACACTAAACGAGTGTACCAAAGGGCAATCTAATAGATTACTTTTTTCAAAAGTTATCGGGTTCACAGACAGACAGACATATAGAAATACAAACAGATAAGACACATTCGTAAAAACCTGTTTTTCGGATTCAGGGGGTCTCAAAATGTGGACATTTGACAAAAACTGGGAGGTGAAATTTTACACAAATCTAATACCTTCTCTGATGAGAAGGTGAAAATCATATTACAATAAGCGATAATAATACTGGTCATATGTTCGACTGATTAATCACAGTAAAATATATGGAGAAAAGCATTGCAAGAAAAAATATACTAAAGAAAATCTTGATAAAGCAAAATATTTAACTGAAGAGATTATCAAATTACTTTAAGAAATTAATAAAAATAGATACTTACTGAAACTAATGAAAATGAAAATTTTACCATTATAGAGTTTTAATTTCTTTTTTAATTCTTATTAAATATATAGTGCATACATTTTTTTATAAAAATTAATTTGTTTAAAATGTTCAAAAGGTTCAAAATCTAAAAAAAGTAAAGTTCTGAATTTGTTAATGAAATTTATTTGTATAATAAATCATTATTGTAAATTTGCAAGGTTTCGTAGGAAAATGTGATTAGAAATATATATTCTTTGTTGATTCCGTAAACAAATTAGGCCTATTTTCAAAAAATGCCCAAACTATTAATTTGCTCATGAAAGTAGTTTAAATAATAAATCTTGAAAATGCGATTATTATAATTAATCGGAAAGACGTTCTTAATTAAATTTGTAAAAAAACTGACCCTATTCGTTTGAAAAATAGCCAAATTCTGAAGTTGTTATGAAAGTTCTTTAAATAATTAGCCATTCTTGTAGATTTAACAAATACCTTAGGAAAGAGTCATCGCAAAGACAATCATAGTTAACTTCGTAAGTAAATTGTGTTTATTAATTGAAAAATATCTCACCTCTCAATATGTTTATGAAAATTATTTAAATGATTAATAATTATTATAGATTTACAAAGTATCGTAATAAATGATCATCGAAAGACAATCTTAGTTCAAATCTTTGAATAGATAAGTGAAATGGTCCCTCTCCCTCATCCATGGCGCTCTGTGCAACCGCACGGCTTGCACGCTCCAAAATGCGGCCCTTATTTTGAATGAACTGGTTGAAATTAAAAAGTTTAAAATTGCATTGTGTAAAATAAAAATAAATAAAAATTCGAAGTTTTTGATTGGTTACAGATTTAAATCTCTGAATTTTCACATTCAATACTGAATTAAAACATTTACAATCATTTAAACATTCAATTTAGTTTTCGTTTGCAAATTCTCGAATTTTAGTTGCTTCATATTGAAAATTATTTATTTTCAAAAAATTTCAACTTAACATTTTCCAATTTCGAAATTTTTGAACCAGTTTCTGATTTGACTTTGAGGTCGCCTTGAAATCTTAAATAATTCTTGATTAACTT
>NC_046661.1:54887695-54889788 GCF_010883055.1 Belonocnema kinseyi | reverse complement strand
ATATTGCACAATAGCTGTGACTATCTGAGGCATATCATATCATATCATATGTTTCTGTCACTTTTTTTGGTCGTTTTCTACTTTTTTATTAAGATGACATTAAAATATGCGTATATCAATAAAATTCAAATAAAGACTGATCGCATGATAGATAGCCCCCACAGTGCCCACCACATTGTACGGGGCACCAAACGCCCAAGCCACCTTAAAGTTCATGTTTTGTCGTCGAGATACGTTCGATCTTTATTACCGTGACGAATGTCAAGTTTCCCAGACCCAGCGTGGGTCATTGGCGTAGGCATTACAAATTCTTGGTCGTGCATTTTTAATGCAGTTCTATGCTCGGAGACACTATTATGCTATTTTAAAATACAAATTGTTGAGCTTCATAACAATCAGAGCAATATATTACAACAATTAAAGACAATAATAATATAATTAATAAATTAATAATAAATATAAATGTATTTATATGAAATAAAACAGTTATTATTATATTTCCTTGCATAAATGGTTTGTTTCGTTTACAGTTGACGGCAGCGGTTTTCAAAGCGAAGAAGAAAACCTCGGTGAAGATGAATCGCAATTGCTGAGAAATTGTTTAATAAATAGTCGTACTTCACACTGGATTGGGCCTAAAATGTTTAACTTTATACGCTATTTTCAACAGTTTTACATCCAATGTACATTACATGTATTTCTTGAAGTCGGCCTGGAATCACTTATTCAGATATTGCAAACAACAATTTTATTTATCTGATCATTTTAATATATGTTTCTTATTTTGCATCAAATGTTATTATTCGGTACGCTGAAACATGCATTATTTCAATACATTTCTGCTCAATTTTCTGATTTTTGAGCGTGTTTATCGCGATTAAAATAAAATTTATCTATTTAGTTTCAAAATTATTCATAGCAAATTTTTGGATACTTTTTGGGTGGATATGTTTTATCTCTTGATCGTCTGTTCATAACTTGTATCGTTTACCAAAAAATCTAATTTTGATATTTATATTTCTAATTGTTACGACTAAATCAAAGACGACGGTCCCACAAAAAAAAATCATGACACATTTTTAGCTCTGTTTTGGATGAAACACTTTTTTATTTCGACATATTTCATATTTCGTGTCGTGTGTCCAAAAATTATGTTTTAAACATTATTAATGTTGTTTTTTATTTTTAAAAAAACTCGCATCCTAGCACAAACCAATTTGTAACCAATTTATAGCTTTTCTTTAGTTGAAAATCTTCTGTCTGATTTTTTCTTTTTGAAGGTTGTACCGTTTGCCCGAAAAAGTCATTTATTTTTTTGTTACTAATGCGGCAGGATTTAATAAGGAGGAATCTGTTTGGGATACCCACTCGTCACATGACCGTAAGCAATTATTTATTGTCTGTTTTTGAAATTTCTAAAAATGGAGCCTGATATCAACTTTCTTTTCAAAATAGTATCATATGCCTACCTTTTTTTGATTAATTACACTGTAAAAAAAGATTTGTGTAAAATTACAAAGTTTCGGAAAATTACATATTGAATCATTGTAAACATCACACACTTCAGTGTGTGATTTTACAGAAGTATGTGAAATTACTTTGCTACTCCTCAAAATAATGAAATATTAGGTTTAATTAAAAAAATACTATTTTAAAACTTTTTGGGAAAGTAATTATTTAAACAAATTATACATGTTTAAACAATTAAAAAGTTGTTGGTTTATTCTTTTCATACACTACACAGCGAAAAAAATAATTGTATGCGTTCTATTTTATTTAATATTTTTAGTTATCGGAAAAAACTACGTGAGCAAATAAAGATTGTTTAGGCAAATAGAAATTTATAAAAATTTAAACGATAAGTATCAAAATGGTGTCATTATGCAATAAAACGTAGCATAGGATATTAATTTGAAAAGAAGGTTGATGTCTGGCTCAATTTTTAGAAATGTTGAAAATATTATTATTACAATTATTATTACACTATTAATCCATTTCCCTTTCGGGGTAGGCGTGACTCACTCGGCAGGGGAAAGGAGTAGTGTGTGGAAGGGATAAAGATTTTTCAGATTGATCCAGAATTCTCGTGCTAT
>NC_046661.1:54873740-54887595 GCF_010883055.1 Belonocnema kinseyi | reverse complement strand
TAATAGCGTTTTTTTCGATAATTTCATCGTCAACCTTAGTATTTCTTTTTTGCAAAGTGATCTAGTATATTTTCTTTCGATAATATCAAATTTTCAGAACTGTCTGTGATTTTTTTAAAAAGCGCCCAAGCCACCTTAACAATAATAAATAATGGGTATTTTAAAGTAAAGCGATTTTGTTGTTTAATTTTTATAATCATATTCATCTTTATCGCAACTTTCTACAATAATCAGAAGCTGAGAACGTGACACGGATTATGATTATTTATAGCAGAATAAGTTATTGTTTTAATTGAAAGTGGCTGACGCCAATTCATTGCGCAAGACTTACTTTATTCGTGTACTAATTTTGAGCACACCTTCTTTTAAATTGCTGAAGATACAGCAGGTGATTGAAAAAATGGGAAAAAGAAGGAAAAATACGAATAACTTGGTAAATATTAACATTTTGAACAAATACTTCTCATTCATCTTGCAGCATACCTGTAATAGAGTACCTTTTGTCTCTTAATAATTTTCGAAAAAATCACTTGTCAATAAAAAAGGCTTTTTATTGTTATGGTATTTCTTTAATCGATGTTTTCTCCAAAAGTATCAATTTTATCAAAAAATTATATACCAATGAAAATATGCATCTCCGGGAGTGGACCAACTTTTGTTTCAAACTTTTTCCTGTAAAATCAATTTCAAGAAATTTCACCTGAGTTTCCGGCGACTTCGAAGCCGCCTGGCAACACTTTTGCATCCAGGAAAGTGCCTGGCAATGCGCAGGTGCTATTTCTAATGTCAGCCCCTATATTTACACCAATTTTCAACCTTATCCGAGTCACGTAAGTTAACTGCCAAAAATTCGCACCTTTGACAGGTCGCCACGGGTGAACACATCCACTCACACCTGCCAGGCACCCATTTTTACGTTCCTCATCATCAGACGAACATCTCATGTGAAAATTGGCCTTATCCGTATCACGCTCCCATTTACGTTGTCAGCCCACGGTATATTACTATCAGAGGGGGTGCTGCGGAAAATCGTTCGAAATTAAATACATGGGATCGGCAATCTACCATCTCTCTGGTTTGATAGGCATGGGAGGATCGGGCAATTTTCGCCGGGAGCGCCGTCTACAATTCGTTCCTCGAACTATGACCATGCCGCATCTAGGCTTATAATATCTTTGGGTAAGAGAACTGAAGCTACTTGGGTACATTCTATTGAAACAATTTCTACCTTATTGACGGGTGTTAAACTTATAGGTATTTACAGCTGCTTAAACTTTAAAGCCATGTAATGAGTGAGTCACGTGATCAAATTCCTACCTTACCGACACTTTTTTTATTTCTTAACCCATTTTCACACAAAGCGCCAGATCGAGTTGCTTGGGATAAAAAATGAAAGCACTAAAAAAGGTGAGCCTGCTCTTAAATTTGTATAATTATTGAAAAAGGTTTTTTTGCAAACAATTTTTTTATACTTTTTTCATAATTAATAGAATTCATTACCAGATCAATCTTTCTTAGTACTTCTTGTTTATTATCCCAAATTTTTTATTCGACGCGGCGCTTCGTGTGAAAATAAGTTCAGAAATAAAAAAGTGTCGGTAGGGTAAGAATCTAGTCATGTCACTTATTCGTTGCACGGCTTTAAACAAAAAACTGATTTAATTTTTGATTTAAAATTCAATAAAATTCACAAAAAATGTAATATGAAAATTTAATATAAATGGTGTTACGAATTTCTTAATAATTAAATTCAAATTCAATTCTGCTTTGTAATATCGATATTAGCATAACATGTAAATATTGCCTATTAGTTTTCTGTTGAAATTTTCCTGACGAGGATGCCTAAAAGGTCTCGAAACATGTTGAATCCTGGTATTATAAAAAAGATGGATAAATAATAATGAACTGATAGGTGATTTGGATGCCTTTTTCTTCTTTTCTCCCTCTTTTTTCAGCTGTCATATATGTGCCTCTAATGAGCCATTTTACAATGTTATTTAAAAACACATTTCTTTTATTTTAATCTTTTTGTGTAATTACTCTGCATAAATTGATTCTATTGAGTTTTTGTTTTCAAAAAACAGTTTTTAAGATACATAATTCTTTCAAGACCTTCTTTTACAATGTTGTTGCACAATTTGCTTTTTAAAAGTTTACGTTGGTTTACAAATTGTACTTTCAATATAATTCATATAACGGCGTTACTATCACTAAAATAAATATTCTAGATTTTATTTTCTAATTACTATTTTCTTCACTTGTTCATCATTTATCAATATTATGACTTCAAAAGCAAAAATAATGATCAATAAGAATAATAATCAATGAAACTAATCAATTAATACAATCATTCCGTCAATGCCGTAATACTTGAGCGGCCCTCCAACCATTTTTATACCATTATACATGTTCTCGTAACTCGAAAAAAATGTTTAAACTCGTAGAAATTTGAAAATGATCCTTGAAAAAAAAGTTCTCCCAATTTCATTACATCTTCAAATTTTAATTTGCCGCGCATAGCTTGCCATCTTCTGCTGACTGCCTCAAGTTTTTTGTGAACAACCTTGCGTCGCGTCGAGTAAGAGAACTGAAACTACTTGGGTACATTCTATTAAAACGATTTCTACATTATTGACAGTTAAGCATATACATATTTACACAAATTAAAATCAAATAACTGATTAAAATTTTTAATTAAAATGTAATAAAATTAATGAAAAATGTAATATGAAAATTTAATGTACATGGTGTTAAGAATTCCTTAATAATTAATTTCAAATTGAATTCTGCTTTGTAATTAATATTAGCATTAGATAAAAATATTCCCTATTAGTTATCTATTGAAATTTTCCTGGCGAGGACGCCTAAGAAGTTTCAAACATGTTGAATCCTGGTAGTATAAAAAAGACGGATAAATAATAATGAAATTGACAGACGGGTGATTTGGATGCCTCTTTCTTTTTTTCTCCCTCTTTTTTCAGCTGTCATAAATCTGCCTCTAATGAGCCGTTTTACAATGTTATTTCAAAGCACTTATCTTAATCTTCTTCTGCAATTACTCCGCATAAATTGATTCACTTGAGTTTTTGTTTCCAAAACAGTTTTTTAAGGCACATAATTCTTTTCAAGCCTTCTTTTGCCATTTTGTTGCGCAATTTGCTTTTTAAAAGTTTACTTTGGTTTAAAATTTGTACTTTCAATATAATCCATATAACGGCGTTACTATTTCTAAAATAAATGTTCCAGTTTTTATTTTCTATTTACTATTTTCTTCACTTTTTCATCGTTTATCAATATTTTGACTTCAAAATCAAAAATAATGATCAATAAGAATAATAATCAATGAAAGTAATCAATTAATACAATCATTCTGTCAATTTTGTAATTTTTGCTATTTTTTAACAATTTTACATGTTCCCATAACTCCAAACAAATGTTTAAACTCATAGAAATTTGAAAATGATCCTTGAAAACAGGTTCTTCAAATTTCATTAAATCTTCCAATTTTAATTTGCCGCGCTTAGTTTTCCATCTTCTGCAGATGGCCTCAAGTTTTTTTGTGAATAACCAGGCGTCGGATAAGATAACTGAAACTACTTGGGTACATTCTATTAAAACGATTTCTACCTTATTGACGGAAGTTAAGCTTATAAATATTTACAAAAATGAAAATCAAATAACTGATTTAAATTTTGATATAAAATTTAATAACACCCATTAAGAAAAAGTTTAACTATAATGTGATCGTTCTAGCATATTTTCAGGGATAAGTTAGTTTTCTGCACTTTGAGTAAGCCGGTAGATAGTGACCTCTATAAGAAAATGCTGCATTAAATTCTTTTTAACTGCAGAGCTTTATAAAACTTACATACTATCAGATCAGAGCTTCAAGTTTGTTTTGATGATTGGAATTTTTAACATTACTTTATTTTTCATATTTTTATTTGAAAACATTCAAATTCTATTCTTTTAATTAAAAGGTTATTTATATTTAGACGAGTATTTAAATACGTTTTTTGTTTATATTTTAAGGTTTTTTGATCACGAGATTATGATCCGTCAAACAGAAGCTTTATTTGCATCATAAATATTCGCTCTATGCTTTGTTTAATTTAGTAAAAAAATTATTCCTGATTTGTGGTTATTTTTTTATTTTTCATTCTTAACGGATTTTGTTGATACGTTGATTGTTGCAAAAATGATTAGTCTGTAGAATTCTTTGAAGAAGATTTGATCTAGATGTTTTTTTTGTTGCAATCTTGAAGTATGACACAAAGAATTTGAAACATATTTTTAATTAAAAAAGACGTAACCCGACAAAATTTATATTGAGCATTTCGTAAGCTGTACTCTCTAAATCTGAATTAATGAAAATTTCACTATTTAAATGAGTAAATGTATAGTTTACTAACAAAATAGTAATATTGTGAGGTTTTCCTTTTAAAATATTAAGTATTTTACTATAAAATAAGAAAAAGGTTGTTGAGTAAAGTTTCACTAATATAGATTTAGAGAGTATAGCTAAATTTGTTGGAAATTAATTTTTGTGTCGGTGACTTATCCATACGTGTGGGTGTAAACTTTGTAACAGATCGAAAATTACAACAAAAAATTCAGACCTCTAAATATATTTTATAATTAAATATATTGATAGAATTATAATGTTTGTTGTCGTAGGCCAGTCTTTAAAGGTTACGGGTCTGTCCCTATTAAATCGACCTGCGTAATATTTTAATAGTAGAAAACAGTTATATATTTATTTGACATTCTAATTATGATATTCGAAATCTATTTTTACCGCACTTGAAAAATTGCGTTTTTTATCGTTCTTCCATTTTGGAAAAATCTTCTAAATTATAGGTCTTTATTAAATGTAGTTAATTATGAAATATTGAATGTATAGTTAAATGGCGCTACGTCCATTGTTTCAGAAATGGAGTTTTCTCAGAAAAGCATACTTTCTCGATTTCTTACACCTGTTTGCTTTTGTATCCTTATATTTAAGATTTAAATATATTTAAATATTTAAAAATTTCAAAACCTTTAAACTCAATGAAACCATTATATTAAAATATTAAGAAATTTAATATTTTTATTTCTAATATTACACTTAGCTAAACGGTGCAAACTCCATCCACCTACTCAAAAAGTAATAATTTACTAAATTTACTTGATCGATTTTAAATTGTTGGTTGATTGGATTTAGCACCGGTTAGCTTTCTCCAATTAAATTGTGCATTGAGAAAAAAGATTAATTGATTCAAAGAAATGTATTACTGAATACGTCCAATCAAATATTTTTTTGATCAAAAGAAATTTTGCTCATAACAAAAGTAAGTTTCTTGTTTGAAATACATTATTTCTTGAAATAAGAAAAATTGTATTCGATCAAAACAATATTTGATTGGACATATTCAGTAATACATTTTTTTAAATCTAATCTTTTTTCTCAGTGTAGTAACAATTTATAATATCGGTTATGTAATTCCTTCCAGTTTATCATTGCTATATTAATATCAGCATCCCCTATGGCCTAGGCCATATATAGCTTATAATGCAAGCCGCAAGGTCCCACAAAACTGATTGATGAGAGGAGTCGACCCTTTTTTCTCTACTCTTCTTTCACAAAACCCATGTACTCGTATGTTCTGACATAATACATGCCACAAACCGCTATGGTATAGCGACAGGGGCTACAGGGTTTTTCATGAAGTCTTCTATACTCGATGTTACTAAACCTTTTTTGGACGTTTATAGTGGACATAGAGTACTTAAATGCCAGCGAAATAAAAGATCAATAATCTGTAATGCTCTAAAGTATTTTCTTTTGCACATACACATACACAAAATTTTTAATTTGCATAAATGGTTGTCGAGGGAAACGAGAGGAAAGGGTTGAATAAGGATTTCATTGCGAACCTACTACAGCTGTCTGTAAATGTCTGTTAGGGGAATACTGTTTTGAGAGCAGAACGAATTTTCCTTTAACTTTTCAAAATACTTGTCTATTATAATGTAATGGATCCAGTATACTAAATCTTCTCCCAAACAGTTTCATTCACGAAACTTGCACCCCTTCACAATTTGAAAACGAGAGCACTTAATGTTGCCATGAAAGAAACGTTCCCAAGAGAAATCTGAGAAATTCGCAGAAAGCCGAGCATAAGGTTAAGGTTAAGGGATCCAATGTATTGTCACAGTAAAATTGTGTAAAGGTGTATGGTGACTTCCCTGACTCTTGACTAGAATATGGCTCTATCTTCATGCAAAGGAAGGACATACTCATTCTTATGGACAATTTACGAGATCGAGAAATTCTATACTCAATGGCGAGTGATACTATGTTCATTCTTCATTCCTGTTAAGTGTACGAGACAGGTGCCTCTGAACTTTGGCCCATGGATATTGAGGGTTTTCACGATGCGATGGGTAAAATTTTCAGGAGCACTTCAAGTTTCCACTAGTAGTGAGGCTTTTTGTCATCGTTTGCTGATGAATGAAGGATGTTCTGACAATAGATCTGAGATCTCTTCATCTTGTGCTGGTAGAATACAATGATCTATAAACTGGTATCTCAGTGCTGGACACTTAAGCCATTTGTCATAGAAGTATCAGCACTTCTCAATAAATAAAAAACTGGAAAATACATTATACTTAAAGGAGACCTCTTTGAGAGCTTTATGCGATTATTTATAGCTATATAAAGATTTTGTATTTATTGAAATTCTAAAGGATTTGGATCTAAAGGAACAGTTTTGTATCACTAAGAAATCTACATGAGTACTGAAAACATCATAAGCATAATACATTAAGGATTAGAATTTTTTAAATATTTCAAATTCATTGATTCAAAAAGAAAATCTTTATAATTTTAGCGTTTAAAATTTAGAAATTTACAAAAATATTGAGTTTAATTAACCGGAACATTCTGTTATTTTAGGTATATGAAAAAATTTGATTGATTTAACTTAAATTATATTTAAATTTTTATTGAATTACAAAATATTTTTAAAAGAAGCTCATACTTTTCTTTCCAAGCACAATTGGAAACGAAAACGTTTCCGATCTAATTCGACTGAACCATATTTTGATTAGAAGAGTTACTTCGGTCTAAATACGAATAAATCCGACCACTCACAAAAGAATTGTATTTCCAATAGAATTATTTATTTAGGTGGAAAAATATGGAATCATCCTGAAATACTTGATCCCACGGAATTAAATGGATTCAGACCGAATTTAAATGATCTTAAAAACAGTTATTCGGAATTAAAGCGGAAAAAATTAATCCAAAAAATTCTGGTAGAACAAAACTTTCAGAAATAATATCGAAGTGGACAAATGATGAATTTGTGTAACATTCTCCCCCCCCCCCCCCCCCCCCCCCCCCCCGCCCCTCCCGTTTAAAAAAATATTCACGTTTTGAGACCTTCTTAACCCGAAAAATAGGTTTTCGCGAATGTGTCTCTCTGCTTGTGTGTCTGTAGATTTGTAGCCTGTTAGCACAATAACTTTTGAAAAAATTTCTGAATTGGGTGGGCCTTTGATATACTCTTTTAGTGTCCTAAACTGAAGGTTAAGTTCGTTAGCCATGCACGATATGAAGAAAGGCTGTAGGAGAATAACTTTGCTTTTTGGGCACCCCATTAGATTTTTATAACAGGCTTTTTAATTTGTCTGAAGAATCAAAAATTAAAATATAGGTCGCACAACAAAAAAAATACTGAAAACTCAAAAAATTTCGTTTTACTGTCACATATTGCAAAATACCAAAAAAAAATCAGTAATTTGCATTCAAAAAAGGAATATAAATATGTTAATAATCACTTTTCGACAGGACGCATAGTTTTTGTTTAAATTCGTAAAAAATAACATTACAAATAGAAAAGTTAAGTGTTTTGATAAACGACACAAGCTACGAAAAAAAATAAACAGACAAATTTTGGTCACCCTAAAAAGAGCTACACATTTATTATTAATTATTTTTTATAGGGTGCGTGGTTGTCGTTTTATTCGTGCAAAAACAACATTAAACAACTGAAATTTTATATTTGGACAAATGGCAGAAAGTATAATCGTAAAAAACAAGATTAAAAATAAAAATTAAACTTTTGGAAAACCGACACAACAGTCAAAAAAATAAAAGATTAAATTTGTTTTTTGTTCAACCAAAAAAGATCTGTAAATTTGTTAAAAGTTCTTGTTATAAAAATACATTTAAAATAAAATATCTCTTTGGAAATGCCACACAAGCTACAATAGCATTTAATTTAACCAAATTTCTCGATAAAATTATATTTATAAATTTTCTTAGAACCACTTTACGCTAATATGCGTATTTTTAGTATAAACTTTGAAACATAGCAACAAATAAATTAATTACATTTTTGGAAAAACAAGACAAGTTTCAATAAAATATTTGATAGCAGAATTGTTTTTTTATAGGAAGCGCACTTTTTTAGATTATAAAAACAAGATAATGAAAATAAATGTGTCAGTACCAATGCAGACTATGAATTTTAATAATATGCATTTATTGAAATGATAGCATTTTCAGGGAAGCTGAGAATAAAAATTTGTAGAAAATAAGGGGAAAATATTGAATTGAAGATGAAAAATAAAATTTGTACATTACTTTGCAATATCTGCCGTATGAAATTTAACCAGAGAGAATTCAGAATTACCAAATTACAGTTGTCGATTTTTTGACCATTAATTTTAGAAGACACATCTTTTAATTAAAGAATACACACAAATAAAACTGCAAATAAGTAGTACATGAAAAATCACAAAAATGTTGCACCGTATAGTATATAGTAAGGCACATCTTTTAATTAAAGAATACACACAAATAAAACTGCAAATAAGTAGTACATAAAAAATCACAAAAATGTTGCACCGTATATGACAAGCTATTTTGTGCGTTAAAATGCCAGCGTTAGTAAAACCAGTGATGCTGCATGAGTAAGGAATTTGAGCAAAAAGTTATTGAGTTAGAAGTGACCTCTTGTTTCAAACTTACTAAATTATTAAAAGTAACGATGGACTTAAATAGAAAATTCTGGATTTTAACTGAATTTGTTGATTACAGATATATGAAAATAGTATTCATTGTCATAGTGAATAAAGCATAAAGATATTGATTATATTATCCACAATATATGAAAAGTAAATTAATCATATTTTTGCCAAAAACCTGCAAAAAAAGTCCAAACTTTCATTGACTATGTATATATGTATTTATTTGTCACATTTTCTTATGTCCGATTAGCATAAATAATATTAAAAATAGTTTTTGGTCTCACCTAATCCTTATACAAATTAGAAGCTAATCTCTAATTAGTCAAACTCAGAAACTTATAACATCTAATGTGGCTAATGAATGTATTTTACCACATTTCAGAGGCCAATAATACAATCGCTGGCTTATGCTTATCACCACAACGTCGTCCTGGTCAACTATTGCAACTTGGTATTTAAATATTTCATCTCCCAAACTCCGTAACAATTATGTAACAATTCTAGAACAATGGCAGAACTCTGCTTCACACGTTCTGCAACAACTTTAGAACAAGTTTAGAAGTCCGTTATGCATATTCTGGAACAATTCTGGAACAATTCTAAAACTTTTTTAGGCATGGCCTGTAATAATAATGGAACAATTCTGTAAAGACGACAAAATATTTCACACGTACGAATTATATTCGTGTAGCCACAAATAGATTCACTGCATTCATTTAAGTAAATTTGGCTTAAAATGTGGAGAAAATCTCGGCATTATGAATATGAATGGTACTTTCTCGAAAATGTTTGTCGTTAGTTTTTTAAACACTTTTTTCATAAGAATATATTATTTGTGAAAAAAAAAATTTTTTTTTAATTCTTCTCAGACGGTTTGAACAAAGACATTTGTCTCTTTATACTGTTTGAATTTTTAACCGCTTACAAGTTGTAGCGTTATAAACAATTAAATTTGCACTTAAATTGAAATAGTTGCACCTAAATTTCGCAGCACATATTGTGTTGAAAATTTTCGAAAAAATTCATATGGCTTTTGAAAACACCTATTCAATAAAGAAATAATAAACTTTTTTGACAATTTGTTTATACTTTTGTATAAACCAAATATTTAATTCCATTTTTCAGTTGCATTTTTAAAATTTTTTTGGTAAAGTATAGGTGCTGAGATATTCACCTCCAAATATGCCAAGTTGAATGCGAAGTTAATTGTTTTTAACACTACAGCTTTGAAACTGTCCATTGTATATGAATTGGGATGCCTAGTTGAACATTTGGGTTATTAATTAGGAGCTAATAGAGAACGTTTGTATGGCCCTGAATTGCTGGAAACATAAAAAAATACAAATAATTTTCAAAATTGAATTTTTGGTTGTTCCAGAAACTTAGGACCACACGAACTTTCATTGCTGCTTTTGAATTATTTCCTAAATTTTCAACTTGATATGTCAATTCTTCTCGACGTTAGTTGTTTCGTAAAAATATGTCAGAAAAGTATGGGCCGTATAAGTATTACATGGCTTTAAATGTCTTACATGAATGCTATATAAAGAGACAGATCATATAGTGTGGAAATATATAATGTCTTTAGAATGTTTGAAATATCCTGTTATTTGTTCGTGGATAAACAATGACCTAATTTATGTTCTTAATTGTTTCTAAAACACGTTAGTAATAGCATTTTAGAACTTTGACATTTCACTATTACGGTACGATTCTAGACCAAAGTTGGAATAATTTATATGAAACGTCTGTGATTGATTAGTTCAAAAACAATTATATAATAACTGTTCTGTAACAGTTACTAAGTTTTATTACTAATTGCTTCCAGAACACATTTGTGATAGCGTTCTAGAGCATCTGCATCATGGTAGATTGTCATGGATGGAAGGTTGTCACGTTAAATGAATTTTGTATGTTATTGTTGCTCGACATGCATCAAAATTTTATGCTGGAACGACGATACAATACCGTTACGTCACAGTTCTAGAAAAAATAGGGGACTTTGCCGTCACATAGATCTAGAACAGTTCTGTCACAATATATAGTGTCACAATGTTCTAGAATACTTGACATTTTGTTCTGGAACAGTTCTGTTCTAGATCTGAAACAATTACAGAACTTCTTAGCTGGTTTTCTACTCATAAGGGTTACAATGCAAGAACTTGTGCTTAAAAAGTGGTAAAAGTAGGACAGTTCAGATTGAGTTTCAAATAGTGAAGGAACGATCCGTTCTTTCGAAGGATAGTTTGAAGACGCTGGTCATTCAATTATGAGTTGTACATCAATACTCATTAAGGTTTGTCACATCTAAGATCGGATCGGAATGGACAAAGATCTTGCAGATTCGGATCTTTGTAACGGATGATCGGTCAGTGAGCGTGCAAGACTGCGCAGGGATGACGCGACCATCGTCGGTCCGTGGTCAACTGACCAGGCAGCCTTGTTAATGTTATGTTGAATCTTGGTATTATGGGAGTTGGGACTCTGTCGAGCTGTATGCATACCTTCAGAAGTACCTACTTGAAGCTAACACAGTCGAGAATGATCTGGCCATCGGATTAACTATTGTAACGTGCCGTTTGTCAGGTTACAAGAAAAAACAGCGGGTAGTCTAACTGACCGGCATGGGAATACACTGTAACATAATCTAAGTCCTAAGATGTACTATACAGAAGCGCTTCCAATGGAGCAAGAGATGCACATAACACAAAAAGAAGGATCTTCCAGAGAAAATACCAGTTTTGAAGTTTGCCCTGTCTACCAATTATGCTGCTCGTTCGGTTTCGAAGGAATTATGAAGGATAGGTGGTTCACCTGTTAGAATTCTACTAGACATAATGACAATAATTCGCTGCAGGCTTAATATTGGGCAACTTAGCACTTAAAATTAGAATTCAAATCTAATTAAAAGTGATTTCAAAATCAGTCAAAGATCTACTATCTAAAATTCAATTTTGTACCTTTCAAAACTCGACACCGTCCACACCGTTGAATCACAGAAAAAACAAAAGTTAAACTTTGTTACATGCTATTTGAGAAAAGTTTATCCTGTGATGGAATGGAAGCAAACGGCAAAGTATGAGTTAATTCGAGCTATAAATAGGAACAACAGATTTAAAGCAACACAAAAAAACTAAAGTTAAAATTATTTGCAGGTTAAACTTGCAACGCTTAAAAATTAAACAAATTTCGGCGAAAGTTTCACTGAGGTTTGGAGAATAACTCTGATCTCGTCTACTGCGTTACGCTGATGTGAGCAAATTTCGGTAAAACGTGTATAATCAGCAACAAAAACACGAAAAAAAAATTCTTACTGATTTACCTCCTACGAAATAAATCACAATATTGTAGACGAATTAAAACTTATTTACTACCATTAAGCAAAAAGCGCAAAAAGTAACTGACAGATGGGAATCCCCATTTCTCTCCAATTTAATAAAGTTAAACGACGATAGATAGATCCCTCAGATTAATATAGGGAAATTTTGGTTTCCGGAAAAATGGGATTTACGTTTCTGGATTTAAACTTAGCTTGCGGGAGATATTAAGAATTAGTTGCGGGGGGGGGGGGGGGGGGGGGGGGGGATCTAATCAATCATTTTAATTCAATTACTTTGAATTTTGATGCCCCCCCCCCTTGTGGAGCCCCAAAAATGCCCCAAAAAACTGAAATTGACATTTTGATTCAAAATTGACACACAAATGCTCTGTTTTTCCCTTTTTTGCCTTAAATTATTTTTTGTCAAGTAGAATGGTTTTAAGTATTTTTAAACTAATTGACGCTTGTTTAAACAATTTATTCTTCTTTATTTGTAACTTTTTCTTAAAGAGATGTGTAAAACTCTATTTCTTAAAAATTTATTTTTCTTTGCTGCTTATTATTAAATATCTACGCATTTAGATACTAGTATATTATTTTGTAGTAAATTCTTATTTCCTTAAATAAATTTGGTTTGTTCAAACAATTTTTTTCGAAAATAAATATTTGAAATTTCTATTTTTCTGCAATTATTGTGGTAATTTGTCATTGCAGAGCAACATTTTCTGTCTAAACCATTATCGTATTTTTCAATAAATTTATTGAATATTAATGTAAGATTTTATTGGGAATTGTGATTCAATACTCGGATTCTTTTCTCAATTCAATTAGGTATATCGCTTATTGTTAAATATTTAAACGTTAAATAAATACTTTAAATAACTGATATTTGTTCATAAAATGTTTTACATTGGTCATGAAAAGCTTATTTTTCTAACGTCACTGGAAATTAAAACCAAAAATTTTGCTCTTAACAATGAAAAATTACCACAATAATTGAAAAAAAAAAACAGAAATTTCAAACATTTATTTTCGAAACAAATTTTTTAAACAACCAAAATTTATCTAAACAAATAAGAATTTATTACAAAATAAGGTATTAGTATCTAAATGACGCAGATATTTAATAATAAGCAGAAAAGCTAACTAATTTTTTCTTGAACTAGAGTTTTATACCTCTTCTTAAGAAAAAGTTACAATTAAACAATAATTAATTGTTTCAACAAATACTAAATGCTTAAAACAAAGATAATTAATCCTAAAAATGTCCAATTGCCCATTCAAACCAAAAAAATCGACCTTTCCATGAGCCAGTTTAAAAAACAATTAGTTAAATAAAAATAAATTGTTTAAATAATTGTTAATTAGTTGAAAAATACTTACAAACATTCCACTCGACAAACAAAAATAATTTATGCTAAGAAAGGGAAAAACAGAGCATATATGTGTCAATTTTGGTCAAAAATGTCAATTTCAGTTTTTTGGGCCATTTTTGGGGCTCCACAAGTTGGGGGG
>NC_046661.1:54867672-54873730 GCF_010883055.1 Belonocnema kinseyi | reverse complement strand
GGGGGGGGGGGTGGCATCAAAATGTTAATTTATTTAGTGGAAATGATTGATTAGAGACTTCCCAACAAATTCTGAATATCTCCCGCAAGCTAAGTCTAAATCCAAAAACCATAATCCCATTTTTCCGAAAAATTAAAATTTCCCCATGTTAATATTATCGAATTTTCAGGGTCTTTGTGGCACGTCTTAATATTAACCGCTTTGGCTCAAAGTTTGAGGCAATTTTTTTTCCGGCAACCTCACAAAATGGGGGGGGGGGGTGTAGCATGCCCTCTAATGCAAACAAAATTTCAACATGTATGATTTTGGACTCCCCTAATGTACATCCATCAAAGTCTCTGAAAATGTGTGCTGGAAGTTTTAATAACCATTATTGCAGTCGTAATTTCTAAGATATACAGCTGAAATTGGTAAATATTATTAAATGGATAATGATACTGATGGTAGCAAAATGTTCAGAAAAATCACTTTTGAAAATACTGTTGATAATAGTGCTTTATTTACGACCAAATGCAGTCGCAGTGTACGGTGGTGGAGTGAGGGAAGCCAGTGGCGCTGAAATTGAATTCATGCGTTCACAATGTAACAATTGAACGAGGGGCAAATCACTCTCGAATCAGTGTAATTAAAGAAAGAATCACTGTCAATAATGACGGTGATACGGAATAAATGTGAGTTTAATGCAAGGTTTAAATAACTCGTTATTCAGAAAGATCAGTAAGAAGCGAAAAGAAAATAAGGTGTTTTCCGTAACTCGAACGCAAATTTAAGGAAGAGAATGAAAATAGTGTTCGGAACGTGAATAACGCACGAAATAACGAAAACAGTGTATCGCGCTGTCTCATAAAGCGACCCTTTGCGTGATCAAACGAGTAGACGTGACATCACGTGGCACAACAGTAGATCGACTGTGCGAGCAAGTGTGGAAAAATCAGGGACTACCTTAAGTTTCTAAAATTCGCAAAAAAAATCGTTTTTTTTTACAATACGGGTTGGCTTTCAACGTGAAGGGTTTGAGCCCAAAAATTTGAGTTGGTATTTTTAGGGAGCCCAACGATCAGAGACTACATTAAGACTTTAAAATTCGCAAAAAGATTACTTTAGACAAAGTCATATGTACGTGTTACAAAGGGGTTGATTTTTTACATTGGGTTTGAACCAAAAAATCATTGTGGGTATTTTCGATTCAAACTTATTAAAGGGGATTGCTTGTGGAACTTGAGGGTTGTTTTCTGAAATTTTTTTGCGGATTTCGAGAGCCCAAAATTCTGGTGTAATTGGATATTTATTATTTTGTATTTTTGGATGTAGAAGTGCTAGGTTTACGTATGGTAGCACCTGGACAAGAAAACTAATTTTTTGGAAAAAGCTAAAAGAGCCCAAAAATTTTATATAGCGCACAAAAAAATCTCAAAAAATACCAAAATTCTGAGCTATGAAGAATTTTGAAATTCGGTTCTGGAGGTGCTATCTTAATGGAATGTTGCAAATATTTATTTGAAATTATAATAAATTATTTCATCGAGCTGGAAGTCAGAATTATTCGTCCTCGTTCCGAAATACAAATTCCATATTTTAAATGTGCAATTTTAATAACACAATTGCAATGAAATTGGTAAACTGACAATGAGACGACGCAAAATGTACATCACTGATTCGACTGGTGCTTTACAGAATGAAAGAACATCAAAATCCACTAGGGGCATATTTTTTCTTTCACTCTAATAAGTTGGAATTTTTCTAATGAAAAATGGTTAACCTGGAGTTCTAATAATTCAGGAGGAATGCAACTGGAAAAAAATACAGCATGTAGGGGACAGTAGGCTGTGTCGGGGCGAGAGACGGCGATTATTACAAATAACGCTCGTGCTTGTTGATTTTCAGATTAGTTTTTACATAAAATAGCTTTTTTTTGTTTGGAATAATAGTGAAGTAATGAAATTTCTGATTTTAAATACGTTTTAAAAAAGGAATTATAAAAAAAACACAGCTTTAGCGGAAAGAGATGGAAAAGTCTTTGGTAATTAATTTTATTCTTATTATGGTAACATTCAGTGACTAAATGTACGCTTTACTTGACATGTATAAACGTTATCAAATTTAGACGCTTTCTTATGCTCTCAGTATACACGAAGCATATTTATTATTTTATTATATTTATTTATTGTCTTGACAGTCTAATCTGGCCCAGATCTGGGACTGGTTCGTAATTGATACCATACAAATTTTCAAGTGTCAATCAGCCAAATTTTTTGCACCATTTTCAAAATACTGTCAGAGTGTCCAAATTTATGCAAAATAAGAAATTAACATTATTAAAAAGTATTTTTTAAATTTTCTGAATAGTCTAGTCTGTCTCAGATCTGGGACTGGTCCGTTTATGGTTTATGGTACAAAACCCTAAAAATTTTAAACAATTTAAATCATTTATTTTAAAACGATTTTATTTATATTGCCTTTAACAGGTAATTTATTTCACGTCTATATGATATCGTATAATGATAAAAACATAATTGAGGGAAAAGAGCTAACAAAATGTTTTTTTAAAACGTCTTTGAGTTGTGCCTTATGAGGAGATGGTTTTTTCATTGAGTTTCAGTTATGTAGGTATATAGATATGTTTAAGACTTCCGACTGCTAAACGATAGATTCAGGTATATAGATGTAGGTTCGAAACCCCTATCGTTAGAGATTCTATTTGTAATATAATGTATGTATGAATTCGAAGCTGGACCAATTAAGATTAAATGATCCAATACTCGCAATAAATTATTATTTATTTTTTTAAATACCATTTTTGTTATACCTTTATAGTATATCAATAGTGGGTATTAAAATTACACAAAAACTTTGAAATATACACTTTTGTAATTATACAGGTGTGCAGTACTGCCATCCGAACTAAAAAGTTGTGTAAGTTCTCTCTGAGTTAAATGGTGATATTCAAGAGAAAACATTTGTGCTCATAAAAATAGTATTGGAACACATTTTTACTAATGCAAGTTCCGCACAGAAAAAACTAAAGTTAAATTTTGTTGCATGTAAAATTTCCCGCTGTCAAAGTTTACATGCTATTTTGCGAAAGTTTATCCTACGATGCAATAAAAGCTATCGTCTGTTACGGCGTCCTTAGCAGCAATAAATAAATTACACTATTGTAGAAGAATTAGAACTTAAAGAATACCATTTAGAAAAAAGCAAAAAAAGCAACTGACAGACGGGAATCCCCATTTCTCTCAAACTTAATGAAGTTAAAGGACGAAAAATGGCACTGGCCCCGTAATTCTCGCTACCTCTTGAATAAAAATGGAACGATTATGAGGCGAAAGATTATCCATGCAAGGTTAAAAATCGGAAATTATGTTACGATTCATGTAAAGTTTATCTGGCAAGGTTAATTTTTGTTGCGGTGAATCTTTCACCTGGAATTGATGTAAACTTTATCTTTTGTTTTTTCTGTGCCCCTTTTGGGTAAAGCGCTTGTCCTTTTTCGGATTTTGCTAGAAAAAATGGATTATTGAAGCAATTTCAATCAAACAATGCACTTGCAGATTTTTCTGGAATTAAATCCCAGCAAAGAAGTACACATATTCGCTTGTGGAGTGTTTCACTGTAAAGTGATCGAGTGCTCAGTCCTCGATACAACAAGAGAAATCCGCAAACACCATGCAGGTCATACCGAATTTAACTGATGTCGCTTACACATTTCGTCGCTTGGACATCTTTGCTCGACTCGACATATTTACAACTTGATACTTTCGTACAGCACATGCTGGAACATGCGGAATTTTGATTTTGCACCAAACAGCGTGCTCGGCTACTTTTGCCAGACAAAATATTCGCTAAGTACTTTACTTATATTCTTCCCTTGTATTTCGTGACGTATTCGCCTTCTCTTATAAATCTCCGGCACCGCAAAGTACTTTCCATACATTTTTATATTGCAATTGGTCAATTTGCTCAATATCCGAAATTTTAAACATTTATTTTTTATTATAGATAATTAAAAATTATAATGTTAACCATGATAGTCAGACGCAGCTTACTCTCACGATTCCACTGATATATAAAAACTCATTTTTCGAAGAAATGTCGCGTAACTATATTTTTCCGTTGTAGGGCAGAGTACAGTGCTAGTACCGCACAAGCCAGTACTATAGAGCGTTTAAATATTATTATTTATTAACCTTTTACTCGGGTGAACCCGGTGATACATCATAGCCACGGACTAAGTCAAGTGACTGATGAGATTAGAATGTTATAAATTAATGCACATAATTTAATACGATGGTTGAAACCTCCTGCGATGATGTTGTAGGTATGCAATTACGAGCGGACACGAGCGTCGGAAGTGACAATAGTCACCTCTGAATGCTTTCTTAGAGCTACCATCCAAAACATTTCTGAGTTGAAATGTTGTCACAGGCTTATATTGCCCAACATGTGGAAGGCATTTTTGGTTAAAGTTGGATTTTTTTTTATTAGATCATTTTGCACAGGACTGTCTCGGTATATATCATCAGACACGGACGCATTTTTATAATGCAATCAAGTGATCTGATGAGAGCAGTCTGCCAAGAAATATTGGACAACCCCTGGTTCTTACCCCATCATTGATGGACTGGGTTGCAGTCAAGTTCACGATGGGGGGACTTACAGCTTAAGGTGGGTTCCGAACCACCAGAACCTCGGTAAAAATACATTGAAAAATTTCTAGAGGTACCGGCTCAGGGACCGAACCCCGGACCTCTGAGGTGAAGTCCGAGTGTCTAACCAACTGAGCCTTATTATTTATTTTTATTTATTATTATTATTATTATTACAACATTAGGCTATTTCCCTTTCGGGGTAGACATAGCTCATCCGGTGGGAAAGGGAGTAATGTGAGAAAGTGATATACAATTTTTAGATTGATCTAGAATTCTCGTGTTATGTATTTAAATAACACGTTTGTACCGCAACACTGATCCGACCCAGGTTGCTGATCAATCTCTCTAGCAATCACCCCAAGTGAAAATCCACACAAAGTCGTCATGTTAGGTTCCTCATTTGAGTCCATTAGTATCCAAGGTCTTTTGTTTCAGGCGTCATTCACTCTACTGACACTCTGCTTTTTAATTTAGTTTTTAATTTTTTTATAAATAGATAAATATGACGAAAAAATGACAAGTTTTTCTATTTGACGTTCCCGTTGCTCATCAATAATAGGAAAATAGTTGTAATCGCCGACGTTTCATAGATTTACATTATACAAAGATATTCCATCACGATAAAATAAACAAAAAATTGTTATAAACAAATTAATTGTTGAAAATGTGTTTTCTATCATTTTTAATAATTTAGTGTGTTTAAAGTTATACTGCAAGAAATTTGAATGAAAACTATATTTTAATGAAAAAAATTGCTCTCATGACTATTTTTGTTAATATTATAAACAAATGCATTATTCAGGCATTTGTCGTCAGAAAAATTTGTTTTTTTTTTCGGTGTCAATTCTTTAAAATTAGGAACCTCATGTTAATTTCAGAAAGTTCAGAATTTGCTTATAAATTTTGTGATTTTATCAAACAAATTTAATGAATAAATGCATTATTCGAGCACTTATCGACGGAAAAATGCATTTTTTTCAATGCCAGTCCTTTTAATTGGGAACCTTATTCGAATTTTAGAAACATCCATCACTATTTAATCATTTTTTTTAAAACAAATTTAATCTTAAAAATGCATTATTCGAGCATCTATTGACGAAAAATTTGTTTTTTTTTCGATGTCAGTCCTTTACTTGAGAACGTCATGTTAATTTCAACAACATTCATAATTACTTCATAAATGTAATGATTTTTTCAATAAATTTAATAAACAAATACATTATTTGGGTATTTTTCGACGGAAAAAATCGTCTTTTTTCAATGGCAGTCCTTTTAATTGAGAACTTAACGATAATTTCAGTAACATTAATACCAGGTGTATACATATGAAACCGGTATTTTTTCAAGAAAAAAACACATTTATTTCAAGAGAATGATAACAAATATCTTATTCAAAGTATGCGCCCTCG
>NC_046661.1:54863242-54867572 GCF_010883055.1 Belonocnema kinseyi | reverse complement strand
CTTTAAAGGTATCTGAACTTAAATTTCTCTGAACCCCGATAAAAAAAAAGGTTTCCCAGATTCGCTTCTAATGCCACCACGATTTTAAAGCTATTGAGGATCGCACAACGTGCTTGAACCTGTATAAAGATATATAGGAGCATACGTCTTAGGCGGCGGTTTCTGATAGAAGCGGGGCTCTTTGATGCTTACCGCCAGTCATCTTGTACGTTTGTGCGTGTGCGTTCAAAGAGGGCTGCAGAATGGCAGCCGCATTTACAGTCGACTTTAGCAGAGAGGCAACCACGCACAACCGATAGGGTGGATTGCGTGCCAGAACAACCCTCACGTCGTCGGCGGTTTCAACTCTCCCCAATCTATACACAACCCCTCCTTTTCATGTCTTCGATACAGCTTCGATACACTATTTTGCAAACAGCGTAAAAATGCCACTCGATAAATCCCCTAGAACTCCAACCCCATGCATCGATACCGAAACGAATCGTTTTGAAGAATTAAGGCGGAAGGGGATTTTAGATTGTGACACCTTCGGTTTGCTATTCAAAACATACAAATTAATTAGATTGGTTCTTACAGTACAAAATTCCAAGTTGGATAGTTGTCATTTTTTATGTATATCTGGAAATTCTAGAAGGACTGAGTAGCCCCGCCTACAATTGTCATACCAATCAAGATCACTATGAATTACCTCTTCTCAAAAAAGACACTCCCCTTGCTACAAAATAGTCATTAAGCCACTACTGCTTTTCAGGAAGTGCCCACATATGAGGTAATGTATTTGGGATATTACTTCCTTTTTAAGTCTAACTCATATAAAAGGCAATGTTTCTACATTTCACTTTTAAATTCTTTCCCAGACACTCCTTAATATTCAAGCCCCGCCCATGTAAGAGATTGAGTCACACTTGTAACTCCCAAAGAGGTTTATAATCACTCTTTTAATTTGTGAGTACTACACAAAGTGATGTCCCTCCCCTACTTCCAAAACATTCCGTAGGCTTCCAAATATGTACATACTTTTTTAGTTACTTCTTTCTCTTAAAGTGCAAATTATATGAAAGATAAGGTCGCTACTTAAAACGTTACTTTGTCGATCCTTTATTTTTGAACCCTGTCGATATAATATCAAAATCCCTCCGTTTACTTAAAAATATCGTATTAGCTAATTCTAAGTTTTGAGTCCTTGTCCATATGAGAGATTTAAAGTCCACCCCCTGTCATTTTAAAATAGTTTTAGAGCCACTCCCTTCTTTTCAGGGTCCAGCCATACAAGAGAAAGAAAATCTCCTATATCACTGCAAAATCGTTCTACAGCCACTCCTTTATTTGTAAGTCCGGTCTCACCCACACAACAAATGACCATTTTTATTCATCCACAAATAGTTTATATACTTATTCACTCTTTTTTATAGAACCTAAATAATTTAGAGACCGATCTTCTCATGTGAGTCTAGAATAGCTACTTTTTCCTGATATTTTGTCAAGACCCGCCCATATTTATATGTGAAGTCCCTCCTCTCATCATTAGATAGTTCTTAACAACGCAATCATTCCGCCTATTTTTCCTAAATAATTCTCTATCCCGCCCACTGCAGAAATGTGGTATGTATCCATATGTTTTACTTCAGATTTAATCTTACTTCCAAAGTCACCTTATCCTCCACCGTAGAAATACTTTGGAACCACCAATTCGCCTTTACCGCACAATGAAGCGTAATAAAACAAACAAGTTTAAAAATTAAATTGAAACGTCAATTCCAATGCGATTTTGGATCTTACTGTTTGGAAACATTCCAAAGTAATCTGCAATAGTCGATTTTTAGATTTTGGGTTGTTTATAATACTGTTATTTTAATTCAAATATCGAAAAAGCTGTCGACGGACATGGAAGTGCGAAAGAAAAAACTCTTATTGATCTGTAAACCTAATTTTTATCAATAAATCGTATTAACAAAATAAAAAAGTATTGATTCTTTCTTTGCAAAGGATATTCGAGATTATTTGTTAATTTTATAAAGATACAGAGTCGGTATTTATAAGGAGTGAAAAATTATTTATCTCTTACTTCTTATCAAGTTAAGTTACCAATTATGTTTCGGAATAAAAAATTTAAACTTTACTTTCATTTTACTTTCATAAAAAATTATATAAAAAAAACACAGGGTCGCCATTTATGAGGAGAAAGAATTGTACTTTCTTTTCATTTCCATCTAATTACATTGTAAAGATTGCTTTTTAGAGAAAACTTCTCATTTTATTTTTTTTATTGCTCTTTTTATAAACAAATAAAATAAATAAATACACAGTTTCGGCATTCATGATGAGATTTTTTGTCTTTTCTTTTCAAATAAATTAGGTTGTCAAGACTGTTTTGTACTGAAAATTTGACAGTATATTTTTTTCCCTGATTTTATAAACGATTTAAATAAACAAATGCACAGAGTCAGAATTTATATGGAGAAAGACATCTTCTTTTTCCCTACATCCCTAAAATTATGTTGTTAGGGATTGAATTAGCATCCGTGCCTCTCATTCGGTCGCTTCTCAATAGGGCGCGTTGGCCGAAGGAAATTTCGAAGCATTGCTTTTCAATAGGGCGCTCGGACGAAAATAAATCTGCATATGGGGCAATATTTCTCAACTGCCCCAACTTTAAAAGTCATGTTCTTAGATTTTCTCTAAATTCTCGGAATATGTTCACCTAACTAACAGTAAATAATCGACAAATTTATTGACCTCGATTACCACCCCTCTTCAAGTGGTGAGGGTGACATTTTCAACCCCCACGCCTGCACAGTTATTTTTAAAAGCTTGTAACTTCCTTTCTATTTGAGCGATTAACATTTTTGATGAGAGTTTTCGAAAGGCTATTTTTTACTCTTTTATTCTATTTCATTAACGAAAAAAATTAAACAATTTATAAGCATTTTTTTACAAATGGAATTGCTTAGTTCACTTTTTTAGCAAAAGATCCTAAATAAAAATATGGTCCAGTGAATAGTTTCCAAGAAATAGGCTCTGATGTGCAAGCAGGCCCAGTGCGTCCTTAATATTCCGCAGATAAGTTGGCAAGTCCACCATTCTGTCATAGCATTCAAGTTCATGCAGAATCACATGAAATCAGCTAATTAATTATTTAAGAATGCTTTCCGTCGTGTCAGAGAAAGTTTAAAGTAATTTCTTTTTTTTTATAAACAAATGAAAAGTGCAAACTACGCTTTGCAGAAGTGATGTTGATATTTCTCAGTATGAATAATTCCTTACTACTATAGTTCGTTAATTTACGATAATTATTGATTATCCATAAATATTATATAAATAAATTCACAATTTAACCGTTTTTAACCTCTCGCATCTCACTGTTCGGGATGCTAAATTTTTGTGAGTTCCCTCGCCTCTCAATATTCGGGGTAAAACGCGTTGCTTTAGTGGAAGTATAAGTTAGATTGCAGAATAAGGGCGTCACCTCAATTTTGACAGAAAAAACAATTTTTTTGGCAAAAAATTATTGGATTATTAGAATCTTCAGTTGAATGATAAATGAATCGGTTTTATGAGGCAAAAATTAAAAATTATTGTTACTTTTGTTATTATGATGTCTCAAATATGGGTCTGTGACGATATATCGCAATGATCTTATTTAACGAGAAGTTGGAAATGGGTAGTGATTTGCCCAACCTTATTCTTCTCACTAGTCATAGGGGTGTATTCTCGCCCCCACGAAACGTTGGAAAAGGATAGGGTTTTGATAAAATTATTTTTGTGACCTGTCAAAGGAGTGTTTCTGGCCGTTTGTATGTTTAAAAGCACCTAAACGGTGAGTTAAATATGGTTATTCTGATATCGTGACATAACCAAATTTAAGTTATCGTAGTTACAAAAGTAACAATAATGTTTAACTTCTGTCTGGCCAAATCGCTTTATTTATCGTTCAGTTAAAGATTCTAATAGTATTTTGCAGAAAAATTCAATTTTTTCAGCCAAAAAACAGGTGACGCGCCTATTCTGCAATTGCACCGAAGTATGATTTTTCTTACAACTTTTCTTTTCTTTTGAAGTGCTATCCCAATTCAAATTAAGCTTAGGTTTAGCCTATGTCCTCTTTTGTCTTTTCTGTGATTTCTACAAAAATTTAATTTTTTAATTTTTTATCTTATTTTTTACGATCTCTTCCTTAAAAATAATTAGCACTTGTCCAATAATTCAAGGTGGAAATAACCCCATTTGGCCCTATTACCAGGTGTATACATATGAAACCGGTATTTTTTCAAGAAAAAAACACATTTATTTCAAGAGAATGATAACAAATATTTTATTCAAAGTATGCGCC
>NC_046661.1:54859684-54863142 GCF_010883055.1 Belonocnema kinseyi | reverse complement strand
ACGCCAATTAGCACAAATGGTAAGTTCCGACAGTGCCTACAAGTGTGCCTACTGGCCGCTAGATGGCAATACCGGTTTCATATGTATACACCTGGTACAAGTCGGGCACTAATCGGGGGCTAGTCGGGTTATAAATTTTGACAAAGTACCCAGTCGGGGACTAATCGGGGACTAGTTGGGCTTTTTGTTGTCAAAATTTCAGTCGGGGCCTGGTCGGTGATTGGTCAAAGGCTAGTCGGGCCTTTTCGTTCACTAATTTCCATGCGGGTAATCTTCAGGCTCTGGTCGGGAGCTAGTAGGGCTTTGGTCGTGTTATTCTTATGTTTGAGTTTTCGGCGATGTCTTAGCAAATGAAATAATATCTAAAAAAGCGTAATGATTTTTTTATTCTAAAACACTAAGAATATATTTAACAATAATTTTACACCGTTTTTTGGAGAAAAGATTTATTAATGTTAAATTTATCTCAAATATACTTAATAAATAATTATTAAGTTAATAAATTTGTACGAAAATAAGATTTTTATAAAAACAACTATCAAAATCTTCAAAAAGAGGTAATCTTATTTTTTTGTAGTATTTTTTAGAAAATTGCAAATTTCTAGGAACATTTATAAATACTTTTGTATGGAATTTTAAGAAAATCCATATTGGATAAGATACATACAGATGTAGGTGAAAAGTCTTATGAAAGTCATAAAACTCTAAATTTTTACAGATGCTTATTTTTAAATTGATCTGAAAGGTTTGCCATATGTAAGTAAAGTCTAATCCTTCATGTAGTTGAAATTGGTAAAAGAAAAAGTTTTTGATGAATCAGTGAAAAGCAGTATCCTAGTAGTAAACTATTAACCAAGGTGCAGTTCAGATTTCGCTACCACCTTCATTTGAGTCTTGCGGTTCTGGACTGGTAGCTTTAACGAATATCCGCAAGGGCGCGACGTGCCGCCTCTCGCGCAACAGAAATGACGCGTCGAGTGTTTAAGACAGCAGTTCACACGTAACGAAGCATAATTACCTGTAGTAGAGACTACGTGACCAACATGACGGTTTCATTAGAGTGAAGCTCTTCCATTGCTGCGTTCCAGCTGAAGTTTTTTTAAAAATTAATATTCCACACATTGTGGGAAATTTTAGTTCCACAACTTTTGGGGAGTTTGGTTAATATTCCACGCGTCCGTATTATCAGATGATCCCTACTAGAACCCGATCAGGCCCCGTCTAGGATAAGTCGGGTCATCTGACTAGCCCTCGACTAATCTACCGTGACGCTACTGGTCGGGGGCTAGTCAGATGACCCGACTTTAGGTGGGGTCGAATGGTTGGCAACCAGACTAGTTCCCCATTTGAATTTCTACAGGGGACCTGACCCAGGCGGAAATATTATGTATAGTTTATACACAGTGTACAGTATTATATATAATATTCATTTGTTTTATACATTTTTTATATAAAACACATGAATATTATCTATAAAACTTTACACTATATATAATCTATACATAATTTTTCCGCTTAGGACATGACTGTTTAATACACAAACTTTAATTAATTATCAATAAAAATGTTTATAATTACTTATTAATCGACGATATTTTGTAATTTTCCATGCGAATATCATTCTCATGTAAATTTTCAGCATTTTCAGTTTAGAGACAATATTTTTCTGTGATTAAGCATTGAGAATTCAACTAACCTAAGTAAAAAATAATTTTTACTTTATTTTCATGAATTTCGAACATTGTAGGCCCAAAAGATTCAATGTAGGGTCATTATTGAAGGGGAGGTTAAACAGCGTCAAAGTAGGGTCTTGAGTTAGAAAAATGTAGGCTCTAAAGATTTAAAGTAGCTTCAGAGAGGTATTACAGCCTCAAAGTAGGCCCTAATGTTTCATTCTCTAGCAGTTAAAAGTTTAAATCAGGGGCTATAAGTTTAAATAGCGTGAAAGCAGGTTCTAATGAGGAGCTGCAACTTCAAAGTACACGGAGAAAAATATATCGCACAATGATATCGCAAAACCTCTATATTGCAAGAATGCACAGTATAATAACGTTAAGAAAATACTTCTGAACTCGTCGACGCAAAATGTAACTGACAGATGGGAATCTCCATTTCTCTCAAATGTAATGAAGTTTAACGACGCTGGGCAGCGCTGGCTTCGAAATTGTCACTACACCTCGAATAAAAATAGAGCGATTATACGATGAAAGATTATGCAGGCAAAGTTGCGAATCGGAAATTATCTTCGCTTCATGTGAATCGAAGATGGAATCGATATAAACTTTATCTTTAATTTTTCCTGTGATCGTTTGTTCACTACTCAAACTCTCGCGAGATCAAAAAAGTAGAAATACAATGTGATAGCGTAATAAACTTAAATCCTTACTTTATAGATTGCAAAACTATGCGGTATATAATGTTAAAACTTGCAATGTACGATATCACGATTTTGCGTTATTACAATGCGATAATTATGATATATAGCGCAGGAATTACGATATACATTGTAATTCCTGCGATATAGTTATCTCACTGTAGGGTGTAAATTTCGACTCGTGTGCACGTTGGCTCTTGATGTAAGTCGTTTTCAATTTTCACTGACAAACGTCGTAAGTCTGGTGTTTTCCAATGCTTCTCTTATATAAATCTCTTATATAAATGAAGGTTGAGAAGATTTTCATTTGCTCCCAATAACATTATTTTGTAGAAAACGTTATGCATTTGCGACAAGCTTCGTCTAATCTTGCAGCCAAATAGTAAAGCCAAGAAGTCAAGCTTTCTGTTCAGACTCTTTAGAAAATAATAAAAATACTCCGTTTTGCAAAAAAAGATAAATAAACAATTAAATTGTTTAAAAAATGTAAAAAAATTAATCGACTTTTCTCGGTAATGAAAAATAATAAAATAGTGAAAAATAGTCTTTTGAAAACCCTGATGAAAAATTTAAATCGATAAAATAGAAATTAAGTTACAGGCTTTTGAAAATACCTGTGCAGGCGTTGGGGTTGAAAATGTCACCCCCCCCCTATGGAAGAGGGGTGGTAATCTAAGTCTATGAATTTGTCTAGTAAGTACTGTTGGGTAGGTCAACATATTCGGAGAATTTAAAAAATCTAAGAACATGACATTTAAAGTAGGGGCAGTTGAGAAATAATGCCCTCTATGCATTGTACTTATGTACATTCATATTGCACATCGTAACTATTCATTGAGAAATAATTACACCAAACTCTCGCTTTCAGTCAACTGTCGGGAGTTGCCTTCAAATGGCCTTGGACTGATTTCGGAGAGATCGAAACGAAAACAATGAGGGCCACCTGGCTCGTTTCCAATTGGAATATATATATATATCACCAAAATAGCTTCAAGGAGTTATGTGTTGCCCTCATAACACCTGATAAAGAATGCCCACCCATCACTACCGAGGAGGTGAAAATAGTATTAAGAGGGATGAAGAA
>NC_046661.1:54838557-54859584 GCF_010883055.1 Belonocnema kinseyi | reverse complement strand
CGCTATATATATATAATATCTGTTATGCAATTATTTTTTCAAATTCAGGAAATTATATTTTTCGGTAGAAGAAATACATATTAGTACATACATAGTTTGTCAATCAGATTTATCAATGTAATCCGAAAGATATTTATTTATTCGAGAAACTTAAGGCATATGTGTTTGTTTCTTTTCTGTTAATTAGACAATCTAAGGAAATAAATCATTCAGACAGGCAATTGTTAAAATAAATACATACCATAATAATGCGATTATAAATTATTTAAAAATGAGTGTGGAATGTGTTTCACATCAAACCGTCAGATTGTATTCCGCATATAACATATGTATCTACCCCAAACAATGACAAGTCGTACATTATGTACTACGAGGGAATATTTACGGCAATACGGTTTCAAAGAAAAAACTGAAGTTAAATTTTGTTGCATGTAAAATTTCCCGCTGTTAAAGTTTATATGCTATTTGGCGAAAGTTTATACTACGATGGAATAAAAGACGTCGTCTGCTACAACATCCTTAGCAGCAATGGGAAAACGGCAATGTACGATTGAATTTGAGCTGTAAATCGGGACACCAGATTTAAAACCACACATAAAAAACAAAAGTTAAGATTTGTTTCAGGTAAGACTTGCAGCGGTTAAAAATTAAAAATATTTCGGCAAAAGTTTCACTGAGGTTAGAAGAATAATTCTGATCTCGTCTACTGCGTGACGCGGAAGTGAGCAAATTTTGGTTAAACATGTACAATTAATAACAGAAAACACGAAAAAAATTTGTTCTTACTGATATATTTCCTCCGAAATAAATTAGACATTTTTAGATGAATTAAAACTTACTTAAGACCATTTAGCAAAAAGCGCAAAAAGCAACTGACAGATGGGAATCCCCGGTTCTCTCTAATTTAATGAAGTTTAACGACGATATATAGCGCTGGCATCGCAATCCTCACTACATCTCGAATAAAAATGGAGAGATTATAAGGCGAAAGATTATCCAGGCAAGGTTAAAAAACGAAAATTATCTTCGATTCATGTAAAGTTTATCCGGCCAGGTTAATTTTTGTTGCGGTGAATCATTCACTCGGAATCGATGTAAACTTTATCTCTCGTTTTTTCTGTGATATTTTACTGAAGGATAACCGTTGAATTAACCTTAATTTTATTGTGACATTTACGAAATGCTAAGTGATTTTGACATTTGCACCCTATTATTAAGAGCAGTTTATACTGTTAAGGTTACAAGAAACCCTTTACGATTCTTGATAAGTAAATATTAAATCTCTTTTTTCTGCATAAGTGTAGTCACATTGATTATTGCTTATTTTAACAACATCATTTAACAACGTCATTTGAGGAAAATGAATAAAAGCTCTATTTCCTTCTTTCGACAAATGGCTACACTGAGCATTCGTTTATATAATTTGTTTACAGAATTGACAGATAATATAGAATGAAAAAGTCTCATCATGAAACATCACTGAAAACACAATTTGACGATATCTAGATGAAAAAGCCCATTTATTTCTGCTTTTAGATGCTGGTACTTCATTTTTTCATATAATTAACAAATACGTTGTATTGTCTAGCAAATTTTTATGACTAAACGTACGTTGTAACTGGTAACATAATTTTATGAGAGTTAGCAGAAAAACGATTTTGTTCACGTTTGTTTATACAATTTGTTTACGCAAATGATTTTGATGCAGACATTCTTCTCCCTCGCTCTCACTCTACCTGTCCCTCTCCTTTTCCATTATGTTTGCAAGATGCTCTACAGATTATTACAATTGAAAGGAATATTTACTGAACAATCTTCCATGACATTTTAAAGAAAGACAAAAACAATGCAAATATTTTTTTAGCACCCACCTCGAAAGTGAGGACTTTGAATTACATATATTTGGCGAATCGACGTAATGGAGACGTATTCGCAATTTTGGGATAAGTAATTTTGCATAACGAAAAAGTTTTAACATTCTAAAATTTCGTTTAATGCAATAATTTGGCTCAAAAACACAGTATGGAATCACAAATTTGGCGAAAAAATATAAAAAAGTGATCAATATTTTCTTTAATGGTTGTTTCAAACAACAACATTGCTGCTCGTTTAATTCCATCATTTACCTTTAGCTCATCGCACTTGTCGACGTTTTCGAACTCGCATCGCACGTGCGCCAACTTCCAACTCGTGCTTTGAGGTTCCGGCTCATGCTGTTAACTTCACACATACTGGCAATCGCCTATTTTTCGCACTCGCTTCACAAATTGCTTTTGTGGTTGAGATGTTTCTATGTATGAAATTCGCATTATAGGATTAGAGAATAAAACTATTTTATGATATTGCTAATTGTAAGAATTTACTTCAGCTTGTCATCTCACAGAAAAAACTGAGGTGTCAATTCGAACTCATTTTTGGTTCCAAAGGAGCTGCAACAAAATTGAACCCCACTTGCTGAAAAAGAACCCAAAACAATAAATGAGCTCTAAATGATATCACACTTAGGGTTGTGAAGGATCTCAATTGTAATTTAAGCCTATTTCTAAAGAACGTATTTTTCGCTTGGCGCACTTGTATATTATGTTTAATTAATAACACAATATTTACCTTAAAGAACACATGTAACCGAACTCTGATGGACATAACTTAATGAAAACTATAAATTATAATATTTATTACCGCAATTAAAATAGATATAGTGACTCGATAAATATCACTTGCAGGATATGTAGTGAAGTTGTCAACATAAAGGCATTTTCATATGCAAGAAACTTTTCGTCTCAATTTATCGGTCGATAACTGCAAATCGATTTACCAGCCCTACTTTCAAGCGTTTAGTTTATGATTGCGACTTTATGTTCTTTTCAAATGCGCTCTACACGACCCCTTTTCGCTCTCTACAGGTATCTATAGGAGCTCAGGTTCTGAATGATACCAACTTTTAGTTGAGCCGCAACTTTAGTGAACCCCCAGTTTTTTTGGGCTATTCCCATCACTAAGGACTTTTCATGCTCCCACTCTGATAAAATTGTCCTTATAATATCTGAGTAGGTCCAACACATAATTATGTAGAGAAGTGAATCTTTATGAATTTTACGGTAGCGTGCTGCACTTGACTAAAATAGATAAATCATAACCAAAGCGAATTGGAAGCGGAAGTACCCCATGTCAACATCAATGAACAGTGCTGACTGTTGAAAAGTCGAGGCGCCGCGCCACAGCTGACCGAGACGAATCAGCTCACAGCGGGGTAGAAAACCCCGAGATGAACGCGGCCGGGACAATCGCAAGTGCAACCCTGTTATTATGCGTTATTATACACGAGTCGAGCCGTTACGTCACACATTGTCCTCGTGATTATTATTGGTCGCGTAGGTACACATTGGTTATGTGGCATAAATACGAAAGCAGCGAGTCAACCCCGTGCTGGAGGGCATTATTCATGTGCTTGTATTGCTGCTATATGTTCGTTGGATGATGGCAAAAGGAGCAAAGGAGCAAAAGGGGAAAAGAGCAAAAGTGAGGGTGGCGGCGGAATAAACGTGACGCAGCGTGACTCGTGTTGCTCGTTACTCGCCCAGCCACACAATGTGCTCGTCAGCGTGCCACGTATATTCATCTCGCATTACGCAGACCCGAATCCCTATGCTCTAAGCCTAAGCGGTAGCGCACTTGTGGCGCAAAGGCGAGATCATTCAAAAGAATCGACAGGCACTTTGCGGAAATGGAGAAACACACTAAATTGCAGATAATTAAGAGAAGAGAATAATGCAGATTGGGTAATGAATGGTCTTTAAGGAATTTCAAGTAAATGCTGAGAAATTTGGCATTGTGTTGTGAACCCTGAGAGGTGGGAAAATAAATAGGGAAATTATACTACGCCATAAAGAATAAGTGAAGAAAAAGAATGCATAAGAAGAATAAGTTCAAGGAAAGAGTACTTATCTAATATAGAATTTGTACGTATTTCTTTATTTGAAACTTTAGGATCAAAACTTTGATGAAAACATTTTTTTTATTTAAGTACTTATTGCTTATCAAAAATTGGTTGATAAATTCAATTGACAATAATAAATTTGAATGAGTCCCCATTATCATGCCGTCCTTTATACGGTGATTCGCATCTGCGCATGTGACGCAAGTATTGAAATGGAGCAGTTCTTCATGTAAAACTCGCATCATTCATAAGTTGAATATCAGCTGTTCTAAAGCATCGAAACAGATCCCGTGCCACTTTCGTATCGGGTACGTAACGAAATTTGAATCACAGTGCGTCGATATAGATATACTCGCTATGCTTCGCTCCGTTCGACTCTGCTGGTTCGAATGACGACGAACAGCGAGGATCCAACGAATCTGTAACGTTTAAATTTGAGAGCACACGATATTTGATATTTAAATAATTATTCTTTAATTTTTCCCAAAACATATTGTCCGGCGCTTCAACTCAGCGCCATGCTCATGCGAAGCTCCTAAGTTACAGATTCATTGGATCCTCGCTGTTCGTCGTCATTCGAACCAGCAGAGTCGAACGGAGCGAAGCATAGCGAGTATATCTATATCGACGCATTGTGATTCAAATTTCGTTACGTACCCGATACAAAAGTGGAACAGTATCTGTTTCGATGCTTTAGAACAGCTGACATTCAACTTATGAACGTTGTCAGTTCTTCATGAATAACTGCTCTATGTCAATACTTACTAGTAGTCTTGCGCACGCCACGTCGCGCGCCTATTTATCTTTTTATAAAAAATAATAAACAAAAATCCTATCTTTTCTATGTTATACATATTTAATTAATGTTACAAAATATTAGTATAAAATAATAGAAGACACCAAGGGATGAGTTCTGTACCTGAAACTGTAATTAATCTTTTATAATAGGATTTTAACAAATTTTATGTTTTTTGGTAGAAAATTAAATTGAGCTATTTTATTCCAAATGAGCTTTTTTTATTGAAAATTAATTTACACCTAATATTGATGAATGGCATTTATTACAATTTTGTAACTCACGTTGAAGATAATCATATTATTTAAATAATGAACTTTGCATTTTTACACCACAACTTTTATAAATCAATTTAGCCAAATTTTTGAACGTGCATTATAATAATCAATGAACTTATAGGTAGAAAAATACATCTAATAAGCTTGTTGCCACTTGGTGAACTCTCCCCTGAAAATCTTGGTCAAGTCTCCCCTTTAAAATCTTTCTTTAAAATTGAACTAATAATTATTATGTTTCAAATTACATTGAAATTAGTGGAATTATTTATTAAAAATAACACTTTAAACCAATAAATACTTGGAACCTTATCGTGTGGGGTGAAGGTGTTGTGAAAAATGTGGTTTATGGAGATAGATGGAGGGGAAAGGTGCTATAACTGTTTTACTGAAAAATAGTTTTTTGACTTAAAAGTTTAAAGATTGGGACACGTTTTTTTATTTCCTAACTGACAATTCTTTACTTGTTGAAAATTCGTTTTTCTAGATGAAAACTTAATAGTTTTAGCGGAAAACTCATCTTTTTGGTTGAAAAATTTACTATTTGTTTAAAAATTCTTTTTTTCGGAAATAAATTAATGTTTTGTGCGAAAAAGTAACTTTTCTACTTTTGGTTTAAATTAGAATCTCTTATGGAAAATTAATCTTTATGATTGAAAATTCGTATCCTTATCTTTACAATGTTCTGGAATTTTTTTTTTAATGCAACTTTTTTTTTGTTAAAGATTAATCTTTTTTTATTGAAAATTTCGCCATTCTGTTTAAAATTTATATTTGTATGTTGGAAATTTAAGTATTTGGTTAAAAGTTAAACTATTCGATTGTAAATGCAAATCTTTCATTAAAAATCCAAATTTTTAACAAAACCGTTTACTATGAAAATGAAAAAGTATAATTTTCAGTTTTAAAACATTAACGAATTTTCAACCCAATAGTTACATTTTTATTCAAATACCTAACATTTTAACAAAATAGTTAAACTTTTAAATAAGTAGATTTTGAATACTGATAAATTTTTAACTGAAATAATGAATCTTCAACCAAAAAAATTAATTTTTAAAAGGTTTTTAACTGTAAAACAATTAGAGAAATGTTCAACAAACAATAATAATTTTCAACCAAAGAAAGAAAGATTTTTAAACAAATGAATTAAATTTTCTACTAAAATGATGAATCAAAAGCACAAAAAATATCTATTTTCACTCAATTAGTTTAATATTTAACCAAGTAGTCTAATGCAACCAATTTTCAGTCAAGACAGAAAAAAATTCTACTAAATTGTTGAATATTTTCAAACAAAAAATTTCAAAAAACGGTTCCCTTATAGTTTAAAAATCAAGTAATTAGTTGAAAATTCGTCTTTTTTGTAAAACATTAATCTTATTGGTTAAGAATTAATCCTTTGAATATAGAATTTATTTTACAACGAAAAAAAATTTCTCTTAAAATTTAATCTAAAAACAACATAATTCCTTTCCTGATCGATTCAGCGACTCAAAGTGCAGAACCTACGTAATGTTAAATGGAATCGTTCTCCTTTGAAATATAGTTTTCATAAAGCTATTTTCTTTTTGTTGAAAAACAATTTTTTTAACAAAAAATTCAACTATGACATTTTTAGTAGAAAATTAAATTTTTATATTGAAGTGTGATCTTTTTTCGTTAAAAATCTAACTAATTGTTTAAAAATTAATGGATTTTGTTAGAAATTCGTCTTTTTTAGTATAAAATTAATCTTCTTGTTTGAAAATTCATCTTGCTGATTGAGGATTCAACCATTTTTTGGACAATTCTTATTTTTTCAAAATTAATTTATTGAAGTGGAAATCTAACTTTCCATTTTTGGTAAAAAATTTTTTGGTTTTTTTAATTACAGTCTGTTTTGGTAGAGAACTTAGATATTTTCTTTTAATTACACTTCTTTAAATTGGAAATAATTTTGTTAACTATAAACTGAACCATCCCATTTTTTCGTTGAATATTAAGTTCATAATTGAAGCTTCATCTGTTTCTGTTTGAAACGAAATTTTTTGATTGAAAATTCAACTATTTTCTTCAAATTTCTATATATATTTTTAAAAATTAATTTCGAGCATGGTAAAATTGACTTGTATTACTTTTGGTTGAAAAATGATATTTTTTAGATGAAAATCATATATTTGTTTGAAACTTTCTTGATTTTGTAGAAAATTCGAAATTTTGCGTAGAAAAGTAATATTCTTGATTGAAAATTTAATATTTTACATTAAGGATTCAGTTATTTAAAAAAATTCCTTATCAGATGGTCAAAAACCAATTTCTTTAAAAGAAATTTCGATTCTACTATTTTCGTTGAAAATTAATATTTTAAATTGAAAATTTACCTTTTTTACTTTATAATAAATTTTTTTAATTTTCTGTTTTGGTAGAAAATTAATCTTTTTGTTTTAAAGTCGACCTTTTTTCTTTAATGATTAAACTATTTGGAAACAAATTCATCTGTTTTCATACAGTATTTGGAAATCCAGAATTTTGTTGAAAATTCGTCATTCTTTGTAGAAAAATAAACTTCCCAATTGAAATTTCATCTTTTTTTCGAGGATTCTATTATGTTGTTAAAAATTTCTTTCTCTCCGAAAAATTAATTTATTTAAGAGAAAATGCGATTATACCATTTTTGATAGAAAAATGATATTAAAAAAAATGGAGCCTTTTTTGTTAAAAATGTATTTTTTTTAAACCGTCTTTTTCAAGTAAGAAATTAATCTTCAAAGTTGAAAATTCATCTTTTTCATTGAGGGTTCATTTTTTTTAAATTTCTTCATAGTTAGTTAAAAATTAATTTATGTAAGATACAATTTGATTCTATCATTTATGCTAGAGAACTGATATTTCAAAGTAAAAATTTATCTTTTTTAGTTGAAAATTCAACAATTTGTTTGAAAATGCACATATTTCAATGAAAATTTGTGTTTTTGGTAGGAAATTAGTCTTCTTGTTTGAAAATTCATCTTTGTGATTAAGAACAAAATTATTAAGTTGCACATTTTTTTTTTTGTTAGAAATTAAATTCTTTAAATAAAAATTCAACTCTCCCACTTTCGGTAAAAAATTGAAATTTGGAATTACAAATTGATATTTTTGTGTTGAAAAATCAATTATTGGTTTCAAACATCGTCTTTTTTATATAAAATTAATCTTCTTGGTTAAAAATACATCTGTTTGCTTAAAAGTTAAACTATATATCATCAAATGCATCTGGGTCCTTCCATGTCAGATTTACCACTAAAATTTAAAATAGAAGACACGTATTTTTTCTTTTCAATATGATATGTGAAATTCACAAGTCATCATTATTTGAACTTTCAGAATCTAATGAAGATCACTTTTTTGAAATGCTCAAAAGTAACAATTATTTATTCATTAGAATCTGGATGTTTTATAATGAAGTTCATAATTGTTCATACTTTGAGTGCGTAATATGCAAAAAGTATTAATTATTTATTTGGGAAACATGCAAAAATGTTAAACAAATTGCATTTACAAGAAAAAGGTATCTCCGAAATGAAATTTTTTCCTATGTAATTTTGCAATATACTTCAGAGAGTATCTCACGAAAATTTCAGAGTGGACCGTCAATAAGTTTTTGAGATATAACAAATAATGTAGAGCCGTGTTACTTTGAGCGCGAGCTGCTGCATCGTCTTACCCAGTCTATCACGAGCATGTAAAGTCGAGTTCGTTAACTTACGCAATCGTGGATATTTTCTGAAAGGCTTCCAGTCAATCAACTTTGAATGAGAGTTAGCTATAACTTTTTTCAAATTCTGTTAAATAAATTATGTTTACCAAATTCGTTATATGCATAAGCAATGTTTTTATTATTATCAAAAGAACAATAATTCGTATAAGCTGTAGTATTGTGAAGGAAAACATTTCTATACAGCACAGTAAAATCATTAGATACGAATTTCCTTATCTATTTCACTTTTCGTTTCAAAGCTCGCTTTGATACATTTTTTGAAAAGCTAACATATTCAAAACTAGGACAAGAAGAGTAAATTTTCACTTTTAATTGCTGATTTTGCACGGGTTCGATGTAATGTAACTTTTGTGTCCCCTTTACTGTTACGCAATTTTCAAATCGAACTTTTAAAAATTCAACAGCTGCTTCATAATCTCGTTCATTTTTGTAAATCACCGATATATTAGAAAAACACCCGTCATTCTTTGCCCATTCATACAATTCCAATGCCGAACTTATTTGACTATCTGCACACATTTGTAGACTTGCTCTTCGTGCTTTTCTTTTCAGAGCCCCACCTGCTCCGTCACAAGGGCCTTTTCCATGTGCGGTGGCTTGAAAATGCCACTTTGCAGAACGACCGAAATCTTGCTCATGGTGCTAAATAGTTGAAAAGTGTTTCGCGTTTTTGAATTGCTAGGGAATTCTTTCCGCGGTCTACCTCTGGGCACGCTGCCATTTACTTTACCTTGATACATTTGTTTCGTTAGTCGTTCATTTGGCATTCTCTCAACATGTCCGAACCATCTTAACCGATTTCTTTCCCACGTGTCTACTAGCGTCTCTTCTGCACCACATTCTTTTAGAATTATGTCGTTACTTACTTTGTCCATCAGGGTTTTCGCGCATATTACGCGCATGAATCTCATGTCAATCGCATTAATTTTACTTTTATCTTTTTCTTGATAAGTCCATGTCTCGCTACCGTATAGTACAGTCCGTACAAATATATAATTATGTATTGCCATTTTAGCTTTATTTCATATATTTTTACTTCTGATAAGGGGACCTGCTCTACCAATAACCTTCTTACCTTCATTTATTCGTCTATCTAATTCCTTATCTATCTTCCCGCCCCTAGTAAATAAGCTACCAAGGTATACGAACTTATCAACTTGTTCAATTCTCTCATCATTTAATAAAATATTGAATAGCGTTTTCTCACTATTTCCTTCGAACACCATAGTTTTTGTTTTATTTGTGTTAATTTTGAGGCCCATGCTCTTCATGCTTGCATCTAGTTTATTCAACATTCTTTGTAGGTCTTCGATAGAGTCTGCCATAACAAACTTATAATCTGCGAACGCTAACCCAAGTACCCTTACTGTTTCGAGATCCAAGCCCTCTTCGTCGAAGAGAGCCATTCTTAAACACTTGTCCATAAATAATATAAATAACCTTGAAAACATAACGCATCCTTGTCTAACTCCTTGAATAATATCGAAACAGTCACTCAGTTTCCCATTCACTCTTACACTCGCTTTGCTACCTGTATATATTGTTTTTTATAGCTTGTAGGATCCATCCATTGACTCCATACTCTTTCAGGACTTCCCAAAGTTTACTTCTATCTACCTTGTCAAAAGCTTTTCTAGGTCAACAAATGCACAGAAAACTTTTTTCTCTACTCTCAAGCTTTTTTCTGTTATTTGCCTTAAGTTAAATATTTAATCCGTACATGACCTTCCTGGCATAAACATACTTTGGACTTACCAAGTTATTGATGTTAAGAAATTAATTCTTTGGCTGTATATTTTCTTGATTAGAAGAAATATTTCTGACATTCAAGAAAATTATTTCCTTGATTGAAAACGTCTAGATTCGTTGAAATATGATTAGTCGATCAAAAAGATATGTATTTGATTAAATGAGTTTAATTACTGGCATTGATGCGGACGCATTTGAATGAATTACTTTTTCCATACTTGAATCAAGAACTTGGGTTTATTCAAATCAAAGAAATAATTATTTAATTCAAATTAATATTGAATGAATTAAAAATGTATTTATTTTTCACAAAGAGATAAAGCATTTATAGCAAAGGAGCATTTATTTAGATGAACAAGGTAACGTGTTTTAGTTGAAGGTTTAGTGTCTTTAGTTGAAGGAATAATTTAATTATTCAGAACAAATAAACATTTATTACAATCAAGTAATTTTTGTTTAAATTAAATATTTAATCATTCGCGCTAATTTTTTTCAATATAATACTTCTTTAGATTGAAGAAATATGTTGTTAAATTGAATATTTATGTTTTGGATTTAAAAAAATATTTCTTGGGCATTTATAGTTAGGGTTAATTACGGCTTTCCCCTTTAGAGTTTCGATGACGTGGTAATCGATGTGGACTTTACACTAGACGAATCCAAGTTCAATTCCTACTAAAGGTGAATTTTTCATTGAATTTTTCTGTTTCAGGTTGATATAGGTTTTAAATTTGACTTGTTTAAATCAAATATGTTTGATAATAACAATGTTAATTATGATTTAAGTTGAAAGAATCCAGCTGCTCATTTAGGAAAATATACATTACAATTGAAGCACGAACTACTTTATTCCACTCGTGCATGGTCTAGGCCAAAAAAATATATTTTTGAATCAGTGGGATATTTCTTTGCTTCAAATATTCAAAATTTTTATTTCGGGAAATAGTTTTTAAAGCCTATAAAATATTTGCTTTACCTTAAAATATATTTCTTGCTATCAATGCACATTTCCTCATTTTAAATAAATATTTATTCCCATTCAGAGTAAGTTCTTTTGGAACAATTAGTCATTCATTTGATTTAAAATGTACATTTTTGTCATCACTTAATATTTTTTTGATTCAAGGAAATATTTCTCTTTGACCAATAGGTCGTATTTCTGACATTCACATACTTCAGCCAAGTAAAATTCACTTAATACAAGTATTTCTTTTTTCAGTGTGTAAATATAAACCAAACTATATGCGGCACACCACTTTTTTTATATACTCAATAAAAAATCACTGGTAAGGACTGCCATATAACTTACTTCGATTTAGCGTCCTCCACAAGTTTCAGTAATTAGGTTTTATACTCATGACACAGTGAAAACAAAGTGCGAATTTAACGCTAATTTCAGGGTACCATATACCTAAAACAAAAACTAGTCTTTGTAGTGCGAATAGTACCACTACACATGGTATCGTTTACCTCGGACTTCGGGTACAAAACGTCACCTAATGACATTTGATTTAACAGTTTTGTTGGCAATACAATAGATTACAGGTTCGTACCCCAACTATGAGCGACATGGAAACATCTTGAAATTAGTTGCAACAAAATTGATCCCAGAGCTTTGACTGCAGAGCTGCAAATCCTCTATTTTTATTTACCTTTTTTTATATCTATAAGAGAAGTATCTAATTCTACCAACGTTCAATATTCCAGAGTTTGCAAATATTAACTCTAATAAATGGATGGAATACAGTATTTTCTTTCAGAAATTTTAAACTTAATTAAAAAAATATCATTGTAATTTGACATTGTTTAAATTGCTGCGCGCGTATCGCGCACAATGTCCTATTAGTAAACTAGTTCGTATCATTTTGACTATACCTTATGCCTAACTGCAATTGGAAAAATAAAATATGATAAACCGTATAAGAATATTTTAAAACGATTCTGGAGAGCATACTCTGAAAAATATTCAATAGTAGGCTATCTATCCAAAAAATGTAGGTATCTCAATTTTTGTACAAGTTATATTGAAAATCTGACAAAATTTTTTTAAATATGTGACAAAGTACATGTCTTAGACGAGGTTTTTGTCTATACAATGTACATAATGGTACATTTTAGAGTAAAAATAAATAGACTATAATATAATAATAGTAGAATGGTGTAATAGTATTAGGTATACAATTAAGTTCTGCCCGTTTTGAGCAACCCGTGTAGAAAATGCCCTAATATTCTCTACTTTAAACAGGGAACTGGTCGGGTGTTATAAAGGGTAACTTGTCTAGAAACTGTTATGCAGGCTCTTGTCAGGGGTTGGTAGGGTTACCTCTATTTGTTTTCTAGACAATTACAAGGAAGTTTAGAGAGATCCTAACTTAGAATAATGACAGACACTACTCAAATACGAAAGTTATTTCCCTTAATTTGTCAATATCTATCAAAATGGAATTTTTAATAAATTACAATCATAGGAGTCTTTATTTATACAGTAAATTTAAACCCTGACGGGTACAAAAGCAGTATTGTGCCCATGCCCATGCAGAAAACGTTTGATAGCCTTATATGCTCCAAAAGTGTACTGCCTTGTGAGGTTGATGACTATATGCCTTCTATTATTGGTTATTTTATTATTATTCACGGAATCATGGAAAGAAAAAGGACGTTAAACCCATTCAGGAGCAAGAGTTACCAAATAAAAAAATCACGCACTGAGCAATCGATAATAGTGGACGAAAGTGACAATGCAGAAGGCAAAAGTGAGGTTATGAATGTTCAAGATGACACTTGTGAAAGAAATTTATCCTAAAGATAATAACTATTCAAACAGTGAGATATTCAGAAGAAAATAGAAGTGTAGAAGTAAATAAAAATTTAGTGACAGTGGGTAAAAATAATTTAATGACTGTTTTGCGATTGAAGTTCTTCAATAAGATTCAAAATAATAAATAAAATATATTTGTCATACTAATTGAATGTTTCTTGTTGTTTTTTCACACAGTGTAAACAATTAATTTCCAATTTAATATCTTTTTAATCGCAGAACCCGGGTCTAAACTAAATATTGGCTCTTACACGAGGCCGCAGTCAGATTTTTTAGCTAGAAGAATCTAGGCTTTCCCTCGGCTGGCCCTCGACACGTTATTGTCGTGTGCTACATGACATTTACTTTTTAGCACTATATTTTCTAATAAAACTAGATAAAAGGCTTTATTCATAAAGATATATATTAAAAACAATTTCTATTAATTAATTATTTTCTCGAGGGGCCCTGGTAAAGCCCTCGACTGTAAAACGGGTAATATGGCTGTGAATACAAAGAAGTAATTTAATTTTATTAAGGTTAATTATACTTAAATCAAAAAAAGAAAATATTTTAAAAAATTACCCAAACTCAAACTTTTAAAACTTTCATTTTTTTTTGATAAAATTTAAAACATTTGGTGCCTTAAAAATTTGAAAAGAATTTTTCTTAAATATTTATTTAATTTAAAATCATCTAACTACATTTAAAAATTATATTTAACAATTCGAGTTATGAGTAATAAGTCTGCTCTAGTCAAATTCAACAATTAATTTAGTTTTAGAATAACGTGCGAAGTATAGTTAAGAATTTAATATCAATAAAAATACGAGAAAATGGAGGAGTATTTGTCAGAGGCTACAGAAAGGTGTACAATGTTTAGATTTAACTTTTGGAGAGAAAATGTGTTTTACATTTGGATTAATATTTTCCTTCTGTAAATAAAAAATTTCTAGTATCAGATTATGGCAATATGCTAGTTAAACTTTTTTACTATTGCAACAATTACGAAATCTCGTAAATCATAAAACGTCGCCACATAACCTATAATAAAATTAGGAACTAATAGGGAAATAGAGCAAGGATCTAGAAAGGACCTTACTGTTTAGTCGGGCAACAGAAAGGCACCCTTGCTCGACTCTGGTCAGAGTCTAGGCTAGTGCCTTTCCTGCAAAGCGTGACGTTCTTGTCGGATCCTTTCAAGATTTCCCGTGCAGCGCCCCAATAAATTTAGGGAAAAATAACTAGCACACCTTCTTTCGCATCAATTACCTGAACGTTACCTCAGTCGAAATTTGGCCCCTACTTTGAACACCTCTCTGAAGCTGCTTTGAATCTTTGGAACCTATATTTTTATAACTCAAGACCCTACTTTGACACTGTTTAACCTCCCCTTTAATCCTGGCCCTACATTGAACCCTTTGAGCCTACAATGTTCGAACTTCATGAAAATAAAGTAAAAATGATTTTTTACTCAGGTTAATTGAACTAATTGGTCATCTTAATGACTAAATGCACATTCAATTAACAAAAATATCTAATTAAAGATTTAACCTAATTATCATTAATTATTTATATATAAATCAATACTTCTTTGCAATGCTTAATCACAGAAAAATATTTTCTCTTCACTGAGAATGCTGAAAATTTGTATGAGAATGATATTCATCATGGAAAATTAATGAATATTGTTGATTAATAAGTCATTATAAACATTGTTATAGATAATTAATAAAAGTGTGTGTATTCAACAGTCATGTAGGTGATTGGGAATCACAACAAATTATAAAAATAAAATGTTTTCTATCGCTAACAAAAAACATTATGAATGAAACAAAAAATTTGAAAAATATATTAAAATGTATATTTTATAATTATAATTCAATTTACTGATTATTATTAGATTCTTATTAAAGTATTGCGGTTAATTTATATGGAACATGATTTCATAGATAAAATAATTTTTTTCCAAGGAACGCAGTACCAATTTTCCAATAGTTTAGTCATTTTTGTTACTAAACAATAATTATTGACAGTTTCTTAAACATTTTCTTAAGGAAATATTACTGTTAACATGTCTACGACTTGATTTATGAGGTAAAATCATTTCTTTTTGTCAGTAAATGTTTATTTTTTGAATTTTTTTATCATATTTATTGAAAAATAAGAACGGTTAAATGTATAAGAACTAAATGACTACTTTTTAAAAATCTTTCCTTAATAAAGAAATAAAAAATATGTTTATTGAAATCAGCAAGTTTGACATTGTATTCATTTAAGTAATAAACTACACAGAATCAAATTTAAACATGTAGCCTCAAGTTCTTTTAGAGCGTATAACGTAGAATACCTCTAGAAATAGAACCAATTTTTATCAAACTCTTTAAAAATCGTAAATTAAATTACAGTAAATTAAAAGTAATTATTTAATTCATTGTTTCAGATTTAAAAAGATTATGAACCTTGAATTATTGGACAAGTGATAACGATTTTTATCTAAGACATCCGAACGCGTTCCGCTAGCTGAATCGGTTAGGGCGTTAGGCGTTTGGTAAACACTGAGTGCGTGCGTGCGATCTCGGGTTCGTTTCTTAATATTTGCGGATTTTTCAGTTCACTATGCTTTAGCTTCATAATTAAAAAATTCTATTAATAATGTGTCTACAAAATAATTGCGAATATCCTTGATATTTATGTCACAGATATTATTTTATTTTTTCTGATAAATAACAAATCTTATTTTTATTTATTAACATTGGTGTGGGATCATAGAGAACCTGCTTTGATGCCACAAGTCCTACAGTAGTAGTTTAAATTTTAAAAGGGGGTTTAAATTGTCTTTAATTCAGACCCTCCTTTGAAGCTAAACGTAGAAAAACGACCGATTTCGGACACCTTTAGCTTCAAAGTAGAGTCAAAATTACATTGAAGTCAATCTTTATTAAAACCTACTTCACAGATTCCAGCGCCTACTAAGGTAGGAGTTACGGCTTCAAAGTAGGGCCTAAGCTAAGAACTCGGGTTTACGAAGAGTAGTTGAAGCCAGTGGTCACTGTATTAATTATTACTTGCATATTATCAGATTTGTATAAATGAAAAAATGTTGCTCAAAACAGGTATAATTTATTTGTACACCTAATATATAGAGTAAACGTATAATTAGTAGAGTAAAAAAGGAATAAAGAAAAGGAAAGTAAAAAATAACGGCTAATAATCATTATTTTAGGCAATTTCACATTTTTGGTTTCTAAAAATGGTGTATGAAAAAGTTGAGTTTAAATGTTTCAAAAGTTATTCTTTTTTTCGGAAAGTGCTGAGGGCTTTCAGGTTATCGAAGCAACCGTAACTCACAGCACGAGATTTTGCCTGACTGCGACTCCTACACCTACAACTTTCGTTCGCACTTATTCCCATTGTGTGTTCCATTTCATTGATAATAGAAAAACCCTTTGAATTTTCCAAAGGAAATAATTTTTTTTAACATTTAAGTGCAACTTTTTGCTCACTGATACTACATATGCCACGGCCGTAGCCAGCCGTAGTGCCCGACAGATCTAGCCCCCCCTGGGATTCCACGAATCCTAAAATTTTCCTATAATTGTGAGAAAATCTAAATTTCAACTACTTTTTGGGCCCTACCCCCCAAACAACAAATTTCTGGCTACGAGCCTGACATATACCATTTTCAGAAGCCAAAAATGCGCAATTTACTTCAAGAATTATCTCAGTACGTGTTTAAATTTCGAATAGGAAATCTCACTATTCTTTTATATTAACTCAATAACAATATATTCTTTACAACTCAAAAATTCACTATTTTGCATAAAAAGAGTGAAATAAATTCATATATTTTTTCCAGATTGTTTTCTGTTTATTTTCATGGACTGAAATCTATTCAAAAATATATATAATCTGAAAGCATCGTAAGGTAATGGTAATTTTTAGCCTCTCACTTATTAGGAAATAATTCCTAATCGACTAAAAATTCTAACACGCTGTTTTAGTATACGCAACACTTTCATCTGTAACGCCTACTTTGTTCCATATTTTTAGAATTTTTTTCTAGTCAAATTTCGAACAATAATCAGTATTAAAATTGACGTGCCTATATTGTTTGGACACATAATAAGATAAAACGATATGATAAATGAATAGATTCAAATAATAAATAATAAATAAATAAATAATAAATCTGCCTAATAATAAATTATTAAGCAGAAATAGATACACTAAAGTAGGATTACCATAGTGTAATTCGATAGAGCCTTAGAATCTTTCGATATTGTGCTGTGCAAAAGTAGTTTGATTCGCAATTGCACTTTTGTACTTGATTTGATGGAATGTCGAATTTTCTAAACCGATCTAAGCTGAGATCGAATTTTTTGATTCAATACAAATCAGCGCGTGTTCAAAATTCCAATATTCGACAATCAAACCAAGGTCAGGTATAATTGTGTAATTCGATTTGAGCTAAGTCAGCCTCATTTTGAATATGGAATCAAAAATCGAAATCTGATCCGGTAATCTTTTAATTAAAAAATTCGATCTCAGCTCGTATCGAATAGAATACATTAACATAAGCCTGGAAAATAATAGGCAGACATTGATCAAATTTCCTAGGTATATAAATCATGAGAAAAGAAATTGATAGCAGGATTCGAAAACAATAGAACTTAAGTAGATAAATTAAGAAGGTCTTATAATATAAAATTATTAAAAAAAAAGGCAAAAAGGCAAAACAAATTTCTTAAGGATATATTAGGACAGAAATGAAAATTATTAAAAGGCTTAGAAAACATTATACAAGTAATGGATAGAATTGAATGTGGCTTAAAAATATTAGTTCACAAAATAGATCCAAATGAAAAAAATTCAAAATCCACTATATATAGCAGCAGGGGAAAGAATCACATAGGTTTAGAATCGTAATATGGGGATGGAAATTAGTAGAATAAAATACAGAAATTGATCAAATGGGGTAATTTTGGAAGTAAATCACGGCCAAAAATATATTTAAAAAAGTGTCACGTTAGATTTTCGCAAAGTGTCATCCATACAACAATTGACTTTTTTCTTCCGAATCTCTAATTTCAACCAAGGTCTAATGATGAGACTAGACTGGTATCCAAACCTAACCATAAATCTTTAATCCGGAAATTAATTTAATAAAATTTTCAATGGTCTGGAAGTCGTCGAAGTATGATTTTATTTTCTACATTCGTTGGTTTCTCTCCGACGTTAAAGAAAAGAATACAACATTCCACCTCTCATAGTCTTTTTAGGTAAAATAAGTAGATTTTATGTAGTTCACAACAGCGAAGGTTAAACTGAAATTGGTTTAAGAGAATATGTCTATAGGCCAAGAATAAATTGAGAAAGAATGTAAAATATAGAAGAATGTAATTTTTTCATTTTCAAATTTAGAAACGAAACAAAAGATAATATTTGATTTTTTTATTTCTTCTTTTGGATGCCAAATCACAACTTTTTTCAATTCCCCTAAATGATTCGATTAATTTTTCATCTCGATTTTTGGATAAAATATAATGCATATAATGTAAATGGAATAAATTGTGCTAAATAGGAATACACATAAGGATTATTATGTTGTCACTTCATTCTTTAGTGATATCCTGAAAATACTGCTCAATCCTCATCATTTTCCGCTGCGAGTCTTTTTTCGCTAAAGGTCACATATAATAATCCCTTCAAGGTAAAAAATCTCGTTGGTTGATTATGAAGAGGACCATTTTTTAAACTTGATTGACATAAAAATACTTTTACACCACCTATTGCAAATATATAAAAAAAATCTAAAATGTTGCACGCTGTATAGTGGAACGAATACCATAAAATATTTTCTGAAATTTTCTATAAGATAAAATAAATATAAAATGTAATCAATTAAGCAATAAATGATGATATGTAAATATTAAATCTTCTAATAAAATAATTAAAAATATCTTGCAAGTTGTAGATGTAGAGAATAATTATTTCAGAAGAAATGTCTTAACAAACTAAAAAGAAATTAAAAGAGAAAAATTGGTTAGAGATAATCTTTCAACAGGTAGTGCTTGTTCAAATCAGACAGCAGGTTTTTTAAATCCTGCCACGCGGGCAACTTGATATTATTTGTCACCCTGTAGTCAAGTAGATTAAGGCAGGAGAAAAATCAGTCGGAGAAAGGGGATTAAGGGTATCCAAATATCCAAGTGTAAGGCAAATGAGCCCAAGAAGGGCCAATAAGTCTCAAGTATTTTTCGATTCTAGGCTCAAACTCCTCCTTCTGTCTAACTCTTCTCAGTTTGCTTTTTCATCTCTTGGATAATGTTCAGTCTGAGAATATATCTCATTTTTTCATCGGATTCATTACACTTAACGAGGGTTTATTATTTAAAAAGGATTACGTTAATTCTTTAAAGCTACGGTATTTATCTTGCGGTCAAGCTGGGCCATACACTTCGCGGGTTTAGGAAACAAGTGATTATCCGGTTTCGACTGCCTGGGGTGAAGTAGGGACAGCAGGAGTTCGACCTCAACAGTTTAATCAGCCATTGGTTCCAAAATCTAAACGATCTCTCTTTCAACTTCTGTCCGTTGGATACTTAGCTACTGTGAATTAGCATTAGTCGCTCCATAGAAGCGGAAAGATACTTTTCGATGGACCAACTTCCACAGATAGAGATATAGACAATAGTCAAAATATAATTTTTTTAAATCAACAATACTTTAACCAGTCCAACTCTAAACATCTACTTTAGCAGGCTTCCAAGGAAAGAAGCAACGTTCCTCAAAATTTTTAAATTTCGAATTATTTATTAATTTCAGATTTTTAAATACCTGTGCCCTTATATTGTTAAAAAAATTGGGGTAAATTTTCTTTCTCTAACATTAGCAGAAGAAGATAATTTAAATTATACGACGCAAACTTTCTGTTTTTATCATCCATAAATAAATAAATATTTATGTAACAATTTTTTTCAGAAATTAGTACGGTTTAACGTTATAAAGATATGCACAAAGACGTTACAAATTAAACCTTGAATTAATCTTCCGCTTCTATAAACAAACACAATGTTTATGGCACCACGTACTTCATTTTTCACATTTCCACATAAGTTCACAAGGAAAGTGAACATCAAAAATCAAAAACAAAATATTCAATAATTTTAAACTTGCTCCTGAAAATATATTCAGAAAACGATTTTCTTAAGCCAACAAAATCTGTGTTGGTTAAATCATACAATTTGGTTATTATAGAGTAAACAAAATATTTGGTGAGCCCAAACAAATTTTTTGGGTTTTTAACCAAATGTTTTTGCAAGATGAAATGTTTGTTTGATTTAAACAAAAATTTGGTTGGGCTAATCAAATATTTTATTGAATCAACAAAAATTTTCTTGAAAAGGGCAGATCATAACGCAAAATCATACAGAATATAAAAGATAACGTTGATTGTCGTAAATTGCAAACTTCGCATCACGGTCATATTACTGCTGTTTATTTAAACAATATGAACATAGTAGAATAAGAATGATAGATTATAACAATAGTGGAAAGTGTAATTTAACGAAAAAATATTAGGCCAAACACACTTTCAAAGTCTGTCAGAGAATTAAAGAAAATTTAAAGCCATCCCATCTCATCCCGCCCCACCCACACTACCCCCACCCCACCCCATCCCGTCTTGTTCCATTCTATCCCACCCTGCCCTGTCCTATCCTGCCCCAT